>NC_085141.1:31052747-31366438 GCF_024139115.2 Armigeres subalbatus
CAAAAGTTTTTCATTTAATATCTGAAATATTCACAAAAAACCGGTATTTAACCGGTATTACCGGTATTGAATCCACCAAATACCGAATATCGGTATTTGACAAAAATGGCCAATACCGACCACCCTAGTAGCGTCTTTTCAACTCAGCGTTAAAAAGACGTAGGTGTACATCGAGAAAAACCAATAACGCAGCGTCGGTCGCAACGCCGATGTATATCTGCGTTATTTGACCATCTTAGCCTAAGATCCTATATTCATAAAAAAATAAACGAAAAAACAGGTTGCGATTCTTGGACTTAGGACTTGACTTGACCATGCCTTTAAGATACATAATATGTCCAAATTTTCCACATCAACTATTTTGGATGAATAATCGGCGTTGCATACCAGACGAGCTCGGTGGTCTAGTGGCTACCGCTTCTGCCTTATGAGCAGGAGGTCGTGGATTAAATTTCAGGCTCGTCCCTTTCCTACTTTGTATTTCTATCATAGTTCTTTCTGTGTTTCACGTTCTACCAACACAATTCCTACTGTTATAACCTTCCACACTAACAAAACCTCCCGTGGCACCTATGAGAGGTCGTAGAGTTCTCTGCATCTTTCTTAAGTAGGTGTCCGACTAACCATCCTTCCCCTTCCCCAGCATTCGCAAGGACGTGGCCAGGACAAATCTGGACTATTGGAGAGAGTGCATTGCTTCCATCTAAGAGATAGTGATTAGTCCCAAATCAATATCTGTGGTAACGGATGAAAGTGATGCTACTCTCACACAATATTCCAGGCTTGTACCACCTACGAATTTGTGCGAATTGCTCAATGCTAATGCTAATGCTAATAATCGGCGTTGCATACCATTCCTTGGCAAAATCTTCTCATCAAACCGACACAGAAATCAAATCTACCTCGAACAAGAATCATCAAAAAAATTCAGGAAGTATCTGTCCGGTCACGGAATATTAGCCTCGACAGTGGCAACCTTCCCACTGAAGGACTGCCTGAAATAAGCCACAAGTTGGCTCAGCAGGGGATGTAGACTGTATCTCAGCCCCTCCACTGAAGGGCCTCCTAATGCGTGCGATAGCGACTGAAGAACATTATTTTTAACTCTTAGAGCCTTAAAAAAGGCTGTTTGCTTCGGCTAAGTGCAAAACGTAAGAAAACGATCTTTTCAAATAACCGCGAATTTCTAGCACTTTTCTTTTCTTCTTCTTCTTCTTCTTCTTCTTCTTATTGGCATTACATCCCCACACTGGGACAGAGCCGCCTCGCAGCTTAGTGTTCATTAAGCACTTCCACAGTTATTAACTGCGAGGTTTCTAAGCCAGGTTACCATTTTTGCATTCGTATATCATGAGGCTAACACGATGATACTTTTATGCCCAGGGAAGTCGAGACAATTTCCAATCCGAAAATTGCCTAGACCGGCACCGGGAATCGAACCCAGCCACCCTCAGCATGGTCTTGCTTTGTAGCCGCGCGTCTTACCGCACGGCTAAGGAGGGCCCCTTTTCTTTTATACCTACTTAATTTTGAATCTTCTCTGCTTTCCAATTGGCTATCTCTTGGCCAATCAGCTAGTGTCTTGTATCCCGCTTCTTTGTCAGCCAAAGCGTCATCATCATCAACGCGTTCGAGAAGGGCTTCTTCTTTTTTACGCTTGTTGCTCGCTGCTGGCGTCTATTTCCTAACGAGACTTTTCGCTTGATACAGGCCAATAAGCCGGGCAAGCGAGCTTAGAATTGCAGTTCAGGTGGGAAGTACGTGTTCTTTTCTGAGACAACATTGTTAGTAGTAGAAGGAAGAAAACACCCGGAAACAATGTTTATCTACATATTTTTTTTTATCAATGCCAAAAATCCAACATTTGATGAAAAATCGATTGATAGTTTATTAATGTTTGAGCTGTTATCGGTGTTTTTTTATCCAAATAAGATTATGTGAGAGATTTGGACATCTTATGAATCTTTAAAGGCATGGTCAAGCGAAGTCCTTCGTCCACTTCGCGGTTAAATCAGAAAAATTATCCACTGTTAGTTTTGACGCTATTTATGAAAATCACGCATAAAATTTTATCTCTAGAATATGGGATTGGCACCCAAGCACAATTTCTATCCCGAAGGGTTGTCACGCAAGCTAATTAAATTTTTAAAACGATTCTACTGCGAAAAACTCTTTACTAGATCTTGAAAACTTGAGATCGTAGAAAACTTAATCAATGAACCGTCCACTTTGAACGTACAGGGGCACACTAGAAGTTAACTTGCTGAAAGCAGTGTGGCGAAAGGCATCTAAGGTTCGATTTCTCAAATTTAAGCACCTTAATAAAAAAAAAAAAATTGGTAGGCGTACCACTGTGGTCGGATATCATGAAATCATGGCATTAATAAATAACTTCTTAGGGTTGCCTCATAGAAGTTTGGTGTCTTCCACAAAGTTGTTGCTTGATAAGAAGGCCTTCATATGGTGATAAAAATTTAGTTCGGAACTCTACCGCTAGGGCGGCGCTTCAGCTAACTTTTTATATGAGCATGACAGGTTGATGGTGTCTTCTGCAAAGTTTGAGAATTTAGTATTATGAGCAACTCTTGCGAAGGAACCATCTTTGGAAAGGCTTTTGATTCTGAGATACAATGCCTTTTTTGTTAAAAATGTGCTTTTATTCCCAAATTTTGAATTTTTTTGGTTTAGTTTTGTATAATATTAATTTTCGCATAAACTTTCTGTATCCCAGAGAGTAATATATGGTAGGGTCTGACCCGATTTAATCGACAAACAACATAAAAAATGTCTTAATTATTGTAAAATATTTAAAATATATAGAAAAATCGGTTTATTTTCCCACTCCCTCCACATCCCACCGAGATTTTATCTCGGATAGAATCTTTGGGTTGTGAAGAATTAAATGGAGGGGAATTTGGTTGCAGAAACTTGCCGTAACTCTCAAACGACCTATTTTTATTTGTTCAACTTAATGATTTTGGGCTCAATTTAACATACGCCACAAATTTCTTGGATGCAGTCCTACCCAAGATTTTTGTATGGACAAGTTATCCGACTTGTCAATATCCCCAACTCAGCCATCTTGGATTTTTGTATGGAATTTGTGCTCGTTTGTTTACGTTTTGCACTAAAAATGTATGTTTCCCCCCTGCGCTGGTTATTCCCATCTACTGACGAAGTCGGATAACCTGTACATAAAAAATCTTGGTCCTACCATTACTACCATTTATAGTACCATGCAATAGAAATTTTCTGCTGATACTATATTTTTCTTCAATAATAGTTGTAAACATTTTAATATTTATTTAACGTTGGCATACGAACTGTTTATGCAGAACATAATATAAATACAAAATGTTTTGTACATTAATCATCGAAGAACGTACTTATCTTTCTTCCTAACTAGGAGCTGTTCCATAACTTCCGGTGATGTTTCATGAGAACCCATTTTCAACGATTTAGATCTTAAAGATGAAAATATAATATCGCCGAATATACTGACACCCAATGGTATTTCTGACGAATCTTATCAAATACACATTTTATAATTTTTATGATTGGCACACTCCTCGAATTAGACATAGATTTACGGACAACGTTATTTAGTTTACGTTTTGATATGATCTAGTCAGAGCTTGTTAAGAATATGGATAAAATCAAACCATCTTGTTCCGAAATCCGTCCAGAGTGTACTAACTTTAACTTCAAGGGAACCAAATCTGTAGCGTCATTTAGTAATTTCTAAGCTCAATTCCAGACCAATTTATTTTGAAATAATACTGCAAAATAACCGAAACGAAGCCCAGAAAGCTTATGTGCTCATTACAATATGAATTTTACGGCCTACTTTGATTGAAGGGTGACAAGGTTTCCGTCAAACACATGATAAACTAAATAAATATTAAGGCACTGTGGAAGATTTACGGCAAATTTCTGCAACAGAATTCGCGTCCGTTACATTCTTTATAACCCAAAGATTCTATCCGAGAGGGAGGGAGTAGGAAAATAAATCGATTTTTCATCATATTTTTGAATATTTTCCAAAAATTAAGGCGTTCTGCAAGTTATTTCATGGTCCAATCGGCACAGACACTACTATACATTACTCTCCGAGATGCAGAAAAATTATGTGAAAATAAATATTTCACATAGATACAAAATTAAACTAAAAATAATCAAATTTTGGATATAAACTCACATTTTTTACACAAAATGCATTGTATCTCAGAATCAAAAGCCTTTTCAAAGATAGTTCCTTCTCAAGAGTTCCTCAAAATACTGAATTCTTGATTTTTGCTGAAGACACCATCATCCTGTCATGCTCATATAAAAAGTTAGCTGAAGCGCCGCCCTAGCGGTAGAGTTCCGAACTAGATTTTTATCACCATGTGAAGGCCTACTTATCATGCAACAACTTTGTGGAAGACACCAAACTTCTATGAGGCAACCCTAAGGAGTTATTTATTAATGCCATGATTTCATGATATCCGACCACAGTGCGTACTAGCGAACACCATCCATCATAACCGGTACCATATAGTTTTTCATGAAAAGTTCCTAATTTTGAGAAAACCCGCGTTAGATGTCTTTCGCCATATAAATTTCTGGAGGTTAACTCATGCCGGCGATAGCGATAGCGCCTGACTGTGGAAGTGGCGGGTAGAAAATCAGCCACTGTCAATAATTCATCTTGTTCAGTGTTGTCATTGACAGTCTATCGTCACACCGCCGAGCCGCGCTTACTGTCCGGTAGGCTTCTCCTTTGTGCAGTGGCCTCGACAATGCCGGACCGAAAATGCCGATGATGCTGACGATTCTGACTTGCTCTTGAGAAAGCTTAAGTTTGCGATTGCGTAGCTGAGACGATGGAGCAACACTTCAAAAGTTCTGGCAATGCTGTGGTTGCTTTGCCTGTTCTTGTCAGATCTCAGGGTCAGATTGAGAGGAAAAAAATCGTGCTGCGCTTTTTTATGCCTTCCTGACCTAGCGAGAGCTCATTCGCTGACGTCTGCACCAATCAGAGCGTGGCAATGGAATGATGCAAGAATGATGCGGTACTCATATTTATAGGTTCTCGTGAATTCAATATTTTGCTTTGAAAACAGTTTTGGGCCTATTGAAACAAGTTTTCGGATATTATCAAGCATGAATATGAAAGGCATACTTGAAAGCAGTGGTTAACTGCAGAAAACTGTTCAATAGGGCAAAAGCTATTTACGTTTGAAATTTTTCAACACAGCGTAACGCGGTCGATTTAAAAAATTTGAAATGACACCCGGTATAGTAAAGAGAGACGTAAGTCCTACGTCAAAAAAATTGGAAAGGAAAAATGGAAAAATATTTTAAAAAAATTCCGCCACAGATGGTTTTTGGCATCACGCCGCCGACACTTTTGCATCAGTGGACTGCAGCTACAATTTTGAAAAATGTTCATGTTTTTAAAATAATCCAAGAAAAAATCTAAAGAAGAAAAATTCAAAACAATTTCTTGTGGATATTCAGGAAAAATCCAGTAAAGAAATTTTCTGTAAAAACTTTGACATTACTTCATACAATTCTGATAAAGTGCTCTCACTCAGATTTTTTTTAAACAATTCTCTCTGAAGAATTTTGCTTGGAAATTTTGCTACAAATTGTTAATGTAAAAAACAAAACATCTCCAGTGTAAATTCCGAAAAATTTTCCTTAAAATTCCGAAAAAAATTCCATGTGAAATCTGTCAGAAAATTCAAAACAGTCCCGTGGAAAATACATTTAATTTTCGGTGGAAAAACATTCTAATGAATTTCTTCGACAAGTTCTTCCGAATCTTCACCACAGATTCTTTTCATTTCCAAAAGAAGTTTTTCGAACATTTTAAGGAGTGCATTTCAAAATGTTCAGTATCCAGTTAGCCTTGCGAGCAAAGGCGTAGGATTGCCAATCCGGAGATGACGAGTTCAATCCCCTTTCCTGTCTAGGATGTTTTCGGGTGCGAATTTCCACGGAAAAGTCTAAAAAAATTCTTTGGATTTTCAAAGAATAAATCTTTAGAATTCTCAAGTTTCATGTTTTTTGAATTTGCACCATAAATTCTTCCAAATTTTCATCGGGAATTCATTCTTCTTCGGAATGTCATTTGGATTTCTTTGTAGGTTCAGCTAAACATTGCTTTGAATTTTTACCATGCAAAGATGCACAGGAAATGATTTAGAAATTTTAAGGAATTTTCACATTAGAAAATCTTTAAAATTTTGATTTAATTTTTTAAGGAATTCCTACCTTTACAAGTAATACAAAAGTACAATTTTTTCGTTATTTCCACTTACAAAAAAAAAATGGAATTTCATTGGGAAATTCATTATTGATGTTTTAGATGAACTTTTTTCGATTTTCTACTGGAAAATCTTAGGAATCTATCGGAAATATTTTGGCATATTCCGAATAATTCCGAATTTTAAAAAATCTGCTGAAAATTTCTAAGAATTTCTTTTGGAAAACGAAAAAAAAAATCCATTGGAAATTTAGAAGAATTTCCTTTGAAGATTCATTAAAGTTGCCTAGGATTTTGAAAAAAAATCTTTAGAGATTCGTTAAAAAAATAAGCTGGATTTTTTTCTAATTTATATTGGAAATTCTTCGGAATTTGATGTTTATTGGAATTTTCATCGTAAATATGCATTTCGGATCCTTTTACAGATTCTTCTAGTTCTTCAAAATTCCTACCGAACATTTTTCGGAACTCTTCCACAGAATTTCGGAAAAAAATGTCGTTGAAATTCTAAAGATATTCCGGGGAGACTCCGAAGAATTTCTTATCAATATTCCGAAGGGTTTCCCTTGCAACTCCAGAATAATTATTCTTGAAAATTAGGAAGATCTTAAAATTTAAAATTAATCCAAGCAATAAATGTAGACAATAATTTAGGCCTAGTTTTTATGATATTGAATAATTAGGATAATTGATCGAAAAAATTAATAATGCACCTAAATGTTCTAAATGCACAAAATTCTAGTAGTGCGCATGAAAAAGGGTTATGACATAGAGAAGCTTGTATTTAAAAAATCAACATGAAATTTTAAATAAAATGCTTTTTAAATTCATCAAATTTGACTGGCCCTGAAAACTCAGATATCCGAAACCTAGGGAAGATTTCGATTCTAAGAGCATGCAAATGAAGTTTGAATCACTCTGAACACTCAGATAAGATGGGTCATCCTGAACGTTAAGCCAGTGATTAATATTCAGGATAACGAGATGCTCAAGGTTCTCCAAAATGCTCTCAAGTTCAGCCCACGATATCTACCAGATCAATCAAGACATTTGCAATGTCCTCATCATCGGTATATACCCAATCCGATGAAATAAGCATATGATCCTAATTTCCATTAATATTAATTCCTCTATTTGTTTATTTGTTTATTTATTAAAATAATTCAACTGACAATGAATGTCTAAATGAATATTAGTTAAACTAATTGGTTACGGTCAGCGGTACGGAAAAAGTCTAGTAACCGATGACGAAACACGTCAACTGATGAATTAAAGTCAAAAATATCGAAGAATTCGTTGAAGCGGCGACTGATGAATCGAATTGGTTCGTGTAGTGCATAGTTGCTAGTCTGTGGTTCTAGAAGCAAAAATAGACGTTGACGAAGAGGTCTTTCAGGTGCATATAGATTTAACTGCGACAGTAGTGCTGGACAATCGATGTGACCCGTGAGCAGCTTCCCAGCAAACGTAGCTTGAGCGGCGATCCGTCTAAACTCTAGTGGTTCGATGCTAATCAACCGGCACTGCTCCTCGTACGGTGGCAAGTTCGTCGGATCACGCCACCTTAGGGATCGAAGAGCGTATCTTAGAAACTTCCGTTGAACGGCTTCGATCCTAACGATCCATGTGGTTTGGAAAGGGCACCAAACAACAGCGGATGATTCCAGTATTGATCGCACAAGGGAACAGTACAGTGATCTAAAGCATAACGGATCACGGAATTCACCGGCAATTTTGAAAATAAAACCCAATTGACGATTAGCTCGGGCTACAATGTCATCGTAGTGAGGTCTGTATGTAAGCCCAGTCAACACAAACTCGCATATGGTAGCGAATAAGTGTACAAAGTGGAGGCGATATAGGCGCATTCCTCCATTTGACTGCGTGCAAAATGCACGTATATGGCCTCCACTTTGTATACTTATTCGCTATGATATACGATCTTGTGTTTGCTGGGAGTCCGCTATCCAGGATAACGCCAAGATCCTTAATGTGCTGAACGCGAGTGAGCGATCGTCTAGACAGGACATAGTCGAAGATGATTGGTGCGTTTTTCCGGTGATATGAAATGATGTTGCATTTTTCAATACTTAAGTCCATGAGATTTCTTGAGCACCAGTCCGCAAAAATATACAACATATTTTGCAGTTCGTTGCAGTCTGTCAAGTTTTTTATAGCGTAATAGATTTTTGAATCGTCTGCGTAGAAGAGGCGGCAGCCTTGTGACAACAGCATGAAAATATCATTAATAAAGATCGAGAACAGTAGCGGGCCCAGATTGCTGCCTTGAGGTACTCCCGATTTGTTTGCGAAAACTTCTGATTCTGACGTGCCAATTTTCACACGCATCGAACGATTCTGCAAATATGACCTAAACCAATCGGTAGCCGTTGATGAGACGCCGAGTAACATCAGCTTGCCTCTCTCAGTCGTGTGAGAGCGAAGTGGAGAATACTCTGAGTCAGCTTGGCCTTACCGAAGACCAGCTACTCAGTAGTTCGCAGGAGAAGATGGAAATATCCTGCCCCTCAACGCCTATCTCCCGGAGCAGCACATGTTTCGACAAAGCTGATCCAGATCTACAACCCCCTCATCGACCGACTCCAACCTGTTGGACATGGAAGATAACGAAGATGATGGTATAAGGATCATCATCAACCCCCAAAATCTTTAGCAAGTAGCAAAGGATCCGAAGATAACAAGGGTTCTACGGAAGCCAAGGGTGCTCCGAGAAAGAAAATCCCCACACTCACACGCTCGCAGAGGAAGCAGCTTAGAACTCTCCGGGAGAAGGGAAAAGACCGGAATGAGGCCTTGTCCATAATCCTGAATAAGGAGAGCGAGCCCACTTCCTCAAAACGCTCGAGAAACGACCTAGACAAATCCGCCACAGAGGACCACAAAAAAAAAGGGTGAAGCACCATCTGGATCCGAGAGAGCGCGCCCAACAGTCCTCAAACCGCGCGCCTCAGAAAAACGTGTCTGGACAACAAAACCCACCCATGAGGAAAACAGCTGGTATCAGCTACAGTGATATGGCCAAAAGCGTGAAGGTCGGGATAATACCCAAAGACTTTCCCACTGTCCAACTCACTACAGCCCAGCTAGACCTTCTACAAGAAGCACTCCTGCTCAGAGTAGTTCAACAGCGAAACGAGCCAATAAAACCCAAATTCAACAACCTCATCTACAAGTCCGGTTACATGGTTCTAATCTGTAAGGATCAAGAGACTGCTGAGTGGTTAAAGAGAATATCCCCATCCATGAAACCCTGGGAAGGTGCAGAGCTGATGGCAATGGACGAAGTGGCGATTCCACGTCCAGAGATGATCCGAGCATTCTTCCCACAAAGCTCCAGCTATGATGACGATCGAATAAAGGCTCTCATAGAAAGCCAAAATGACATCACAACAACTAATTGGCGTATTGTGAAACGATCCATTCTGAAAGATATTCATGTTGAATGGATCTTCACAGTAGAGGGTGCGTCGATGGAAAAGTTGAAGAAGTCCAAATACACCCTCAACTACCGATTTGGTGAAATCCAACTAAGGAAGATTACAGATCAACCGACTGCCGCTACCGCCAATCCGACTGGAAGGCCGACCCAAGAGCAATCTGAGGAGGCCTCCTGTTCAAGCGAGGTTCGGCTAACTGGAAGGCCGACCCAAGAGAAATCTGAGGAAGCCTCCGGTTCGAGCGAGGTTAGTAAATCTCACCCCAAAAGCACCATAAAGGCTAGTCTGTCCGCCTCTAAAGGAAAAGCTCGAAGCTTACATGCGACCCCTGCTCTAGTGGTACCAAACCAAAGGTATCTAAACAGGGCAAAGGGGGTGCAAAAGCGACAGTTTGACCACAGAGGCGAAACTGGCGGGCCAGGTTGCTACAGGGAAGAGAGAAACCCAGACTGTAATACCAAACTACATCCTGATGATCCGCAACATCCAAAGCCGGACAGTCGTCGTCCGGAAAAAAGAGGAACCCCGGAAATGGCGACTAAAGTTCTGCAAGTGAACCTCCACCATGCTGAGAGCGCCACGGGTGTGCTCTGTCGGAGGTTCACCAAAGAGAATTTAACCGTGGCCCTCATTCAAGAGCCATGGGTCAATAAATCCAGAATACAAGGTATTCCACAACACTCATGTAAGTTGGTATATGATGACAGCCAGCTTTCTCCTAGAGCGGCTATTTTATTACATAACAACTGTAAATACTTTCCAATTTCAGAATTCATAAAAAGGGACATCGTAGCGGTCAGGATGGAGGTACCTTCCGCCAGAGGGAGTAGAGAGATCTTGGTGGTCTCGGCATACTTCCCAGGTGACGTGGACGAAATCCCTCCTCCAGAAATAGCTGCGCTCGTAGCCTACAGCCATCGACACAACATCCCCTTCGTCATAGGGTGCGACGCAAATGCACATCACACCGTATGGGGAAGTACCAATATAAACACCAGAGGTGAGTACCTGTTACAGTTTCTCTCTTCCAAGAACATTGACATTTGTAATGTTGGTGACAAGCCCACGTTTGAAAACTCCATTCGTCAGGAAGTTTTGGACTTGACTCTATGTAGTCGGTCTATCTCTGATAAAATAAAAAACTGGCATGTTTCTGAAGAAATATCAATGTCAGACCATAAACACATCATCTTCGAATGGGAAGGGGTCTAACGATGGAAAAACGTTTAAAGATTCTAAGAAAACTGATTGGGAATCCAACTCAGCTATCCTACGATCCGAAGAGTACATCATAGAAAGTCACATCAAGTCCATAACACAATTGGAAGATGCGTCCAAATCCATTAAAAACAAAATCCTTAACGCCTACCAAGAGAGCTGTCCAACTAAATCAACTAGTTCGAGTAGAGACGTTCCATGGTGGAATAAAACTCTTTAGAAGCTTAGGAAAACTGCGCGTAGGGAGTTCAATCGTGCTAAGCGAACCGGCGATTGGAGCCTATACAGAAAGGCCCTGACGAACTACAACAAAGAAATAAGGTCAGCCAAACGGAAATCGTGGATTCTAATGTGTGAAAGCATAGAGAATACACCCGTAGTGGCCAGACTCCAAAAACTCTTTCAAAAGACCACTCCAATGGTGTGGGTAGCCTCCGAAAGACGGATGGTTCGCTCACTGTAGAGCCTAGCGATACACTGAGCGAATTGTTAAAGATCCACTTCCTGATTCAATCCCTGAGTCGAGCATCGGCGACCAAGGCACTGGAATTGCTGTATCAGATCCACAAGAGATCCAATCATGGGTTTCTGGGTCTAAAAAGACGCAATAAAGGTTGCAAAGGAAGCTTTCACTCGGGCCAGGGTTGAGAGGGCTGTGAGATCTTTCGAGCCATTTAAGTCTCCTGGCATGGATGGAATATTTCCAGCGTTGATCCAAAAGAGGAGAAAACACTGGTTCCACCCTTGGTTGAGATTTTTAAGGCGAGTCTGATTTTGGGGCACATACCTAACGATTGGCGTCAAATCCGGGCTGTCTTCATTCCGAAGGCAGGCAAGAGAGATAAAACCAACCCCAAAGCATTCAGGCCGATAAGTTTATCCTCTGTAATGCTCAAAATTATGGAAAAGGTACTATGCGAGTACATAAATCACAAATTTATGAAAGCAATGCCTTTGTCAAAAACCAATTCGCTTATCAAAGTGGAAAATCTACGATCTCGGCACTACATACGGTAGTTCAAAAATCGAAAAACACTTAATGCAAAAGAAATTGCTCTTGTAGCATTTCTTGATATTGAGGGCGCATTCGATAACGCTTCTTATTCGTCTATAGGGTCAGCAATGTTGAGGAGAAAATTCGACCCATGCATTGTTACCTGGGTACATGCTATGCTAGCTAATCGGAAAATCTCCTCTGAGCTTAGCGGTTCATACATCACTGTTAAAGCAACAAGGGGTGTCCGCAAGGCGGAGTGCTTTCTCCTTTGTTGTGGTCACTGGTGGTGGATGAGCTTCTAGACAGCTTAGAGAGAAGAGGCTTCGAAGTGGTTGGATATGCTGATGACGTTGTCATTATTGTACGAGGCAAATTCGAAAGTGTTATCGTGGAAAGAATGCAATCTGCCCTAAATCACACTTTTTCCTGGTGTCAAAAGTATCAACTAGGCATAAATCCTACAAAAACTTCCATTATCCCTTTCACCAAACGGAGAAAGGTACAACTGAAACCCCTTTTCTTGAATCAAACACAATTAGTTTATTCAAGTGAAGTAAAATATCTAGGTGTCATACTCGACGCAAAGCTTAATTGGAACTCTCATCTCCAATCAGTTGTGCAGAAAGGTCTCAATACACTTTGGGTTTGTTCAAAAACCCTTGGTAAAAGATGTTGTTATTATGCCTGAGGAGAAAGTATAGATTTGCAAAAATATGTATTTTCTCTGACAGCCAAGCGGCACTCAAGTCGCTTAATAACTACACTTGTAACTCAAAGCTAGTGTGGGAATGCATTCTGGCTTTGAAAAACTTATCCATACGCAATCGAGTCTACCTATATTGGATCCCAGGACATACGGGTCTAGAGGGAAACGAGATTGCTGATGAGCTAGCCAGGAATGGATCTAATGAAAGGTTCATTGGCCCTGAGCCCTTCTGCGGGATCTCAGACTGCTCTGTAAAAATGGAACTGAACAAATATATGGTCAGTCAAATCACATCAAACTGGAATGCACTTCCCCATACGAGCCAATCCAAAAGGCTCGTAACGATTAACCCCAAGAAAACCCAACAACTATTAGGTCTCAACAAAGGGATCTCAACATCTACACCGGTCTAATAACTGGACACTGCCCCTGCAGATACCATCTACAAAAGATCGGAGCAATCCAAACCTCAAATTGCCGCTTCTGTGACGAGGAGAGAGAAACATCAGAACACATCCTCTGCTATTGCAGTGCACTCACCCAACGTAGGTTCAAAGTTCTCAGCAAGCCCTTTTTAGGGCCTGCTGACATAGGGATCTTATCCCCCAAGGACGTGGTTGGCTTCATAAAGCTAGTCTCGCCAGAATGGGGGAGTCACATACTGTAACTCAGGATCTCTATTCATCAATAATAGATGGTCTTGAGTTCAGTCGATACCAAGGTATCTCAGTGACAAACATGTTACTGAGATAACTTGCGTATTTCACAGTAAAAGGGTATATCACAATAGTCCTAAAATCTGGACGCAGTGATCTTCACCCGACAAACGAGGAAAAAAAAAAAGGAAACATCAGCTTAGCAAGCAGAATTTCATGGTCCACAGTATCGAAAGCGGCTTTCAGATCCATATATGCTGCATCAACCTGCCATCCGGAATCCAAACAACGCAGGCAGATGGACGTAAATTGAACCTATGAGTCGCATATGAAAGGACCATTGACTGAAGCATATTCGAGATATGGAATAGAAGTTCCTTGGAAAATTATTCCAAAGAACCATTAGAATGACCGAAAAAATATTTTTAGAAAAAAATATTTTGTGGAAAATTTTGTAATTATCTATTTCTAATATTGATGATTCTGAAAACAATACTGGAATTTCTACAGGAATGCTACTCAGAAGAAACAAGAGTAGGAGGTTTTATTTGCATCTCTAAGATTACATAGGGGAACAGACGGCTTTGGCAGGTTTTGTTCTATTATTGGCAGGGGGGTTTTTGTCGACCGAATTTTATGAAATTTGGCCACAATATTCTTTGATATGCAAAGAATGTTTGAGCCAAATTTGAGCATAATCAGTCATAAAAAACCACCTGCCAATAATAGAACGAAACCTGCCAAAGCCGTCATTACCCCTATTAACTTTGTGATTCTCTGATAAACTTTTCGTTGTAAGAGTTCAGTTCAGATGCTTCGCTGCGGTTAATATCTTAAGAATTTCCAGTACCTCCAGAGCTATGGAAGGTCTCAAATACTCTAAGGAATCTATAGGGATATTCAGTGACGAACTATATAGTTATTTAAAAAAAACACTAATGAAAAAATAAAAAAATAAAATAAAAATATAGGGATATTTTGGAAAATTTATAAACCATTATAAATATTTCTCGAAATTTTTATAAGATATTCGCGAGTCTACATTTTTTTGTATCCTCCTGATGCATTGAAGGTGTGCGAGTTCTAGATATCCTAATACCTGATACACATTACAACATGATAACAACATCAAAATTTTCGAATTCATGAAAATTTATAATTTCCATGCTGGGTTTAGTTCGATTTTGAATCAATTGAAATTGTCCATGTTCAAAATTGATCGGATTAACCATATGTTTTAGTTACATAAGGTTTTTTTTTAATTTTTGTACTTGAAAAAAAAAACCACGTGGTCATAGGGGGGGAGGGGGGTGCTCTGCCAAATGACTACGATGAACCACATGAGGGGTTGAAAATCTTCAAAAATATGACCACGTGGTTTCTGGATGGCCCCTAATGGCACATGCTTCCTGTTTGCTTGTGATAGGTTTCATAACGACTGTTTAATAACGTAGTGCGAGCAAGGGGTGTAATTGGCGCTAAAAAATGTAAAAAAAGAAGCAACAAAAAAGAATTGGCGCTTTGATGTTGCATGAAGAAGAAGAAGCAGAAAGATGATAACCGAAAAAATCTCCACGGGAAACCATACAGAGAAGTTTTTAAAACTGTTCTCAAAAATTCTAGACGCAATTTAATTAAAAACGGTAAGGAGTAAACGGTACGGAGTTGGACTTTTCTTCTACTGTATAATAAACACAATAGTTCTATTCGAAATTTTATTTTGTGATATTACACTTAATACACAGTATAAGAAAAGTCCAACCCCAAAGAAAGAGTGTGTCCTCAATTTGCAATTATAAAAATGGAGGCAGACATATTGAATTTGGCCGCCATCTTGGATTTATTTTTAAAAATTATTTTTCCGCAATGTTCGCAGTCACCGATTTTAAATATCGATACATCGATGGAAAGCTTAGCTTATATTGTGCTTTGTGTCCAAAAATCTTAGGTATATGTTTTTTATCAAAAGTTATGTACGATTCACCAAATTATTTTTTAAAGGCCCATCTGACGAACAAAGATTATTTTTATGGTTAATATGATACTACGACAACAGTTCCTTGATTTCATACACTATTCTACGCCAAACATGTTTTAAAAATGAAAAGAATATCTAAAAAAGTATTTTATTTGGAAGGCTCAAAATTTTTGAGCATTACAGAGCTGCTGCTGTAAATACAATAACTTTATTTTGAACTTATTTTTCCAAACATGCCATCAATGAAAAAGGCGAAAATAGTGAAGCATAGTCTTGGTTATTTGTATTGGTATAAACAAATCAAGTAGCAAAAATCATTCTTAGCCATAACTAGAGTGTTTATATGTATACCGATTATATACCATTCTGTATTTAATTCTACAAGAAATGAAGGAGTATCATAGCTCTTCATCGTAAACTGCAATTCACTGTTTTTCGATGTTTCTGTATACATTTTTCCATTTAAACTTCCAACGAGTTGAGCACCGCCCAAACGTTGACCGATTTGGCTGAAATTTTGTCCAGAGCATCAAATAGAACCGAATAAAAGTGCGGCCCATCAAAAAAATTGAAAAAGTGTTTTTTGAGTCTTATTAAGTATAACATTTTCCATGTTACGAAATGAACAAAACGAATACATCGAATTTTTCTGTCAAATCCCCTTACGAACACAAACTTTGTTTTACGTGGTTTTACAGTCGACTATCTACATCTCGATGTTCTATAGCTCGATGTCTCTCCCTATGTCTATGGTTTTATCGGTCCCTTCAATCTACATACATTTGGGCTTTCTACATCTCGATAACTTCCCTATCTCGATATCTCTTTATCTAGATGCCTTCTGGACATATTTTATTCAGGATTCTCACTCCCTAAGTCGACATATTCGACTTTCTAGGCCACTAGACCATTTTGGGATAATAACAAACACATAAAAAACAAGACATCACATTTGTTTTGTTGTCGTTTGTTATAGCAACGAGCTTTTTCGATCTAGTTCCCATTCCAATTTTCCTTCCATTCCTTGATGTCTCCTTATATTGATGGTCCCAAGGATGTTAACGATCATTCAGTAATTTGCGTTCAATCATTAAGTAGTTTTTCAATAACACATTCCAGAAGCTGAATTTCAAAATGTGTTGTATGGTGGACTTCTAGTGCGAAGGTTTTTCTACAACTCTGCCTAATGGTTCGTAGTTTGAATTCCACTAGTAACGGAGTTATAGCTATAGTTTCAGTAACTTAGACTAAATGATAACAAAACTCCAATCATTTAGTTTAAGTTACTGTAACTAGCGCTCTACCTCCGTTATTAGTTGAATTCTAATAACGAACCATTAGGCAAAGTTGTAGAGAAACCTTCGCACTAGAAGTCCACCATACAACACATTTTGAAATTAAGCTTCTGGAATGTGTTATTGACAAACTTCGAACGCAAATTACTGAATGATCGTTAACATCCTTGGATGGTACCTTCAATATTGAGATGTGGAGAGGCGACTGTATATATAAAAGCTCTATACAATGTTTTATAAATTACCTTGAACTTCAGCATGTAGACCTCGTTCAGGATTTTCCTGAGATAGCTAATATCCTTGGTCACGCCATTCCAAACCCGGTTTTGGGCCGCTCTAACGTTAACAGCCAATATTTTTTCCAAGTGTTGGACCTTCTTGTGAGCCATTCCTCTACAAAAGCATAAGAAATAAATCGTTTTTTATTCGATAAAAATGCCAGATTTCACGGAACTCACTTCGCTATAAAACCCAAAATCATAAATACGTAACCCACCCCGGCGAAGAACCACAACACGATAAAGATCTGGTAGTATACGAAGGATGTTCCGAATTCGTATTTCTGTGACGCCTGGAATGTTGTAGCGTAATCACCGAACCCGATCGTGGTTAGCGTCACAAACGAGTAATAAACCGAAACATCGTAAGGCCACTTTTCGAAGTAGCTGAAAATGGCCGCTGGCACGAATATGAAGATGACAATGCCAGGAATCAGGTACAGTATGATTTGCCCAATCAAGCTAACCTTGTGCGGCACGTACTGTGTATTGGTAGACAGTTTGTACTGCTTGTAGCGTCGGTACAATCGAATGAACTGAAAAGGAAGGGAACCGTTTTACATCTTTCTAATGTTTCTTGCATATAATTCTTTTACTTACAGTTTTCCCATACAAATCACCAAGGTAAGCGAAAAAGAAGCCATTCATCGGTAGTCCGATCAGCGCGTAGAAGATCATGAAGATTCGCCCAAACGTGTTGTTGGGTGAAATGTTTCCATACCCTGAAACAAACAACAACCAAATAACAGATTATAACAGAGATCGAGGGTGCTTGCTATACACCTCATCAAGTAACGATCTACTCACCAATAGTGGAGCAAACAATGAAGGCGAAATAGAACGAGTGATAAAAGTCCCACACGTAAGGATCCTCGTATTCGTCCAGGGTGTAGTTTGTAACCTTTTTCTCGCAGTAATTAGAAATGCGGATCAACAGTCGCTGTTGCAGTTCCTGATCTTGTGGTGCCAGATGCTTCGTCAATAGTTCTATGGAAAATTAGAAAGTAGGAACAAAACTTGTTAGAAATCATTCGAATCATGTGGAATCGTTGAGCGCCTAAATGTAGGCCACGAGAAACAAAATTCCACTGAGGGGTGGAGCAAGCAGAAAATGTGAGAGAGTTTCTCTTGTTGCATAGCCACACGCTAAAATTGATTATCACAATTCTGTGTTTCATTCACAATGCCTTTCCAGGGACAACACATATAATAGGGTAAAGTGCCCTATAGTGGACCCCCAACCAATAGTGGACCCTCCAGCCATTTTTGCATTATTACTGCACAATGCCAACATTTTGCTATGAAATTCTATCGGGAGAACCTACCTTACAGTCCTATGATTTGATTACATGCATTGGAAATGCTATGGAAAGTAAAATTAGATGATTTTTTACAATTCTATAAAAAATGAACACGAGAGTGTCCATTATAGGAATATTTTGGGGGTCCATAATAGGAAGAAGAACGTCCTGAAACGGGACATGAAAATCAAATGAAGTGTCGACTATAGGGAAGCAATTTCCTATTATGGACCCCCAGGGGGTCTACCAAAGGGGAAATTCAGTTAGACTTTGAAATGTTAATTCAAACGAATAGCGTCGATTATTTGGGTGTTTTATGTATGTATCGTGAAGAGGGGATGCAGAGCTTGTTGTTAGATATCAAGCAGAGTTAATATGTTGAAATTTTTTAAGCCTTATGACAGCAAGAGCATAATTCCGCTACTAGGGGGTCCACTATTGGGCATTTTACCCTATATGCAACTGCCATGAAACACATTTTAGTGTACTCGAAGGCTAACGATTTTCGATGAGTTCATTTCACAGTGACAGAGTAGTAGTTTTAATTTTAAGTGAAAATTATTCAGAAAAATAACTTCTTCAGAGGGTTTTTCGATTGTTTCGATGAACTATAGTTGTAGATTTTTCGCAATTTTCATTTTTTTTAGATCGAAACAAGAGAAAATACTCCAAAAAAGTAGATGACAATCTTGAACATAATGTTCACATAGTATGCAATTCTCTGTAGTACGCATAGTATGCAATGTATGCAATGTGTAGATGATTCATGCGATGTGTAAAAAACTTTTAGCGTGTAGATATTCTACATTGGAACAAACTGACTTTGTAGTTTTCTTCTCATTGATTTTCCGATCAAAGATACGTGCATAGGATTCTTTTTCTTCTTATTGGCATTACATCCCCACACTGGGACAGAGCCGCCCAACAAACAACGACAAGCTACAAATAAGCATCTAGGTTGAATTATTGTTTATTTGTGATATTCGTAACTGAATAAAATGCATGCTGAATAATTCGCTAGACGGATTGCATTTCAGCATTTAATCTAACTAATATTCGACATGACCTATTTATTTGTTTACTACCTTTATTTGAAGTCAAACTAACGTTTTCGTTTTATCACATTTCAGCACATTGAGGAAGTTTAACAGTGTGCTGAACTAATGATTTTTAAAGTTCTCTGTTCGACTATGATGTGATGCTCTGAAAGGGTGGTCGAATTGATTTTGAATAGTAAGTCAATAAGCAAGCATTTAGACATCCTTCTTAACCTTTGTCCTTCTTAACCATTGGATTTCCCATTTATCTGATCTATCGCACAGTGGAAAAAAACATGCTTTTTCAGTTTGAGAGAAAATCTGGATTCTAGATCTGGAAAATTTGATTTATAGGAAAAATGGATACTGAATAATACAAATAGACATAAATAAATCAATTAAGACAATAAAAAGACAATAAAATAATTATTTATTTTCAAGACATGCTTTTTATATTCGTGATTTATTAAGCTGTCGGAGATTATAACGAACAAAACTGCTGGAGCAATAAAAAAATCATGCATTCATGCGGAAATAAATTTACTAAAAGCCGGATATAACGCTGTTGAATAACGTCGGAAAATTATTGAATCTTTGATGTGTGGAATCAAAAGATATTTTAGTTACCAGATAAAGATTGTCGCTTCGGTTCCCTTTGTTCTGCTGTCCAAAACATGTGTGGTACCTAACTGTCAAATCGTATGTATTTTTCCATCATTGATATTTAGATCCACTATCCTCGCCATGAAAAGATGTTCCGGACAGCGACGACAGCGACAATCTTTATCTGGTAACTAAAATATCTTTTGTGGAATCCCAATATTATCGGATGGATGTTGATCTTTATTGGAATAATCTTAGCATTTGACAATCATATTGCAACCGTTTATCAAGAGATTCTGAGGAAGGCCGAATATACTTTGATTTTATTTTCATAAATTCATAAATAGCATTGGGAATGGATTTTATTTTATCGTTTATCGACACTATTTTTACGTATTTTTCCTAGTGTGCGAAGGTTATGATTGGCTGAACAATGGTTGAAATAAAAATCTTGTTCAGTTATTTACAAACTGTAGTTTGACAGATCGACTTATTGAATAAGAGTCCAATTATGATTCATATTCAGCAATAAGATTATTTATGTTATGCATTGAGTGAGCCATATCTAACAAATCAAGGATGGCGCGGATGACAACGTTACCGGCGGATGATCAAATGACAGCAGTTCGAGACCCGATTTAGGAAAATTTTAAAATGGTTATATGAAAATAGCAATTGCTTCAAAATACGCTCATTGGAGATCTTGATGATGTTACCTTCTATGCGTTATTATTTTCGAGGAATTCACATGTAGCTGAATTGAGGCTTAGTAAAATGCATATTAAAGGTTTAACGAATCGGTTAATAAAGTTGTTTTTCAAAATGAGATGTTGTAGTTGTATAACTTCGCCAAAATTGTGTGAACAAAGCTTGAACAGAAGTTGTGATAAGAAATAGTACAGACATAATTCAACACAGCGCTGAATTAAATCATCACACTGATGTTAGTTCAACTAGTGAATGTTTGTTGGGCCCCTCGCAGCTTAGTGTTCATTAAGCACTTCCACAGTTAAAACTGCGAGGTTTCTAAACCAGGTTACCATTATTGCATTCGTATATCATGAAGCTAACACGATGATACTTTTATGCCCAGGGGAGTCGAGACAATTTTTAATCCGAAAATTGCCTAGACCGGCACCAGGAATCGAACCCAGTCACCCTCAGCATAATCTTGCTTTGTAGCCGCGCGTCTTACCGCACGGATAAGGAGGGTCCCTGGGCATAGGTACATTATGTACATCAAAATAGTCCGTTCATAAAAAGTGGGGCGGCCTCATTGTTTGCTATTGAAAATTGGATCAATCGGACATTGTATTTCGGTCTCCCCTTGGGAAAAAATTCTGAAATGGTGGCAATACATTTTAATCGACGCAAAAAAACATGCAAAATGATCGAAAAAACGTGATCTATTCTCCTAAAAAGCTTTCTAATGTGATTTTTTCAATATATTTTATAATACACGAGAAAGGCACCATCACCGCTAGGTGGATTAATCAGGGATTTTTAAAGATAATATCCCTCCCAAACATTTCTTAAGACAACCCTACTTCTCTGAAGATAACTTCTCTGGAATCTTGTCCAGGGATTTTCCCCCGTAATTCCGAAGGAACAAAATGAATGAATTTCGACGCGGAAAATAAAAAATCCGGTCCCATTAAAAATACATAACTAGCGGAAAATTTTCCCGAGGTGTGAGGCAACTCGGAACTCAATTCGAAGGCAGCCACTCTCGGTCTACCTACATTGCAACCACAGACAAACAGACGTTATTATTTATTATTTATTTATTCAGAATAAGGCCATAGTGGCCTGTGCGGTATCGCCTGTGCGGAGTCTTCTCCATTCGGCTCGGTCCATGGCTACACGTCGCCAACCACGCAGTTTACGGAGGGTCCGCTAGTCATATTCCACCTGATCGATCCACCTTGCCCGCTGCGCACATCGCCTTCTTGTGCCCGTCGGATCGTTGTTGAGAACCATTTTCATCGGGTTACTGTTCGACATTCTGGCTACGTGCCCGGCCCACCGCAGTCGTCCGATTTTCGTGATGTGAACGATGGATGGTTCTCCCAGCAGCTCATGCAATCCGTGGTTCATTCGCCACCTCCACGTACCGTCCGCCATCTGCACCCCACCATAGATGGTACGCAGCACTTTCTTTTCGAAAACTCCAAGTGCACGTTGGTCCTCCACGAGCATCGTCCAGGTCTCGTGTCCGTAGAGGACTACCGGTCTAATGAGCGTTTAGTAGATTGTCAGTTTGGTACGGTGGCGAACTCTATTCGATCGGAGCGTCTTGCGGAGTCCAAAGTACGTACGATTTCCAGACACTATGCGTTTCCGAATTTCTCTGCTGGTATCATTTTGGCAGTCACCAGTGAGCCCAACATTGGCGTAAATAAGGGGGGGCCTGGCCCCCTCCAGACCTACTTGTGGCCCCCCCAGAAAATTTTGAAAAGTAATTCCAACTTAGTCAGTTTTTATTTCATTTACATATTTCCTACATATTTCTTAATTTTGATTATGAATTCTATAAACATATTATTTGTTGCGTTATCACATCTATGACCATTTGTTCAGCAAAGCATCGAAATACTTAAGTTGGACCCCGGGAACATTTTCTCGATTTTTAAGCTAAAATCAATGCCGCTTCTAATTCAGTTGCTAGCTTAAAATAATAAATTTGTTCCGCATTTGTTTGACTAGTATCCTGGTCGCAGAAACAAAAACATAATGATAAGAAAATTAAGTCGAGTCAAGTACGAGACACTGAAGACGGCCTTACTTTTGAGGTCGAAATACGTATCTGTCAAGATACAATTAAGTGGTGGAATTCAATGGGATTGTATAAACTCGTCTTATGACAGGTAAAAACATAATTGTATTGAGATATAAATATTTCTGTTCTATTAAACTACCATCCGCTTCAAAAAAGACTGAAGCAACTACATCAAAATGAGCACATGTACACAAATCCGGTCAATGAAATTTCGAACGACCATTCTTTCGAAAATCTTCGAGTTAATCGCAAGGTATGCCGCAAAACAGTTGATCAAATTCCTATGGAGCTTTTTGCTCTCGCACAGAAAGATATAAAATTACATATAAAACTTAAGAATCTTTGTTACAATGACAGAAAAATCAACAACGCATTCCATTGAAAGTATTAGGACAAAACTTAGGCAACTTTCGCACTCACAACAGAGATTGCATTAAAGAAATACTTTCATAATCCTCAAAAGATCTTGTTCCATTTAATTTTTTGGCGATTTCATAAGGATCATCGGAAAACTCTTTTGTGCCTGCTTTAGTTAGAGTTGGTTTTTTAGGATAAAAAAATAGATTTAGAAACCAGTTCGTATCAGAAAACAGTTTTTTTTAGCAGCACAATTCAGATCGATTTGGTTGCTTCTCAAGTCTCTTTGATTTTTGCAGAGAAATCTCTCACCTATTCAGAAAACCATAATAAAGCCTCTTCCTAACGTCAGTTACTACAAAAACCCTATGTTATTCTGGAATTTTATTTATGACTCATAATTTTATGACTCATGGAATTTATAACTCATAAAAAACACTTTAGGATTCCAAATTTGTGTGCATTGGTACTTAACTATTTCAGCACATAGCATACATTTTGGAATTGCATGAATACTTATATTGATTATGACAAAATTTCGTGGAATTTATTCCACATTTAAAAAGTTTCAAAAAAATCGAGATCTTTATGCATTAAGTAATCATGGAAATACTTGAAAACTTTCAGAAATATACTCATATCGAATTTCATGTATAGATAATTCGAAGATTCTTGAATCTTAGATTACACACTTATCCACATTTAGTATTGCGCATAAGCCCCAAAATTTTATTCCCACCTTTGGGTTTCCGCGCCGAGCACTCAGCGCCAGACTCGGCGACAAGGAGATGGTGGTCAAGTTGGTACTCCTGATTTTCTGACAACTGATGTCGAGCTGAAAATTTAATTGTCAAATGTACATTTTGACAGCAATATAGATGTATGAGTGAATGAAATGTGCAAATGCTCTATCGCGGAAGCAGTCGCTGAAGACAAGTGTCAATGCTTTCAGTGACGAAACGAAAAGTTTCAATGCAAAAAGCAATAACATGGAGAAGACAAGTTGACACAGACACAGCGTTTTGAAGCAATCACAGCATCATTGGAAATCAATTGTATTATTCGCGATTTTTTATGTTAGTTCTAGGACGAATGAGCGATAAACTTAGTCAAACAATTTCTATTGCAATCCATGCGCACAGTGCTTTAAATCGCCTTTGAAAATTACATCCCACCAGCTGGTGCCATGGCCCCCCCTAGACCGAGACTCTAGTTACGCCTATGGAGCCCAAGTACACAAAATCTTCTACCACCTCAAGTTCGTCACCACCGATGCAAACTCGCGGTGGATGGCTCACAAGAGAAGATTCTCTTATAACTGTTTTTATCATATACTTCGTCTTCGACGTGTTGATGACTAGTCCGATCCGCTTGGCTTCCCTCTTCAGTCTGATGTAGGCTTCCTCCATCTTTTCAAAGTTACGTGTCATAATATCTATGTCGTCGACGAAGCCAAATAGCTGGACGGACTTATTGAAAATTGTACCACTCGTGTTAACCCCTGCTCTTCGTATTACCCCTTCCAAAGCGATGTCGAATAGCAGACACGAAAGACCATCACCTTGCCGTAACCCTCTGCGGGTTTCGAAAGGACTCGAGAATGCCCCTGAAACTCGAACTACGCACGATCCATCGTCGCCTTGATCAACCGTGTCAGTTTATCCGGAAATCCGTGTTCGTGCATTAGCTGCCATGCCATAGCAAGTCCCGATCGATTGTATCATATGCGGCTTTGAAGTCGATGAATGGATGATGTGTGGGCACGTTGTATTCGCGGCATTTCTGCAGTACTTGGCGAATGGCGAACACCTGGTCCGTGGTGGAGCGTTCGCCCCGCCTGGTACTGCCCCACGAACTCCCTTGCAATAGGTGCTAGTCGACGGCATAAAATTTGGGAGAGTACCTTGTAGGCGGCGTTCAGCAATGTGATTGCGCAGTAGTTGCTACAATCCAGCTTATTGCCCTTTCTGTAGATGGGACACACGACACCTTCCATCCACTCTTGCAGCAAACAGACGTTACAGCTTGAATATTTTTTCTGAAAAATCCATCACCCAACTCCTCCTTGCGAGCACGTTACACGGAACAATGTTTCGTATGACATTGTCACCAGAAGGCGCTGGAGTGAAATGTCAAACTCGAAGGATTACGACGCTAGCGCCTCTAGTTGTGAAACGTAATTATGGTCGATTGTAATTTTTCTAGTGTTACGTTTGTTTGTCTGTGTTGTAACCGTGCTTTTGATCAATGTGGCCCATAGACTTCTTCACTAGGCAAATCCCACTGGTTTCTATTTTTTTATTATAAGAACTATAATTTACATCTCTCCTTCACAGGGGACCTAATGTGCAACTCGGAACATTTTTCACAATCGCTATGTTTGGTTCCGCAAAATCAATACCCGTGGCAACAATGCGAGAAGTTGACTGCACGACGCTAATTGCTGCCATGTGGATCGGGAATTCAATTAGCAGGTCCACTATCAGCGTGTAAAGATGAACTACTTTTTCACATTTTGTCACGGCAAATGGGTCTAGCGTTGGAGGGTTAGGTTGCGGTTTGTAATTAAATGGTTAGTAGGATAAACAGCTCACTTTGCACCTACTTAACCCGCTCAGTAACCAAACGTCAGCAAAATAATGACAAATGCTCGCATATTCACGGTCAGATGTAAACAACGGGTTGAGACAAATTTCCTGTTGACCATATTTCTCAGGTACGAGTGTACGTCTTCTCAGTAAAGGCAAGTTGTGGTGTGATTCGGTGTGATAAGGCCTTCTACTGTTTGAGCACCGGAACAAAGCCACTTAACGTCACGTTTGAAAGTTTGTTTCTGAATGTGTTAAACTAAATCACCTACTCGAAACATTAAATTTTCCATTGTGATGCTATCAGGTATTCAAGCTGAATCCAATCCAGCATTCGATTCGCGGTCCGGAGTAACCTGCTCGTTTGTGAAAGATTTCATAGACTTCCTGGGCATGGGCACTGTACTCAAATCGGGCTTTTCACACACATTTTTAGAATGAAAGAGTGACGGAGATTGAAAACCTCATACAACATTCATATAGAATGCGCCATCATATGCTACAACTGGGAGCTGGAATTTACAGAGAAAGATATTTATCCCCTACGACAAAATTTAGTGGAGATGCCCCCCGTAGAGTTTAAAACCGTTCTCAGGGCCAGTTCATTGGACATATGCAAAAAGCTAGATTCTTATACAGCTCCCCTTATATCAAAATGTCGAAGCCACAAATTACATAACATAGGGTTAATGTAGGCATTTTTGTCTTTTTGTCATAGTCTCGAAAACCATTAAAAGAGACACTTTTTTGCCAAACTCATCCGTACCAAATCGTAAGCTCAGGAGAAACGTTCTACTATAGTGGAGTTCTAGCAAATGGACGTTGCTTTCGTTGGTTTTAGCCTCTACGACGCGACGATGGACGGAAATACCTGTCGTGTCCCATGTGTTTTTCGAATTTATTATTCAAAATATTCTTCACATCATAAAAATACGGTGATGAAAATTCATTGGTTGTTTAAAAATATTGTTTCAGCTCCATCATTTATTCATCTCAAACATTATCAGCCGTGGCGTGAGGTACGAGCACTCAGGCTGCTCGTTAATCATTTATCGTTAATCGCAATCAGATCGATTGACAGGCTAATCGCTTTCAGTTGGTGAATAAATATTGATTCGTATTTCAAATTGCACGAGCTTTCAAAGCTATAGATTATAGCGAGGTAATTAGAATAATTTTGATCTTAGATTAACAGCATTGTAGATGACTTGGCACTGTGGTGTACAGTCTGTATTAAAGAAATTTCACATTCCTCGTTTCAACACCTGAGCAAACATGTTGACACAGATTCTAATTAATCATTCAATTTACAATGAGTTACAATGTGATGTGTTGTGAAGAACGAACGATCGTATACTAAGTATACGAAACGGCTTAGGCTCTAAAACTGAACTTTTGATATATGGCTCGGAGATCCATAATGTTATATGCCAGTCGGGCCAGCTCAACGAATTAAGGTTATGTCTGCATGTGTGTGTGTATAAAAATGTGAAACACACTTTTGACGTAGGACTACGTCTGTGTTTTCTATATTATGTGGTACACTTTGCGGTTGCGAAAACCGTCTCAAAAATACACGTTAATATCTCAGCCGTTCCTCGATAGATTTTCAATTGTCTTTTGGACCATTCGATCAAGATAGAGTCTACGCTTCTTTGTATTATTCTGAAAAACTGATTTCAACTATTTCAAATCAGAAAAAATATTTGAAGTTCTTTGAATAGAATGTATTCAACCGTTTACGACGAGTTTAGTACTTTCCATTTAATTTAACGTAGTAGAAATCAATGGAAGGTATTAAACTCGTCTTAGACGGTATTTCATATCGATAATTGGTAAAAAGTTTTGGAATAGGTAATCTAGCCAATCCCGTACATGCAACACAAGCACATACATAAAAATCATGCAACTTGCGGGCTTGGATCTAATCCTCAGTTCTAAAAAGATTATGCATTAATGACCTCACGGAGTTAACTGTGCACGTCCCTACGTTTATCCTCGATTGCTGCAACCAATGGTGGTTATGCACCACAACTGTATGCCGAAGGCTCTCCCGGGGATGTTTTGGGAAGTTTT
Source organism: Armigeres subalbatus (assembly GCF_024139115.2). Lineage (NCBI taxonomy): Eukaryota > Metazoa > Arthropoda > Insecta > Diptera > Culicidae > Armigeres > Armigeres subalbatus. The sequence goes on from NC_085141.1 coordinate 31,080,328, forward strand.
CTTCGTCCAGGCAACTTTGTAGGCAGCTCTTGAACATATCAGGTGCGCCAAGAATCGCGTGCTTAAGGACCAGATTAGGAATACAATCCGGACCTGGTGCCTTATTTAGCTTAAGTTTTCTTGCAACGGCGATAAGCTCATCGTTAGTCACTAGCGGTACCATATTCAATGACTCGTACAGTGTGGCGGACCAGTCCGATGAGTCTTGCTTCGGGAACAAATCTTCAACGATGCTGGCTAACATCTTCGGGGATTTCTTAAGAGTTTTGCTGTTGGTCCTAGCCATCACTACCCTGTATGCATCCCCCCATGGAGTATTATTGGCCATCCTACACAGCTCTTCAAAGCAAGCTCTCTTACTACATTCGATTTCGTAGTTCATAGCTCTGCTCTCTGAACCTTGATTGAAACACCCGGCGTCCCCTGCGATTCTAGCACGTCGCAACCTTCTTTTAGCTCTAAGACAGATTCTGCGAAGATCAGCTATCGTGCTCGTTCACCAGTGCACCGGTTTGCGGTTGCCGGTTGGCATAGTCCTCCTGGGCATTGTTACATCACATGCTCGTGTTCTTCTTCTTCTTCTTCTTCTTCTTCTTCTTCTTCTTCTTCTTCTTCTTCTTCTTCTTCTTCTTCTTCTTCTTCTTCTTCTTCTTCTTCTTCTTCTTGGCATAACATCCCCACACTGGGACAGAGCCGCCTCGCAGCTTAGTGTTCATAAAGCACTTCCACAGTTATTAACTGCGAGGTTTCTAAGCCAAGTTACCATTTTTGCATTCGTATATCATGAGGCTAACACGATGATACTTTTATGCCAAGGGAAGTCGAGGCAATTTCCAAACCGATAATTGTCTAGACCGGCGCCGGGAATCGAGCTCAACCAGAGCATTAGTGATTAATCATAGATTTAATCATGATTAATGAATAATGGGTTATTTAATCATTATTCATTAATCATAATCATACAAAAAATATGATTTAATCATTAATCACTAATCGTTAATCATAGATTTTTACATTCAATCATTAATCACTAATCATATTCATAATTGTTTAGAGTTTATTCATTAATCATCAATTTTAATCATGGCATACATCGCTTTTATTCATTAATCTTTAATCATAATCATATAATTTTTATACCTTTCAATAACCCAATTTGGAAGAAAGGTTACATGACTATTGATCATTATGTAAATCATTCAATTCAATTATTCATAATAATTAATCATTAATCATATCGATCGTTAATCATTAATCATACACATGTTGTGTCAACATTTAATCACGATCAGTAATCGTTAATCATACTCCAAACGTTTTATTCATTAATCATAATCGTTAATCATTGTGAAAAAAATATTTTAATCGTTAATCATAATCATTAATCATTGTCAAAAATGAATAAATCATTAATCATAATCTTTAATCATAGGTTGAATGATTTAATCATAGCCAATTTAATCATTCATTGGAAGCTTTATTCATTAACGCTCTGAGCTCAACCACCCGGCATGGTCTTGCTTTGTAGTCGCGCGTCTTACCGCACGGCTAAGGAGGGCCCACCATGCTCGGGTTAGAACATTGGATAACTCATCATCACTAAGGCCTAGAATCCGATTTTCCCACCGTAGTGATCTTTCCAGCAGTTCTGGTTCGAACTGCGAGGTACGCCATCCTAGATTTGCTTTACTGATCCGCCTATTGGTTCTGTTGTGGGTATAGCTGACCATAAAACGTACTTCCTGATGGTCACTAGCAGTGACCCTTTGTGAACCCTCCATTCAGGCTCCACCGTCCATCCCGCGCTGCAGAAGGTCACATCGATGCATGACTCGCCATTCGGTCCTCTGAACGTTGACGCTTGGCCCTCGTTCAGCAAGACTACGTTCAGTATCGCTAGAGACTCTAGCAGGATATGACCTCTAGCGTTAGTGAACCGAGAGGCCCAATCCACTGCCCACGCGTTGAAGTCACCTGCTACAACTAATGGTTTAAGACCAGTTAGTCTCGCTACAAGATTATCTAACACCCTAGTATACTGCTCTATGCTCCATCTTGGAGGACAATAGCAGCTGCAAAAGTAAACTCCGTTTACCTTTGCTATAACAAAACCCTCATCATCAGGATGGGGTACCTCTCGCAAGTCCAGATGGTCACTATTCCGGACTTATCCGCAACCCATACGGTATGGGTCGGACAGCATGGCAACATCAGTCGTATTCTCGTGCACCGACTGTTGTAGCAGCTACTTGCATGACCGAGCTCGTCTGGGGGCCGGACAGGCCTGCCCACCGGATGGGTATTTTTTGTCTGTGCCAGGACCACAGATCAAACACTTCAGTGCGGTCTGAAGTGTGAGCCTTGTGACCTTCAGCTCCACACCTACGCAAAGCCGACTCCGATTAGGACCTTTGCAGTCATATGACTTAAGTCCGCACTTGAAGCGCTCACCGAGCATACCGACCAACCCACCTTCAACTTGGCCTTATCCAGCACCTTCTTGGCGTCAGCCAGAGGTACCTGGAATGAGGCAACCTGCGTTTCAGTATAACCTTTCCGCAACCGAATCGCGGTATCCTGGATTTCAACGCCACACTGATCTCTCAGTGCAGCTACCAGTAGTCTTCTGGGCATATGGCTCTCACATAAAACGCATCACCCAGCACCTCTTCTGTGAACGCAGTTGATCAGCGCAGAATCCCGCTTCAGAACGAGGATCATCTCGCTCTTCTGCGTTCTATGGATGCAGTTGACATCATCCCCTATGCCTGTGAGCTTTTTATCTCCTGCAAAGCCTGCAGAGCGTCTGAATAGCTCTTACCATCAGCCTTTGTCCTTCCTTCCATGACCATTGGAAGGTGTACCCTTTCCTCTACAGGCACTCCCCTTCTTGGCCAATGGCGCTTTCGCCTCCTCTGCCACTTTTTGCGCCTTCTTAGCCTTTTTCAGGTTCACAACTTCCCTACAGGGCAGGACTTCCTCCCAGCGAACTTCGGTAGTCTTCGTAGAAGGAGGGACTGGTTTCCGTCATTCCGTAGCACAGACTTCTTAAAGTCCTTGTTGTACTTCCAAGGATGTTATCGATCATTTAGTATTCTGCGTTCGATCATTTAGTAGTTTATCAATAACTCATTCCAGAGGCTAAATTTCAAAATGTGTTGCATGGTGGACTTTTAGTGCGAAGGTTTTGCTACAACTCTCCTTAACATACTTATACTAAATGATAACAAAATATGCAATCATCTAGTATAAGCTACTACTACTAGCGCTATAACTCCGTTATTAGTAAAATTCAAACAATGAATTGTTAGGCAGAGTTGTAGATTTACCTCTGCACTAGAAGTCCACCATACAACACATTTTGAAATTTAGCCTCTGGAATGAGTTATTGCCAAACTACTAAATGATCAAAGGCAGATTACTAAATGATCGATAACATCCTTGTGTACTTCCCGCCGTTGTCCAGAAAGGACATGATCACGTCCGTTTCGTCTGTAATCACCTCCATTTTCTAGCATCCGCTCTCCTTGTGACTGGTCAGGGTAGCTCCGTCCATCTTGATCTCCTGCCACGGTAATTCAGGTAATTTGGTTCAGACAATGTCATTAACTGCAGACTTTCGAAATTCATTAAGTAATACTAATTCATGCTTGCCACGCTTTTCTGTATTGCCAGCATCTGGTGATCGGTGGGGCGGCCAGTTAAGGATACTTCGTCTGGTGAAGGGATCCACATTTTCGTCAGACGCTTCTCCCTCTCCACTCAATCATGTTTTTTGGTTTTGGTCGACATTTTGGTCCCACGAGTGGTGCGAGAAAATAGGTCCGCCTCGCCAGAGCTCCGCAATAACGTAGTATATGAACGTTATACTGTGGGGGTGCCGGGACATAGTGTATCCATTGTACTTGCCACACAAGCTACAATTTCATGCAATGGCGGCATAGAAAAGCATTTAATTAATAGCTGAGGAAATGCTAATAGAATACTAAGTTGGAAAGCAGAAGCTGAAGTACGATAACATCAACGGCCAATTGATCCCACCAAGATGTAGAACGGAACCGTTTCTGGGCCCATAAGCTGTTAAGCAGATTAGTTTGTTCTTGATAATGGGGTTCCCTTCGTGTGCCCAACAGGTAATGTGTCCCTCTTAGTGACGCCGTGCGTGCTTGTAATCCGCTACCGATGACAACTTTCTGTTTTTGCCACGCAATTGTGTTCTGTTCTGCGCTTCGAGCACCTAAATTTCTCCGGAGTTTCTTCAGAAGCAGAAGGAATTTTTCGGGAAGCTTCACCAGGATTTGGCGAAAAGTATTTCCAAGAATTCTTCCCGGAATTCCTAACACTTCTTCTTCTTCTTCTTCTTCTTCTTCTTATTGGCATTACATCCCCACACTGGGACAGAGCCGACTCGCAGCTTAGTGTTCATTAAACACTTCCACAGTTATTAACTGCGAGGTTTCTAAGCCAGGTTACCATTTTTGCATTCGTATATCATGAGGCTAACACGATGATACTTTTATGCCCAGGGAAGTCGAGACAATTTACTATCCGAAAATTGCCTAGACCGGCACCGGGAATCGAACCCAGCCACCCTCAGCATGGTCTTGCTTTGTAGCCGCGCGTCTTACAGCACGCCTAAGGAGGGCCCCAATTCCTAATTCCTAACACATTCCATCCAAATTCCTCCAGCTTTCCAAGTTTCTTCGAGAATTTCTTCGGAAGTTCCTTTCGGAAGAAATTCTTTTGAAGGTTCCACCATAAATTAGTTGGGAAGTTCCTCCTAGAATTCCTTGGAAAGTTCCTTCAAGAATTCTTCCCGGAATTCCTACAAAAGTTCCATAAAAATTTTTCAAGAAATTTCTTCAAGAATTTGTTTGGAAGTTTCTCCAGGAATTCCTTCGGAAGTTCCTCAGGAAGTTCTTCCGGAAGACTCTCAGGTAATTCAGGTAATTTGGTTCAGACAATGTCATTAACTGCAGACTTTCGAAATTTATTAAGTAATACTAATTCATTCAATTCCAGTTTCCTTCCAAATATTTCACAAAAGACTTCAAGAATTGAACCGCATATGCACGTTTCGACAGCCCTCACGTATTGTGGAACTCTCCTTGCCCTGCAAAAGAAGGTATCACACATCTGCCAATCCGGAGGTGCTTAATGATTAATGTATTGGTACCTGCACCGAGCTGAGATATCTACCGTCTAAGCGACTCTCCGACCCAGCGTTAGCAGCACCTCTACACTAGTGCATTGTCCAGCAGCTCGAGCATGTACATTTACATGGACATAAGCGCATTATTTACAAGGCATTGCACATTATAATAAAATGATGATCTTAGCGTGCATGAACATGCGCATTAGAGTGGGGCGCCATGATCTTTTTTCAAATCAATGGTTTTTCGAAGCCATTCTGGGTCCTGAACAACTGTGCAGAATTTGGGACCAATTGGTTGCTTCTTCGCTTTCATCGCGTTTGAAGTTTGTATGGAAATTAGTATGAGAGAACGTATATTTTTGCATTTCTACTACTAGAGGTTTCAATTCATCATAAACCAAGTGGCACATTGCGTTAAAGTTTAACCCACAAGTTACCGAAAAACTTTACTGAAGAAGGCACGTTGCTGGAACGTCCACGAAAAAAGTTATAACGCTTCGATTCGAAGATTGAGTGTTCAAACCATATGCAAAAAATCGTTTATTCTGACAGCACTGCCGAACTACGTAGACCAATAATTTAACTGAATGTTATTTGAAAATATTTGATCTTATAGGCTAATGGGGGTTATCCGGAATCATTTCACAAAGAAAAAATTCCGGCCAGGAAGATGGGTTTTGCCCTCGATAACCATAGGTTGTCTGGTAGTGCTGTCAGAAACATTGGTTTCTTGCATATGGTTTGAACAATCAATTTTTGAAACGTAAGAACATTTTTTGTAGACCTTCCAGCTACGTACCTTCTTTGGCAAAGGCTTTCGGCATCAGACTATATGCTAACGTATTGAGTCACGTGATTGACGATAAATTGAAACCGCTAAGAGCAAAAATGTAAAAAAGTATGTTTTCCCATACTAATCTTCATATAAATTTTCAAACGCGATGCGGCATGCGAGGTGCAACCAATCAAGCCCATATTTTGCACAGATAATTGGGGTCCCAAAACGATTCAGAAAAACCTTGATCTCATTTGATCGGACGAAGTTTGCATTTTTTCAAACAACTGCGCCCCACTCTAATGCGCATATTTAGCAATTTTTTAAACATTTCACAACACTAAACCCGACCGCGGTCAATGCTCTAGTTCTATTGTTCTGCACAAAGTAGAGCGCGATAACCAACTGCACTCGAACTTTGTACTGGGTTTGTAAAGAATTAGGGTAAGACGGTATAATGCGCCCCACCTGGCCAAAACGCTCTCCCCCTGATTTCTAGAAAACTATAACTAATTGAGGGTCAAAATCAGTTGGAACCTTATAATATTTGTAAAACCATCATACTATGTGAATGTGAAAGTATTTTTGTATTACATAATAAAAATAATAGCAAAATACAAAAAGTTACAGTTTCGATATAACTTTCAACATTCTGGAGCGACGATAGCATACTATCCGCAAAACATGCACTGGAACACTCAGTTGGGTAACAAAATAACTTTTCGCAGTGGTTAATATGATATAAAATTGCTTCGATCTTCAAAAATGTAACGTTTTTTAAAAATATGTTTCACTGGTCACAACGCCCCAGTGTAGGCAGGACGATATGCCCTTACCAACTGGCCACATGCGCGGCGAGCTTAGTTGCTTCCAAATTATATGGAAACTATTGAAATGTGATTCAAACCTGCTTAAATGGACTTATGTTGGTTTTTAATGTCAAGCACATAAGGATTTGTAACCTTTTTATTATGGGATTGATAAAATACTAATGAAGGGCTATGAAACGTCATTGGTTAAGGTAGGGCGTATTACCCAGGCACTCTTAGAAATCATTTTTTTCACTACTCACGGGCAATGCATTTGCGACTTCCTGGACTACCAAATAACACAAAGTTTGCACAAATTGTGTTGAAAAGTAAAAAGTTATCTAGGAGTTGCCTTTAGGGGGGCAAATTATACCGTCTTACCCCAAATTTTAAAATGGTTTAACGTTGATAGCCAATAGCTTCAATATTATTGGAAAATAGCTGGAGAGTTTCCGAGTCGATTGTTGAGAAATTCTCGGAAATCCACCGAAAGATAAAGGAGCTATTAGCGTTTGAAATTTCGTGACGGTTTCATATTTTGAAATTTTCATTTTACACCCTGTCTGTATTCAAACCTTCCTCTGAAAGAATTCGTAGAGGAATTTCCGAACGGAACATCCTAAATCCTAAAGGAATTTTCGGCACTCTTAAATTTCTGCAACTATTTCTTCGGATATTCTTCCATGAACTCTTTTGGAATGTCCTGCAGGGATTTCTTCAGGAAATGCTCCCGAAATTACTTTGGAAATAAATCCAGATTTTCCTTCAAAAAAAAATACTAAAAGGAGTTCTAAGAAAAAAATTGTCTACGAGTTCTTTTCCTTTAGAAATTTCTTCGAAAATTGTTTTGGGAATTTCTTGGGAATATATTTTAGGAACTCTTCCAATTATTTCATTCTTCTTCCAAGAAATGCCTTCGAAGACTCTTGGAAGAAATTTCTTCTAAGCGTTCTTCGGGAATTTCATCAGAAGTTCTTTTAGGAATCCCTCAGTCATTTAATTTGGGAATTCCTTTGAGGGCTCCTTTAGAAATTCTTTTCAAAATTTATCCAGTAGAGAAATTTCTGCTGGTTTTCCGATTGAATACCGAGGAGAATATCCAAAGAGGGAATTTCATAAATTATTCCACGAAAGAATTTTCAATGGACTCTTTAAACAAATACCTATTCGATTTTTCAAATATACTTCTAGATTTTGTGTGACATTCTTTGTATTAAGCGTTTTGTATCAAATCTCGTATGCAAACCGATCAAGAAAATTGACCAATTGATTGTATGTGCAAGTACTCATACTTTTCTGAAATATCAATTCTCATTAATTCCATGTGATTCTAATAACCATCATTCTTGCGTTGTATCTGACCAAGGCTTAGAATAAATGTTCTTGGAAGTTTTTTCAAGAATTCATCTACCAACATATCTGTTCATCAAATCAAAGAGGCCACGATCCGAAATAATGGCAACAGCTAGAATTTGGATAGTGATGTTTTCTGCTCGAATTGCTCTATTTATGCTGAATCGGTAAGTAGTTTTGATATAAACAATGGTGATGAACAGTTTGAAACTTAAAATGTGCAGCACTTGATTCATTTATAGACAGGAACCGGGATTCAAATACGCCGAAAAGCTATAGGTGATAGCCGAACCTACGCAACAACTGAAGCACATTTGCAAGTGGAATCCAACTGTACATATAGGAAAACCCAGATTTTCATAACGCAGGAGTCCATCGTCAGGATCTCGTACTTCGGGAAAAAATTGCCATATCATGAGCGTCCAAAGAGTAAAGTGAAACGTCGAAACCTGCTGGTAACTAAACGTTTTGTGATTGTGATGATCATATTTCGCGGAGAGCGAATTTATTCTTTGTTTTCAAGCGGAGTATCTCTGTATTCAGCTCTCCACGTTCCATTTCATACCATCATCGCTTGTGATAGGACGGTTTAATTGTTCGAGGAGCTCAAATTGCTAGATAAACTAGAGTATGATCATTCTATTATTTTGTTACCTGAGAATAAAATATGCTTTTTCTATTTATTTATTTAACTTACATTATTTATTTTCCTCCATTTTTCAACAGAAAATGCAAAGAAATAATGAAAAGAAAAGAAAAAATAGAAAAAATCAGCGATTAAATCTATTTATTGAATATATATGATTGGTGAATACTTTCAGAAGGATCTGCCAACTTTATGAATTCCGTATTTTCCCAAATTAATTTGATGAAAATGAACATAGGAGAAGATTGATTGATTTCACACATACTATTCATTGGGAAAATCCCATTGCAAAAATCCATGTGGGTTGACACCTACATTTAATGTACGATTTTTCTTGAGTGACAGCCCAGTCTACACCAAGTCGTATATGACATCATATACAATCTTGTTTTGACTGGTAGGGTGGTCCAGGTTCAACACCCGTCTTTGGCCGATTTTTTTTTGTGAGGTAGCTGAGATTGTCGAAGTACTGTGTTTCATTCCTCGATTGGAGTTAGATTCAATGTGGACACAAACATATAACCAGTGAATAAGTCGCGTAAAAACGACCTACGTAAAAAAAGTAAAAAGTGGCCCCAGTAATCAAATATGAATAATAAGCCCTCCAAACAGTGCTATTTTAGACGGTTCTTGTATACATTTTACTTTTTATATCTTACGAGAAAAGCATTAACACCGCCAGGTGGATTGAACAGGGTTTTTAAATCTACTATTTGAACAATATCTCTTTTTCTTCAAAACAATAACTCCCTATATAACAGCGGTTTTTTGCTGCTTTGAACTTGCTTTGAAGGCATATCCAAGAATTAATGTAGACTGGTCTATTGCTCAATTACAAGCTTAAAACAGATTTCAATATCATAGTTTGAAATCATGCAAAGTTTTTGTTTACATATTTTGGATATTCATAAAACCACAACTGTACGTAGAATAAAATATACGGAAAATGGAAAACCCATGAGTGCTGATCCTTACCATTCATTTCGATTCGCTCAGCCAGCTCCTCGGCTCGCCGCTCCGTCTCCAGCGCGTGTTCATTATGATAGAATACTGTTGCACCGAAGAACAGATAAGCTGCATACAAGGCAAAAAGTGCCAACCATTCCTTTGGGGTCATCCTGCTGCGTACACAGAGCTTAGATTCTTCTACCTCACGCTGGAATGTTCGATTTCATACAAGGGATGAAATTGTCGTCTCATAAATTATTGTTGTAACTGGGAAACCAACATTCACTTTTGGCACTTGTACGGATGAACTGATCGCAACTTCGTATGTTTCAAAAATTATCCGCAAAATTCTCTTATTCACTAACGAACTTTATTGATCATCTGTTTGTCGAGACACTTGCGCACTCGCGGCAAGCCGTTGGCGTAATGTAAGAGTTATCCCGAAACTCAACTGACGAGCAACGATTGACCATATTTATATTCCATGTTTTCCCTTAAGCTAATCGCGTCCCGAACCGAGGAATATCACTTGACCAATAGAGGAGCACTCTCAGGTCCACTTATCACATAAAAAAAACTATTTCAATTAATTCCTATCATCTCATTTGCCCATTCATCACCCGGTCTAACTCTTCCTGTTGCCGCAATATGATTGTCCGGTGAATCGATTCGAATATTCTTGTATGACTGCGGTTTTGCTTCTTCGGAATATTTATTTGTGCACATCTGAGAACGCACAACGTCGAATAGATCGAATCACTGTATTACGATGAATGCAATGAATGAACGGATGTGTATGTGAACTATTTTGTACAACCACCCATCCACCCACTGTTCATGCACTAAACGAACGCCCGCCTGCCCGTCCGGTCCGATCCCGGCCGACCAACTGCGATCGATTTTCCCAACACTTGATTTGTTATGCCCTGCTGATCGCCCTACGCCAGATGATGGAAGCGTGCGTGGCGAAGTTGCGTATCCATATAGATTAGGCCGCCCCAGTAGTGCGACGTAATTAGCAACAAAGCATCAGCTACCTGTTCCCGTCGTTAGACGAATATCGCCGGAAGATCCAGCTGGAGCAGCAATAGCAGCAGGAGCCGGTTGTAGAATAGAATTGGAGTGTACTTGATCGAGGTGGCGGCTAGAAGATCCTTGTCGGTGTGCAATTCCATAGTAAGTTGCGGTGTGGATGTTTCATTCTTCGAAGGTTGGTGTATGTCGAGATCGATGATGCTCAGATTCCTCCGATGGTGATCGTCATCCGTGGACACTGAAAAGCAGAAAGGAAATTCATGAGTCTAAGAAGTTCAAAATTTAACTTTATAATATATTATTTTTGTTTTGAAATAATGAATTTGAAAATTTTTATTTTATTTTTAAAAATCAAAGTCTTTACTGGCATCGACCAAAAGTTTGAGTTCACCCACTATATGGCGAAGCGGTCTTAAGTTTCGGGTCAACTCAACCTTCTTAAAAATGTATTTTGCCTGAATTGAAATGTTTATTTAAATTATTATATGAAGATTAACTTCTCTACAGTGCCCAAAAACTCACTCTTAGGATGTTCAGGTCATATAAACTGGAATTTGACATAGCAATATCTCTGGTATTTCTCAGCCAAATTTACATGTTAATAAACCCAAAATAATCGTAAGCTCATCAATTTCTCGAAACTGACCTCAGATTAATGATCGGCATCTACACTCTGTAATCGACGGTAGATGAATCGAAATTTGACCCTTTTAAATAGACGGAATTGCACAATAAAACCGTGCAACTACGATTTTATTGCTTTTTTTCTGAAAAATATGCTGAAACTTTTTTATATATGATGGAAAACGTTATGCAGCCAATAGTCCTGCAGATGTTTTATGTTCTCCAAATCACGCACGGTACAAAATCAATAATAACCCATCATTACCATACAATACAGGCCTTTAGAGGCCATATGCGTATGATTTACGATTTGGGTACATATGTCGAAACCGAATAATAAGGGTCCTCTGAGGGTCTGTATGGTTATGATGATTTGCTTTCAATTTTCACCGAGTCTAGTTCACTTGGTAGAACAATTAGTTCGAAGCCCAGAACGATGTGAAGGGCTCGAATCATCGTACTTGATCATGTCTAAATTAGAAATCATATTCATAGCCCCGAAAAGACGGTATATACATGGTGCGGTGCTATAAATTTTCAACCGAGCCTAGTTGACCAAATAGAAAAATAGTATCAAACTACATAATGATTTGAGGGACTTCTGAAATACAGAATAATTTAGAGGACTTAAAAAATAGTTTTACCACATTTTCGAGAAAAAAAAAAATGCTATTTTCGCCCATATAAAAGTGGCAAACTGTCGATACATCCACTGTCGATTACAGAATGTAGGTGTGGTCAACCATCAATCAAAAATTTATGAACTGACGATTGTTTTGGGTATATGAACATGTAAATTTGGCTGATAAATGCTTGAAATATTGCCAAGTCCAATCCGGATCGATATGCCCGGAACACCTAATTGTAAGTTTTATTGGGCACTGCAACTGTACCTCAGACAAATCTCGGCTAAAATTGAATTGAAACTCACACCAGGGAATAAACCTGCGAGGTGGCAATGTTCCAGTGGGGGATGTAATGCCTATGAGAAGATAAGAAGATGGGAGTTTTGCATCGGTAGTTCAAAAAACGCATAATCGCCTACTATGAAAGACAATATCTGCCGAGTTAACAATAGTCTTTTTTATTTATAGACTAGCTTTATGTACCCGGCCTTGCTCGGAATTGCCAGTTTGATTCGCAGTTTTTTTTTCACAATCGGAAAATGAATAAACCAATTGGTCAACAGGATAATTGCGTTTTCTTATCGATACTTCATCATTTGATCAGAAGAAGGCAGATTTCATTTGAAAACATTGACTGGTTTTGAAGAAGGGAGCAAACCCATAATCGCCATATTCCGGGCAAACGTTTATTTCTAAAGAAGGAAAAACATCCACCGATGCCTTATTCCGGGCAAACGTCTATTTTTAAAGAAGGGATCACATTCACCATCCAGAAGGAAACACATTAATCATTGCTTGTCACTGGGCAACCATAATTTCGATAAATGGTTAAATTGATCGATAACTAAACAATACAATAATGGGTTCAGAAGTTAGGCTGGAGCATACACACAAACATACAAACATTGAGTTTTATATATCTCGGGTACTTATTCAAAAGGACGTATGTGATTTTGTAAACAAAGATGCATACGTCGATTTGTCAAATATGATGGCACTCCTACGCAAACCAACACAACGAACATGTAGCCGAAACCTCCCCTACCTGTATGTGGCGATGGTTTGCGTGGGAGTGCTATCAGATTGCAGAAATCAACGTTTAAATTTTTGTTTACAAAATCACATACGTCACATACGTTGAATAAGTATCCGAGATATATAGATAGCTAATAGCTATATGTATTCGGCTTTGCTAGGGACTGAAAAGTAAATTATTCAATTAAAATGTCCAATGCTGTAGCACAAAACCCACAGAGGTAGATCTACCGCTCATAGAATTGTTCCTTTGTATCAATCTATTTTTATATATTTGTTTGGCCCTTCTACCTTTTCAATAAACATCTTCCAAAAATAGAGAATAAGTGTACCAAATCTGGTTGTAATTTATCCTGGGAGTTACACTGAATTGCTCATTTTTTTAAAGACAACCCCTTCCCCATAACTTCCCTTTTTCCCCAATGACCCTCCCACCTCCTTTGTTATCTTCTCCTTGGGATAGAAAATGTACACCAATTTTGGTTGAAATCGGTCCTGGGAGTTAGGTGTTACACTGAATTGCTCTTTTTCTAAATACAACCCTTCCCCCTTACCATCCCTTTTTCCCAATGATCATACCACCCTTTGTTATTTTCTCCTTAGGATAGAGAATGTGTGTTCCAAATTTGGATGAAATCGGTCCAGGGGTTCAAAAGATACACTGAATTGCTTGTTTTCTGAACAATACCCTCCCCCAGCCCCTCCCTCTTTACCAAATTACACTTCCATATGATCGAATACTCTTATTGAATATGGGTTCAAAATTTGGTTGATATGGGTACTGGGGGTTGGGAGTTACACTGAATTGCTCGTTTTATAAAGACAACCCCTCCCCCCATACCCCCCCCTTTTTTACAATGACCGCCCCACCCGCTTTGTTATCTTTTGTTTAGGGTAGAGAATGTTTGTATCAAATTTGGTTGAAATCGGTGCAGGGGTTCAGAATTTACTCTGAATTACCCGTTTTCTGAACCATACCCCTCCCTCCAGACCCCTCCCCCCTTTCAAAGATTACACTCTCATATGGTTGTCTCCTTATATTGAATATGTGTACAAAATTTGATTGAAATCGGCCCTAGGAGATGCAAGTTACACATAATTGTTCGTTTTCTAAACAAAACCCCTCCCCCTTTTCTAAATGACCCTCCCACCCCCTTTGTCAACTTCCCCTGAGGATAGAGAACGTGTGTACCAAATTTGGTTGAATTCGGCCAAGTGGTTCAGAAGTAGTTAGCGAACATACATACATAGATTGATTTTTATATATATAGATATAAAAATGAGTTTGCATTTCCTTTGAGGCAATATAACTCACAAACGGGTTGACTGATCTGCAAGATTCGCTTCAACTTGGGATTAGCAGTGTTTATATACAAAGAGTTGGTGAATCTGATAGGGTTGAAAAAAAAATCATTAAAATACAATAATGAGGTGATTTATAAGGAAATCCAATGTGATCGCAAAATTGTTCTGGAGGGCGGCGGTGTGGGTCGGCGTAACTGATTTCAAAAGTCAAAAATTGTCCGGAGTTTTTTCGTAAGTTCCTCAACGAATTCCATGGAAAGTTCATCAAAAAAATCCTTCAGAAGTTCCTTCAGGAGTTCCTCAGGAAATTCCTTCAGGAGCTCCTCCGAAAGTTCCTCAGGAACTCCAGCAAATTCCTCCAAAAGTTCCTCCAGCAAATTCCTCCAAAAGTTCCTCTAGCCAATTCCTCCAAAAGTTGCTTCAGCAAATTCGTCCGCAAGTTCCTCCAACAGGAATTCCTCCGGAAGTTCCTCCAACAGGAATTCCTCCTGAAGTTCCTCCGAAAGCTCCTCCAGGAATTCCTCCGGAAGCTCCTCCAGGAATTCATCTGAATGTTTTTTCCAGAAATGTTTCCGTAGGTTTCACTTGAAATTAGTTGGAAAGTTTCTCTAGGAATTCCGCGGAAAGTTCCTCCAAGATGTCTTCTCTGAATTCCTACATAACTTCACTAAAATTACTCATGGAGTTTCTTCAAGTTCCTGAAGCAATTCCTCCGAATTCTTTTTAAAAATTTCTGTGGAGTCCAGAAATTCCAAAGGAGCTGTTACGAAATTTCCTCCATGATTTTCTTTCAGAAACTTATTTAGATTTTTTACGAATAGTCCCCAGAAATTCCTACAAGAACTCTTCATACATTTCTTTGAGAACAAATTCCTCTAGAAATGAAATAATGAAAACTCATCGGAAAATATATATATATATACACAGGATTTTGTTTTTACACGATTTTTTTTCGCTCGTATTTTTGATCGTGTGACTTCAATTTGCCACTAAACTCTTCGCAACATGTTTCAAAAAATCCAGAATAAATCAAACAAAAATCACATGATAATTAATATACGTTAAACATTTAGGATGAGTGGAAAATTGAGAAAATGTAAATCGCGTAAAAACAAAATCCATATATATATATTAGGGTGGCTCAAAAAACACTTTTTCAAATTTTTTGATGGGCCGCCCTCTCATTCGGTTCTATTTGATGCCCTGATGCTCTGGACAAAATTTCAGCCCAATCGGTCAACGTTTGGGCGGTGCTAAACTCGTTGGAAGTTTATATGGGAAAATGTATGCAGAAACATCCATAAACAATGATTTGCAGTTGGACGGCACAATTTACGATCAAGAACCATAATACTCATTCAGTTCTTGTAGAATTAAATACAGAATGTTATGCTGAAAACCGCGAGAAGATTAGAGTTTATTAGACAAAGATATTAGTATTTTACTGGAGTGTTGAAGGGGTGAATTTATTTCTTCTCAAAGG
The DNA here is from genome assembly GCF_024139115.2 of Armigeres subalbatus. Classification (NCBI taxonomy): domain Eukaryota; kingdom Metazoa; phylum Arthropoda; class Insecta; order Diptera; family Culicidae; genus Armigeres; species Armigeres subalbatus. Next base: position 31,096,122 of record NC_085141.1, read on the forward strand.
TAAAAGAAACGGAATTTGCTGAAACCCCACTTCAGAGAAATGCTAATAACATAGCTGAGCAAACTCTAATCTTCTCGCGGTTTTCTGAATAACATTCTGTATTAAATTCTTCAAGATCTGAATGAGTTTCGTGCTTCTTGATCGTAAATTGTGTCGTCCAACTGAAAATCACTGTTTTTGGATGTTTCTGCATACATTTCCCCATATAAACTTCCAACGAGTTTAGCACTGCCCAAACGTTGACCGATTTGATTTTCCCATACTAATTTGAGCCACCTAATATATATATATATATATATATATATATATATATATATATATATATATATATATATATATATATATATATATATATATATATATATATATATATATATATATATATATATATATATATATATATATATATATATATATATATATATATACATATATATATATATATATATATACATATATATATATATATATATATATATATATATATATATATATATATATATATATATATATATATATATATATATATATATATATATATATATATATATATTTGACATTCTCTCGGTAATCAAGTGAGATCAAGGTTTTTCTGAAGCGTTTTGGGATCCCAATCAACTGTGCAAAATATGGTGCCTTAAATTTGTATGGAGATTAGTATGAGAAAGCGTACTTTTTTACATTTTCGCTCTTAGCGACTTCAATTTATCGTCAATCATGTGACTCAATACGTTAGCATATATGTAGTCTGAAAGATGCCGAAAGACTTTACTGAAGAAGCTGGAACGTCTACAAAAAATGTTGTAGCGCTTCAAATATTGATCGTTTAACCGATTCAATACGGATGGGTCATATATGACCCAAGACGAAAACCAGCTGTCAAAAATCAGTTTTGAGAGACAGAGCCTTGCTTTCTTCAACAAAAATGTTCAAAATTGCACAGGTCAGGTTATGGGCTAAACGATGATCTAGAGCATCCAAACTATCCTTGAGTTGTAATTTTGATGTTCTTAGGAATCAACACCATACTTTACCATATTCTTGTTGAATAATTATAATTGAAACGCTTAACGATGAAATCCTGCGCCTATCCAGTGGTATAACAGATTTTTAACAATATCCATGATACTCCAAACCATCCTTGAATTCAAATCTTAATATTCAAATACATCAACATGAAGATCTTCGATGCATCAACTATTTTTATGAGTTGGAAAAGCTCCACGGGACTTCGTTACACCATTACATACAAACTACCAAATTCGTTCGACATCTACGACACTCCAAACTATCCTTGAGTACAGATCCTAATATTCAAATCGATCAACATGAAGATCCACGATGTCCTCATTAATTTTATGACTTGGAATAGCTCCAAGATACCTCGTAACACCATTATAGATACACCACAGAATTCGATCAATATCTACGCTGCCGCTAAGCGCAAGTCGAGCACATCTGAATTTTTGGCAATTTTGAGTAATTATCATGTATCACTTTATTTTCACATGTACTATGCGTTATGCTATTCAACTCGAGATGTTTGTTCTAGAAAAGTGGAAAAAAAATACCAAGTCAAATTGTCCCATATTGAAAAGTAACCGCAAGTTAGTCACATCGAGTAAAAGTGTACTCCCTTCGTAAAATGTTATACAAACTGTTCATATTTGTTCAATACATGTGATCAGAAAACCTCTCAAATACAAAAACAAATCATTTCGAAAGAAAAATGCGGAAGAAAATTGTGTACACATTTAAGTTTATGTTGTGGTTGGAAGTTAGGATGAATTTGAAGATGAATGAAGATTTATGGATAGAGGAATATACGTTGCACTAAGTATGCTATCCATCGTTTCACTTTTTTTTCACAATATAACGTGGTGAAACTTGCACGCTACATATAGCAACTGTTCTTTCGAATATGTTTTGGATTACGATAATAAAGATTTTTTTAAGGTGATGTTTACTTCCCATTTTACTTAATAAGCAATACTATTGTGAAATCATTCTAATTTCTCTCCTGGATAATTAGTTGGATTTTAAACTGATTTAGTTCAGGGCTTTGATACATTTACGCGTTGTTTGTTACCATTTACCCAATAAAATTAAATGATGAGAATAAGACGCAATCAACCTATTTCCGAATGTTATTCATATGAGTCGCGATGCTATCCTTCAAAATCACAAGCGGGTTGCTCGGTGAGCGCATTTTTGAAATCTGAGAATGATTTTATCAATAGATTCATCAGCTAATAGAATCATTTACAATAAAATTGCTACTATTTGTATTGTCAGGAGGTTCCCAATGAGAGCAAAAACCACGTCCACGTGCCAAAATATGGGTGGGCCTTGGGACAAAATGACACGTAGCAGACATGACGTAGCGGGATTCTTAAGAAGGATACTAATATCAAGAAATGATCATTAACTTTCTGAAATCCTCAGTAATTTATATGGATCAAATTACAAATTACTTAGAAATCTTATGATGATTCGAGAATGCTCTAAAATTCCGGGTCTTATTTCGGACAAGATATGTGGAATTGTGTTTTACAATGAACTTCTAACAATTTATCTAAACTTGGTAGAATTTATAACTAAGACTTTTTATAAACTTGTTATTAACCATATTAGCAGATTTCAATAATCTTTATTTTCTACAGAAAGTCATATAGAATTTCAAACATTCTTTTGAGAATCCAGAAATATTTTTAAAAGAAACCATTGCGTACTTCCTGGAAATGTTTAATAACCTTAAGGAAAACCATAAAACTATCAAAACATTTAATTTCTTGGAAAGCCTAAACATTCTTGGTTCCTGAGCCTCTAAACATTCTTGGATTAAAAATACTTAGAAATTTTCTTGGATTAAAAATCCTTCCGGACTGTTGGAAAAGAATACTGCTTTTTTAAATTCCAAATACCTTCACGATTATCAGTTTAACCTTAATTTAATTTTGAAATAATTAATTTTAATAAATTTGTTAGTAGTAAAACTTTGTGGAAAAGTTTTTGTTCAAAGTGTGTAGCATATATGTTTTCCTTCATTTTTAAGCGGGAAATGAAATACTTTCATAATGTTGTTTTGATATCGATACTACATTACCGATTTTATATTTTGCCTATAACGGAATACCATCACGATATCACGAAAATCTGCGATGTGGGCTTTCAAAGCATCCAAGAGTTTCAAAATGTTTAGATTGCATGCTTCACCATATTTGTTATTAGAGCATTATATTTTTTTACAAATTTGAGTTTTGCTCGACGGAATGTGACTGACTTGCGGTTACTTTTCTCATTGAGATGAAAAGTAATCGCAAGTCAGTCACATTGCGATTTCCAACACGGCAAGTGAGTTTTTCACTTTGTAGCCACTATGCTCCATTAAATATTCAAACAATCTTTGGTGTGTGACGTTTAGACCTGATCAAAATTACTTATACACAATTTTTGAGGAGAAAAATTACAAAAACTTCGCAGGCAGTTTTCTCATTTGCACGTTTTTCCAGATAAGCTCGACTTGCGGTTAGCGGCAGTACGACACTCCAAACTGTCCTTGAGTACAGATCCTAATATTCAAAACGATCAACATGAAAATCTTCGATGTCTCAACTATTTTTATGAGTTGGAATAGCTCATGTATGGTATCGTAGATATTCTGGAAATCTTATGATTTGTATATACCGGTGTAATGATGTCCCATAGGGCTCAAACTAACATACAAGCTCAAGAACCTATGGATTACTCTGTTGATCTTGTAGACCTCCAATACTTGAACTTAATAATGCTTTGGAGTACCGTAGATATTCTGGGAAAATTGTGTTTTGTATATACTGGTGCAATGATGTCACTTCACCAACTAACATACAAGCTTGGAAACCTATGAATCACTCTGTTGGTCCTGTAGACCTCCAATATCTGAACTCAAGAATGATTTGGAGTACCGCAGGAACTCTGAAAATGTTGTGATTTGTGTATACTGGTGTAATGATGTCCCATGGGGTTGCTCCAACTATCACACAAGCTCAGGACCCTATGAATCACTCTGTTGGTGTTGTAGACCTCCAATATCTGAACTCAAGAATAGTTTGGAGTACCGTAGCTATTCTGGGAATGTTGAATTTCTTATATACTGATGTAATGATGTCCCATGGGGCTTCACCAACTAACACACACGCTCGGAAACCTAAGAATCACTCTGTTGGCCTTAAAGATCTCCAACATCTGAACTCAAGAACTATTTGGAGTACCGCAGGAACTCTGGGAATGTTGTGATTTGTGCATACTGGTGTGATGATGATCCATGGGGTTGCTCCAACTAACACACTAGCTCAGGACCGTATGAATCCCTCTATTGGTGTTGTAGACCTTCAATATCTGAACTCAAGAATGGTTTGGAGTACCATAGCTATTCTGGGAATGTTGATTTTGTTTTGAAATACTGATGTAATGATGTCCCATGGGATTTCTACAGCTAACACACAAGCTCAGTAACCTATCAAGCACTCTGTTGGTCTTGAAGACCTTCAAGATCTGAACTCAAGAATTGTTTGGAGTACCGTAAATATTCTGGGAACGATGTATTTTGTATATACTGGTGTAATGATGTCCCATGAGGTTTCTCCAACTAACACACAAGCTCGGGAACCTATGAATTACTCTGTTGATCTTGTAGACCTCCAAGATCTGAACTCAAGAATAGTTTGGAGTACCGTTGATGTTCTGGTAACACTGCGATTTGATAAAAATAGTTCAATTATGTCTCAAGTACCATTTCCAACTTCATATTAGGATGCCCCGTAAAGCGCTTTGTTGTTTATGTAGATCATCAAGATCTGGATTCAAGGGAGGCTTGGAAGCCCTAAAAGATCTCAAAAAAATTATTTCCCCCCATATTTCAACTTTTTTATGGTTTACATCCATTTTTGAAGCAGTATGTCCAAAATTTATGTTGAAAAACGACGAAATATGACCGGTAATATAACCGCTTTTAAGGCTTTTAATCTGAACACTTTTTAATTTGAACCCCGTTTGTTTGAACATCGTTCAAATTAAAAATGGTTCAAACGTCATTTAGCACGTGGAATTGAGAAACAAAAAATGGAGCATCGTGAAACGGAACCCAGAATCAAAACAAACCAGCAAAGAGAACAGCCAGAAACCAGTTTGTCTGATGCAAATAGAGTAACCAGAAGTTCAAATTAAAAATGAGCCTCGTTAATTACCTACCGTACCTACCATTCCAATTATCGGGCGTGCACGGTAAAATGATTTCGAATAGCTCCCATCAGCTTAGCTCCAAAGCCCTATAAGATCAATAATGCGCTTTTTGGGATCTTTCGGATTATACTTCAACGCAATGAGCCACTTGGTTTACAAAGAGATGAAACCTCTTGAAGTAAAAATGCAAAAATATACATTTTCCCATACTAATTTACGAACAAACTTCAAACCAAGGATGTTACCGATCATTTGGTAGTCTGGATTCGATCATTTAGTAGTTCATCCATAACTCATTACAGAAGCTTCAACATGTGTTGTATGATGGATTTCGAGTGCGACGGATTTTCTACAACTCTGCCTAATGGTTTGTTGTTTGAATTCCATTAAAAACGGAGTTATAGCGCTAGATGCGGTAACCTAAACTAAATGATTAAACGGTATACAGTCGGGATTCGCTGGTTGGGATCTTAATACTTGGGTCACTTTTTAGATGGGCCTCCGCTGGTTGGGCCATGGCCCAACTAAAAAGCAACCGTACGTCAAAATTCAATGTAAACACGGAAAACGGGATTGGGCGTCACTGGACATCATTTGTGATGTTCAAGTCGAAATACTCGAAAATGGCTGTCAGTTGGCCCAACTAAAAAACCGAATTCGTTAGTTGGGCCGAGGTCGTGGCCCAACCAGCGAATCGCGACTGTAACATCCTTGCTTCAAACGCGATACGGAAGGCGAGGTAGCAACCAATTTTGCACAGTTCTTTGGGACTCAGAATGGTTTCGAAAAACCATTTATTTGAAGACGCCCCTCCCCCCAAAATTAGTCAGAATTATTTACGCGTTTTTCGTGAAAAGAAATGTTTTTTTTTTGGCCATAGCTTCATAACTCGTAGTCTAATCTGGACAATTTTTGACAGGGCAAACATTGGCGTAACTAAAGGGGGGTCCTGGCCCTCCCCAGACCAATTTGTGCCACCCCCACCCCCCCCCACCAGAAAATTGAATTTCCTCATTCCTCATTGCATCGTATGTTTTCTATGATGAATTTTTCGGCAAAGTATCAAACTTGGCTTTGCAAAATGTCAAGTGCAAGTCATAGATTTTACATATACATTTTTATAGATTTTTTGGATCCAATCACTTCCATTGAAATTAAGTGTTAGCAAAGCATGATATAATACGGTTCGTATTAGATCGCTTGGTCCAAGCAGGGACGTATGAATTGTTGCGTGTAAAATTCCAATAAGTAGCGCCAATTTGCAGGAATATCTGGAAAATGCCACTGATCGCTAGAACCGTCTCCGAACGCCGAACAACATATGAGTTCCCACAGTTCCCACGCTATCAGCCATGCCGTCCATGGGTGGACGTTAGGCAAAATAACAGCGATTTTAATTTCGTGTTGTTCTTCAATGGCCCTATGCTTACTTTTCAACTTCTATACGATTACATACTTGTCGCTCGCTTGCGATAACATTCAATTCTGTGCCTCATCGTGCTTTGAAAAATGCTCCCTCCCACTTTGAGCTTAGGTAGTTTGATCTCACCGATAAAAGCTAATGAAAATCAATCAATAAGTTTCTCGCGGTGATGAAACCTCATAAACAATTAAAAATTGAAGTGAGCTTAGATTCCAATGTTTTTTCAAAAATGTATAAAAAATTTCGCAAAATATCAAACATTAGTGTAAATATTAGAATACTTCAAGTAGTTTGTTCAATTGAGCCTATAGTCTTGTATGACATTTTGCGAAGCCCCAATTCATTAGTATGAAAATATTAAGATCATAAACTCATAAAACTCTCATAATAATAGAGATTGCATTTTATTTCCCATAATGCCCATAATGTCAACAAATCATCTTCTTGTCATAATACGAATTTGTACTATTCCATTTGATTCCACTACTTTATTGTACCTTTGATAGGTACCGTCAACTGGGGGGAAGATGATCATTGAGGTGAAGATGATCATTTGATGTGTCAGTCAAAAGTGCCAATTTTTTTTATGAAACGGTAGTCAACAATATTCTTCGTTCAAGTAATGTTACCGCTAGGTAGAAACCCGAGTTTTTCGATTATAATCATGAAAATGTATTTTGTGGAAGAAAGAGTGAGATAGTCATAAATGACGCTATTTCCGTTTCAAATATTGACTTCGTAGACTTCTTTGCGTAGTAAATTCAACATTCATACAAATAACCTAGTGTATTTTGACTACTAGGTCATAATGATTTTAGTAGAGCTGTCTTGATCAACTTCACCCCAAACCAGATTACTCAAAAAATGTGTGATAATTTAATTTATTTTAATAAATGCGAATGCAATTCAGAAAACTAAAGTTGTTGATTATTGCAACGTATAGCAGTACATGTTTTGAAAATATTTGTTTCGATTTAAAATGTAAACACACATTGTTATTGCATGTTTTGTCTTAAAAATGATCATCTTCCCCCCAGTTGACGGTACGTATTTCGACCTCAACAATAAAGGCTCCCCCAGACCTAAGCCGCGATTCTATCGTTGGGTCGCTGCAGGCAATATCCTATTTACGCTTCCATACCTACGGCGACAGAATCGCTGTCTTCAAGCGATAGAATCGCGTCACGATTGTCGCGTCGCTTGTGTTTGAGGGAAGCTTAAGGCTGACTTCAGTGTCTCGTACATGACTCGACTCAAGTACAAGACACTGAAGACTGTTGAGGTCGAAATACGTATCTGTCAAAGATACAATAAAGTAGTGGAATTAAATGGAATAGTACAAACTCGTTTTATGGCAAGTAAAAACATTCCACTAAAAGCTTAAAATAATTTTCGTATCAAAGCCATCTTCGTTTCTACTTTTATTAAATGAGGGATTTTTTAAAGTTTTTGCTAAGCCATTTAAGATTTTTTTTTCTTTTAAATTGTGTTTTTTTATTATATGGAGTGTGAGATAACAACAAAATCCTCCTTTCACTGATAGCCCTTAGGTAATTAGTGCACGGCCATCGCAACCTTCAAAGTGCTCTAATAAATCGGAAATCATACAATTATTATGAAATTGAGAAGAAAGTACGACCCTTTATTCCAACGTTTTCGAAGCTTCCATTAAAAAAAATTAATACACTCAAACTAGATACTAGATGAGTTATTGAAACGATTTTTTGGTATAAAAAAATGTATTTTTGCCATAACTTCTGAACTCCAGGTGGGCAAGATTTCGCGTCGAATGCAACTTGTGACGGGTAAATAGGTTAAGGATAAGTGCCTGAAAATGAGTGACGGTTTTTGCGCACATACATACACTACACACACATACATCACCTCAATTCGCCAAACTGAGTCTATAGGTATATAACACTATGGGTCTCCGGCCTTCTATATAAAGTTTGTTTTTGGAGCGACCATATCTCGCGCTTAGTTTCATAGGGGCGTAACTTTATAGATCGATTTCTCTTTGTCGATATTTTCTTTTTATTATTGTATTGAATTGTTTGTCGATGATTTGCTAGTTTGACGCTAGTTTGTCGATGATTTTATGGTTTGGTGTGATGAAGGATGATGAACCTTGCACCAGAACCAATAATCATGGTTGTAGCTTTTGAAACAATTGAGTTATCAACAAAATATTAAATCTATTAAGAGAAAACGATCAAAACAGTTGAAACTAAGCGCGAGATATAGCCATTACGTATACATCCTTAGTATACGAGAAAGGCAAAACAATTTTTTAACATTTGTTTGAAATTGTATCAGTTCAAATTGAAATTTGATTGTGAGTGCTACTTGGGTGCCATGAATTTAGAGTTATTTGAATTCTCGGTTGGTAGTGCGTTTGGCATATCCATTGCCGGTATCTATACGTTATTGATCTTACGTCTGATCTTATGTGACTCGCCGTAGGCCATGACTAGGCCCCAACACGTTCGCAAACCAACCAATTTTCCTCCGATTATTTACTTACGACACGTAAGTATTATTTTGTCCCCAACAAATACCTAACATATTCGGCTGGTCCCTTTCCGATGGCATGAAATCACTCATTACTCAATCATTCAATTTGAGAAACTGCACACAGTTAGAATTTTTGTGTAAATTTACGTTTATTTTGATGCACATATTTGGAGCATCAAAATAAATCTAAAATTAAGTTAGATGTCAAATTTACATCCCTTTAAAATTCAATTAAGATCGTTGAATTTTACACGTTTGATATAACTGATGCATGTAAAATTAAACGAATGTAAAATCCAACGGACGACAACGTTGCATCATCCAATTCCTAAATCAAACTTTAAAACACATATTTTTTTCCAATGTTTTGCTTTTTATTTAATTTAAAATATAAATATTCACAATCACAATAAAAATATCAATAGTGATCCGTTGAACTCAGGTATCCGCATGAATTTATAATTGGCCATAACATCCGCGGACATTGAGAGCTGGGCGCCAGGTCAAACAATTCAACTGCAAAATAAGCAATCGATGATTTTTAAGCAATTAAATAAAATTCATCAATATATATTCTTACCGTTAACGTAGTTGCTCCGTTAGGTTAAACTTCTTTCCAATCTGATCTTACAATATTTATTATAACGAGTTACATATGTCTCCATGTTGTTTTCACATTAAAAGTTTGCGGGTTAAAATTTACACGATCGTGTAAAATTAAAGTTTTATTGATGGGAAATTAAATACATTTTGATGTTTTTCTACATCAATTGAAAAATGAGTTATGACTCGTGTAATTTTATATCTTTTTCAATGCTCTAAATATGTACGTGAATTTTCAATCAAATGACATATTCGATTACTGTATTATTACGACTGAGTCTGTTTACATGTCGTTTAAATTTAAACATTTTTTTCTGTGCATATGTGCACGAACTTTGAAGAGCAATTATGGAGTACTGTTTGCAGATTTCGCACTGGAAATTCCCCAGGATGTTAAGTTTTGCCGAAAACTATTGATCTGTATTGAAGAAATAGAAATATTCGGTGCCAATTTGTTAAATTTTGTTGTTTTGTCGAAATTGTGTAAAATGGATATACAGCAGTTTCTCCAACAAATGATTCATTTGTTCGGGAAGAAACCGATGACGACCCCTCCTATCACAGTTAAGTCTATATTACTCAGTGACGGATGTGCTGCACCTCCAGAGTCCCATTTGCTGTAGGTATTTCGAAGAAAATGTCCAACAAGCAACACAATAAGTAGAATCAGGGGAAAGAGGCAGGGAATCAATTTTTCTTGGATGCGCTTGCGAAACAAGCGACAAAAGAGAACTAACGACAAAGCTTTGTTTTTGTCGGAGATAATAATGACAAAGATACGGAATTTTTTGTCAGCAACAAAAAAGAAGACAATTTTGTTGCTAACTTTTCATCCCGTTATTTTGCATTATCTCTACAGCAAATCTCGGTTCTAAGCTATCATAGTTTCTGCTTTTATGGAAATATTCGAGAATCTAACTATGATTACAAAATTAGCATCGTATTCTCGGGAAAATCAAAGCATGCAAGCCAAGTGATTCTTGTCATATTAATTGTGTTTGGGTTCTGACAAAGGCTTGTTGTGAGGTGCGTTTGTCAGTAACAAACTCTGTTGACGACAAAGGGTATATTGTTAGGCGTTGCTCGAATATTGACTCCCTGGAAAGAGGTATAAAATGCCGTACGATGGTACTAAATTGACCTTTAATCTTGAGCCGTGCTACAGAAGCATTCAAATAGGGAACCATTACGAACTCTAATGGTGAGTAAAGCAAATAAAATTGCAGCAAATTGTTTTATACGTCAATTTGTTTTCTAGTAGTTCAAAATAGAACGGAATGAGCTAAGTCTCCTGAGTGCAAATATGACTAAAGGAAATTTATAATATCTGTATTCATATAATTGTATTGGTAATTCTATATGAAGCGTTAATTGTATATAAGCTTATATTTGAACTTTGTATCCAATTTAAATATAATGCTGAATTTCAGACAATATACAAAACAAAGATGCCCAATGGTGTGCATATCATACCAGTCTTCTCTTCTCCCACTAAGAAGCAAAAGTTGGTCAAATAATTGCGATTATGGCAAATCAAATTCAATTGAGATTGTGATCACCGTGATTTTATTACACCTACTTTGCAAATTTCCGTTTAACCCCGCCGCAAAGCTCTGATGGGACAATCAACTCAGATAGATCTCATTCCCGTTAGTGACAACAGCGCAGTTAGAATGGTCGGGCTATCACCGATCAAGCGAAACTGGTATAATGAACCTGTGCTGTACATGACGATTATACCGTACCCACTACTGCCCCGGCGTCGGGCGAGATAAAAAATGCTAACTAGCTTAAATGGTTAATCTGGAATCTAGACAGATTCGGAGAGCACGACCGTGCATTTTAGCAATCAATTCAAATGCTAATTCCAGTCTCATTCATCTCTCTCCCGAGGCGGCAATCTGCACTATTTAACGGTGATGGATAAAGTTAATTCAGACATCATACTTTGCGCTGCCGGTTTACGCTATATGAGAAGGCAAGCTTCGCTCAATGGACGATATCATATCGTCCGCTACTATGCTACTATGCTTGAACTTTGTACACAATTAATAATTTTAGTTTGGCACCAGAACTATGTCTATCATACATTTTGTGCTCCATATATTATTTTACGAGCTTAGTGAAATTAATTAATTGAACATGTGTCCACTACTATTATTAAACATATTTCAGATTAAAAGTGCCACTCCTTCATATCAATGAGCATCTCGAAAATAGGTGCATCAAGTGAGGTAACATTTTTAGACTCACGTGGAGATGTGCCAGAGCCGTCTGAAGACATGAATTTCTCTATATTCTATGTTTCCATTTATTTAAACTAAAGCCTGAATGCCCTGTGAGCAAACTACTAAACCTTCGGAGGGTCCATAAATCGCCCCTCGCCTTCTTGTATACAGGTATACCCGTCGGATCGCCCACCGCAAAAGAAATTGTGATCTATAATTACGTTGCTATTATTAAATATAAATATATAATAGCCCTGTTTGTCTGTCCGGTGACTAGCCAACCAGACGCAGCACGCGGGAAAATTAAATAAAATTTTTGACACTTCAATTATTTTTTTCTATCGGATGCATAAAACAAAACCAGTGACAACCTTAGACAACCAGACACAGCATTTGATAAAAAAAATCACAGACAACAGACGTGGAAAATTTTGATTGAAAAAAAAACTTGCCACGGGCGCTACAGCGTCCCCAAATAAACTAGTTAATAAATAATTAGGAACATCGATTCGACATTGGCCACACCCAAAAACAAATCTTACAATTGGTCGAGGTTGCCAATTCACACCAAGCGGCAAAGAAAAATCACCCAATTTGACGCACAAAATGACATGCAGTGGTTCTAATTAATCACGAAACGTATCAAGCATTTCTCGTCTCAGTAATCGAAGATATTCTTTATCCACAAAACAAGAATATTGTTTTGTGTTCTTATTACGACCAGTTTGCAGTTTGGTAGAACCCCGACCAATTATTGTATAGAATCTTAGCATATACAATTGTGCAAGATTTTAATACAAAACCCCTGAATTATCCACCTAACTGTGTTAGTGCCTTGCTCGTGAAAAAAATAATGAAAAATATAAATGAGTATTTGTTAGCGTATTTTGCGCATAAAAAATAGTTGTTTGGCCATAACGTCTGATCCCATAGTCCGATCCAACCAATTTGCAATAACAAACAATGGGACAGTATGCCCCTTCGAATGCAATCTGTTGCGAGTAATTCGGACAATGCTAAGTTCCCAAAATTGTGTATTCAACTCCATCCAGCTTTCCACTATCGGTAATGGCAACTTGGGAGTGTGGTAGAATCAATCGTTCACTGCATTTTCGACAGTTCTGGCGATTGTCAAAATGTTGTTCCTGGGTGATGGAGCTGAGTTTTTCTCCAGCTAGTGTCAGAAAGTACAGTGCAGTCAGGGTAGAAATATTTCAAGTCAATGCAGTGAAAAACATGGATCTCAGTATAATCTGCAGTCGCCTTCATCACCGCCGTGGTGAGTGTGACTGGGTGCAGCCGAAGAATCATTTCCAACACCGACCATTCAATTTCGCATTCAGCCACTCACAAGTCGCTCTGACCGGCTGCTCAGTTCGCGCCTTACCGTATGACTGTGAGTGGCCCATTTAAACGCGTGATGATTTTTTTTCAATTTGCTGGGTGAATGTGTACATTTTGCTGTGGTAAATTTCATCTTCGCGGCGCAGTGGGTGATGTGAGTTCTGTTGTTTACTTTTCTGCCTCTCCGGGAATGTGAGGTTGATTTCAAAGCAGGAAGAAAATAAAAAAATTATATAAAAAAACATCACCTTCATCCAGTGCTGCCGAATATTTACAGCCCTGAGTGTAGTAACTGAATCTAGTCTAAAAATTCAAAAACTTAAAAATCTATAAATCAAAAAATCTAAAAATATAACAATCTAAAAGTCTAAAAATTAAAAAATCTAAAAAGCCAAATATCTAAATATCTAAAAATCTAAGTATCTAAAAATCTAAAAATCTAAAAATTTAAAAATCTAAAAATCCAAAAATCTATAAAAGTAAAACCCTAAAAATCTAAAAATTTTGAAATCTAAAAATCCAAAAATCTATAAAAGTAAAACCATAAAAATCTAAAAATCTAAAAAGCCAAATATCTTAATATCTAAAAATCTAAGTATCTAAAAATCTAAATATCTAAAAATTTAAAAATCTAAAAATCCAAAAATCTAAAAAAGTTAAACCCTAAAAATCTAAAAAATTAAAAATTCTAAAAAAATCTAAGAAATTCTAAAATTCTAGAAATCTAAAAATCTAAGAATCTATTAATCTAAAAGTCTAAAAATTCAAAAATTTCAAAATCTGAAGGTCTGACATCTAGAAATCTAAAAACTTAAAATCTATAGATCAAAAAATCTAAAAAAAATAACAATCTAAAAGTCTAAAAATCTAAAAATATAAAAATCTAAATATCTAAATATCTTAAAATTTAAAAATCTAAGAATCTAAGAATCTAAAAATCTTAAAATCTAAAAATATAAAAAACTAAAAGTTCTAAAAATCTAAAAATCCAAAAATTTAAAAATTAAAAATTTAAAAGCTTAAAAGTCTGAAGATCTCAAAATCTAAAAATCCAAAAACTTAAAAATCTAAAGGTCTAAAAACCTTAAAGTCTGAAGATCTAAAAATCTAGAAAGTACAAAAATCCAAAAATCTTAAAACCTGAAAATCTTAGAATCTTGAAATCTAAAAATCTAAAAATTTAAAAATCTAAAAATCCAAAAATTCAAAAACCTAAAAATTAAAAAAATCAAAAAATCTAATAGTCCAAATACCTGAAAATTTCAAAATCTGAAAAACTAAAAAAATTAAAGTCGAAAAATCTAAAAATCTAAAAATGTAATATCCTAAAAATCTAAAAGTCTAAAAATCTAAAAGTCTAAAAATCCAAAAATCTAAAAATCTAAAAAAAAAGTCTGAAAATCTAAAAATCTATAAATCTAAAAATCCAAAAATACAAAAACCTAAAAATCTAAAAATCTAAAAACGTAGAAATCTAAAAATGTAGAAATCCAAAAATTTAAAAATATGAAAATCTAAAAAGCTAATAATCCAAAAATCTAACAATCTAAAATCTAAAAACCTAAAAATTCTAAAAAAAATTCTTAAAATCTAAAAGGTTTAAAGTTTAAAAATCCTCAAATCTTAAAATCATTAAATCTAAGATTCTAAAAATCTAAACATTTAAAAATCTGAAAATATAAAAATCTAAAAACTTAAAAATCCAAAAATCTAAAAGTCAAAGTCAAAATTTCAAAATCTAAACAACTGAAAATTTTAAGGTCAAAGAATTTGAAAATCCAAAGATCTAAAAATGTTATATCCTAAAAATCTAAAAGTCTAAAAATCCAAAAATCTAATACAAAGTCTGAAAATCCAAGAATCAAGAAGTCTAAAAATCCAAAAATCCAAAAATCTAAAAATCTTAAAATCTTAAAATTTAAAAATCTAAAAATCTAAAAATCTAAAAATTTTAAAATCTAAAAATCTAAAAATCTAAAAATTTTAAAATTCTAAAAATTTAAAGATCTAAAGATCTAAAAATCTAAAAAACTAAAAATCCAAAGATCTAAAAATTCTAACAAACCTAAAATCCTAAAAAAAATAAAATATAAAAAACTTAGATTCTTAAAATCTTAAAATCTTAAAATCTCAAAATCTTAAAATCCTTAAATCTTAAAATCTTAAAATCTTAAAATCTTAAAATCTTAAAATCTTAAAATCTTAAAATCTTAAAATCTTAAAATCTTAAAATCTTAAAATCTTAAAATCTTAAAATCTTAAAATCTTAAAATCTTAAAATCTTAAAATCTTAAAATCTTAAAATCTTAAAATTTTAAAATCTTAAAATCTTAAAATCTTAAAATCTTAAAATCTTAAAATCTTAAAATCTTAAAATCTTAAAATCTTAAAATCTTAAAATCTTAAAATCTTAAAATCTTAAAATTTAAAATCTTAAAATCTTAAAATCTTAAAATCTTAAAATCTTAAAATCTTAAAATCTTAAAATCTTAAAATCTTAAAATCTTAAAATCTTAAAATCTTAAAATCTTAAAATCTTAAAATCTTAAAATCTTAAAATCTAAAAATCTTAAAATCTTAAAATCTTAAAATCTTAAAATCTTAAAATCTTAAAATCTTAAAATCTTAAAATCTTAAAATCTTAAAATCTTAAAATCTTAAAATCTTAAAATCTTAAAATCTTAAAATCTTAAAATCTTAAAATCTTAAAATCTTAAAATCTTAAAATCTTAAAATCTTAAAATCTTAAAATCTTAAAATTTCAAAATCTTAAAATCTTAAAATCTTAAAATCTTAAAATCTTAAAATCTTAAAATTTTAAAATCTTAAAATCTTAAAATCTTAAAATCTTAAAATCTTAAAATCTTAAAATCTTAAAATCTTAAAATCTTAAAATCTTAAAATCTTAAAATCTTAAAATCTTAAAATCTTAAAATCTTAAAATCTTAAAATCTTAAAATCTTAAAATCTTAAAATCTTAAAATCTTAAAATCTTAAAATCTTAAAATCTTAAAATCTTAAAATCTTAAAATCTTAAAATCTTAAAATCTTAAAATCTTAAAATTTTAAAATCTTAAAAAAATTTAAAATCTTAAATCTTAAAATCTTAAAATCTTAAAATCTTAAAATCTTAAAATCTTAAAATCTTAAAATCTTAAAATCTTAAAATCTTAAAATCTTAAAATCTTAAAATCTTAAAATCTTAAAATCTTAAAATCTTAAAATCTTAAAATCTTAAAATCTTAAAATCTTAAAATCTTAAAATCTTAAAATCTTAAAATCTTAAAATCTTAAAATCTTAAAATCTTAAAATCTTAAAATCTTAAAATCTTAAAATCTTAAAAATCTTAAAATCTTAAAATCTTAAAATCTTAAAATCTTAAAATCTTAAAATCTTAAAATTCAAAATCTTAAAATCTTAAAATCTTAAAATCTTAAAATCTTAAAATCTTAAAATCTTAAAATCTTAAAATCTTAAAATCTTAAAATCTTAAAATCTTAAAATCTTAAAATCTTAAAATTCAAAATCTTAAAATCTTAAAATCTTAAAATCTTAAAATCTTAAAATCTTAAAATCTTAAAATCTTAAAATCTTAAAATCTTAAAATCTTAAAATCTTAAAATCTTAAAATCTTAAAATCTTAAAATCTTAAAATCTTAAAATCTTAAAATCTTAAAATCTTAAAATCTTAAAATCTTAAAATCTTAAAAATCTTAAAATCTTAAAATCTTAAAATCTTAAAATCTTAAAATCTTAAAATCTTAAAATCTTAAAATCTTAAAATCTTAAAATCTTAAAATTCAAAATCTTAAAATTCAAAATCTTAAAATCTTAAAATCTTAAAATCTTAAAATCTTAAAATCTTAAAATCTTAAAATCTTAAATCTTAAAATCTTAAAATCTTAAAATCTAAAATCTTAAAATCTTAAAATCTTAAAATCTTAAAATCTTAAAATCTTAAAATCTTAAAATTAAAATCTTAAAATCTTAAAATCTTAAAATCTTAAAATCTTAAAATCTTAAAATCTCAAATCTTAAAATCTTAAAAATCTTAAAATCTTAAAATCTTAAAATCTTAAAATCTTAAAAATCTTAAAATCTTAAAATCTTAAAATCTTAAAATCTTAAAATCTTAAAATCTTAAAATCTTAAAAATCTTAAAATCTTAAAATCTTAAAATCTTAAAATCTTAAAATCTTAAAATCTTAAAATCTTAAAATCTTAAAATCTTAAAATCTTAAAATCTTAAAATCTTAAAATCTTAAAATCTTAAAATCTTAAAATCTTAAAATCTTAAAATCTTAAAATCTTAAAATCTTAAAATCTTAAAATCTTAAAATCTTAAAATCTTAAAATCTTAAAATCTTAAAATCTTAAAATCTTAAAATCTTAAAATCTTAAAATCTTAAAATATCAAAATCTTAAAATCTTAAAATCTTAAAATCTTAAAATCTTAAAATCTTAAAATCTTAAAATCTTAAAATCTTAAAATCTTAAAATCTTAAAATCTTAAAATCTTAAAATCTTAAAATCTTAAAATCTTAAAATCTTAAAATCTTAAAATCTTAAAATCTTAAAATCTTAAAATCTTAAAATCTTAAAATCTTAAAATCTTAAAATCTTAAAATCTTAAAATCTCAAAATCTTAAAATCTTAAAATCTTAAAATCTTTAAATTCAAATTCTTAAAATCTTAAAATCTTAAAATCTTAAAATCTTAAAATCCTAAAATCTTAAAATCTTAAAATCTTAAAATCTTAAAATCTTAAAATCTTAAAATCTTAAAATCTTAAAATCTTAAAATCTTAAAATCTTAAAATCTTAAAATCTTAAAATCTTAAAATCTTAAAATCTTAAAATCTTAAAATCTTAAAATCCTAAAATCTTAAAATCTTAAAATCTTAAAATCTTAAAATCTTGAAATCTCAAAATCTTAAAATCTTAAAATCTTAAGATCTAAAAATCTAAAAATCTAAAAATCTAAGATCTAAAAATCTACAAATCTAAAAATCTAAAAATCAAAAATCTAAATATCTAAAAAATTTAAAATCTAAAATTCTAAAAATCTAAAAATTCTAAAAATTCAAAAATCAAAAAACCAAAAAAATCAATTAAAAACTAAAGATCTAAAAATCTAAAATCAAAACAGAAAATAAAAAAATCCCAAGATCTAAAAATTTTAAGATCTCAAATTCACCAAAATAAAAAATCTGAAAAATCAAACAATCTAAAAATCCTTAAATCCACATACTAAAAATCTAAATATCTTTTAATCTAGAAAAAAAAATTTTAGAATCCAGGAATTAAAAAATTTAAAATAAAAAAAAATCTAAAAATCCCAAAAGCTCAAAATCTTTAAGTATAAAAATCTAAATATCTGAAAATCCAAAAATTTTAAGGATCCATAAATCTAAAAAAAAATAAAAATCTAGAAATCCAGAAAACAAAAAATCTGAAAATCTAGAAACCTAAAGTTCTAAAAATTTAAAAATCTGAAATCCTAAAAATTTAAAAATCTTGAGATCTAAAAACTTAAAAATTTTGCAAATCTTAAAACTTTAAGATCTCAAAATCACCAAGTTAAAAAATCTTAAAATCAAACAATTTCAAAATCCTTAAATACACATATCTAAAAATCTAAACATTTTCAATTCTAAATTTAAAAATTAAAAATCCAAAAAAAAAATCAAGATCTAAAAATCCTAAAATCATAGTGTCTAAAAATTTAAAAATCTAAATATATCTGAAAATTTGGAAATCCTAATTTCTAAAAACTTAAGGATCTCAAAATCACCCATTTTAAAAATCTAAAAATACTTAAATCCAAATATCTAAAAATAAAAATGTCTACAAATCGAAGATCTAAAAATCCTTATGAAAACATCAAGAAATTTGAAAAATAGGAATGTAAATGTAAACATTTAAATCTTCAGAATTTGAGCAGAATTCAAAAAATCTTTGAAAAAACATAAAATTAAAAAAAAATTGTCAATCCAATTTCCTAATCAATACTTATAATGTTTATGGATCCATCCCTTAATATTTAAAATTATATTTAGCAATAGTGCATTATGTCAACCAAAATTCTGGAAAAATGAATGCATTGCACAATTTTTACATTTTTTTTTTGTTGAATCAAATCACCGCGTTGCGATTACTCTTATGAGTAAGGGCCAGGGGGCAATACCCCATGATAAATTTCTTTTAAAAAGTCACAATTGTGGGTCACACCGATTCTGATGACGCTTTTCGACTTGTTTTACACAGCTGTGCGAAAAAGCATGGTCCCTAACATAAAATGACCGAGAACAAAGCGTTTTATCAAACCCCCTAGCGCCACACATATTTTCGTGATTCTGAAGATCGAATGCTTTACCGTAGGCAATGAATAACATAAACAGGGACTTATTCGTTAACAATATGTTTCTTACATGATCTCCCAGGCAAAATCCTACCTACTGCCACTGAAGACTATCGTCTACTGTTTCCGCATTAGGTTAACAACTTTGCACTGAATTTTGAGTACAATAATGCACAACTACGCGATGGTCCACCAGTTGTTGCTCACAGTCAGATCTCCTTTTCCGGGATCTTCACAGAGACGATTTGCATTCAGTCGGTCGAAAAAGTCGCAATATCTTATAAGCAGATTAGCTGATGCAACAGTTGTTGTGTGGTTATGAAATATGACTTATTCAAATAATTGGGGAGCAAATACTTATTAAAGCAATAATCGATATAAAACCTAGCCTTGATGTTGCCTCGATTACATTCGTTTTGTAGTGAATATATGGGAAAGGACATAGGCGATTAGTCATAAGTTGCCATTCTTTTCACAATATTTTATGATTATAATCATGTTCTACCAGGGTGTGTTATAACACCAATTTAATGGAAGAATCCCGACAAGGTCATTGTCTAGTATTTACGTCAATTCTCACAAACAGTCCTTGGTTTGATCGATGACACTGGCGTGTCAATCTGTTTCACAAACATCAATCTTCGATCAACTGCGTATTTGCTTACTCTAGATCGTCGACGTGTGAAACGCCCTAATTGCCATAATAAAAATCTTATTCTACCACGCATAACTCATTTTCTCATAAAGATACGCCACATTTCCAATCGGCAAGACAATAACCACAATAACCATAAACGGAGGTAGTTGCTCCTAATCAATCGCCCGTGGATTATCTGTAGGTAGTCCCTACCGCGGTGACATTGATCGCAATGGCCAAGAATCTTCGCTAGATTGTGACAGAGCCGAGCCTGGGACCAATAAAGCCTATCGAAGAAAGCTGATGCAATAAATATCGGAATCAAACAAACGGCGAAATTGCGCCCGCCTCGAGTGCCATTGCCGCCGGCGTTGTGGAGTAGTGTCTCCTTCTGTAATAGATTGATGATACGATCGCCGACGCCTCGGCCCATTCAGAAGCCACACATTACTTGTTTACACCGAAAACTATACTACTGACTGTTATCAGCTGTGTGCAATAGACCCTCCAGGCGGTGATAGACTTTCTGTCGTTATCACCTCCTTACAGTCGCTGTGTTTGTGTCGATTGTTATGTGAAACGGCGATTTGGGAAGTTGTTGTAAAAATTATTTGTTAGATGATCACATCGCAAGGTGAAAGAGTTGAAAAGAAAAGAAACACAACAGAATTAGGGGAGCTATTCGGCACTTCATATCATAGCTCCCATGTTCATCCCATCAAAAACAAAGCAATGAAAAGGAATTTGATTTGATTCTTATTTTTGATATTTTTTTCAGCAGTGAGCACACATGTAACCAAAAAGAAGCGACGAAAGTTGGTGCTGTATTTCTTTGTTTTGCGATGAGATGATGAATGAATGAAATGGAAAACGTAACAGTTCCCATGTTTATGTATCTATTGAATATTATTTCAAGTTACTATGAATTATGAACTTTATCTATTGCCTTTGTTTAGTAAACCTAAAAAGCAAATCTTACAATTGTATACACGCCAATTTTCTGCGTGCATAATTTATCTAGAGAACAAACTGGTTCTCCAGAATGATTTTTAATTTTTTACAGTATTATCATCACATTCTCCTATTAAGTGAGTAAACACACAAAAATTAGCGCAAATTGATCACAAACATGATCGAATGAAAGTGCCAACATATACAAATGATTGAGATTTGAAATTCCAATTCGAAAAGATTGAGTTTTGATTATCAAACTATTTCAGTTTCAGTATAACATTTTTCGTAAAGTGATGAAAAAACGAATATAAATTTCTTTACAGTTTCCGTGAGGTTCTTTTGTAGAACTGTATTAAAATCTACAATCCGCTGGTTGGGTGCAGATCCGACATTCACTATTTCGTTCCAAAAAAAATCAAACCCGTTCCAAAACAGTATAATGAGAAACACAACAAAACGTAACGTGTGAATGTTATCTAGTGAAACAGTCTGTTGACTATTGCAGTCAACCAAATTTTCCAATTTTTATTTAAAACACAGTTGCTAATAAGTGGAACATCATTTCACACATTAACACAAAAATACAATCAGGTCTCACTTACTAGATACACTACATACTTACACACATATGTCTAAAATTGTACAATCTTTTCAAACTCATATGTGTTCACATCCGGTTACTAAATTATAATCACCCTTTCTTTCGTTAACTGCCAATACGACCATCCAAGACACAAATCCCAAAACTTATCCAACAGGCCGTCAACCTGGACAAGCAAAATTGTAAAACATTACAGAATAAGTTAACAAGCAACACTTAGCTTAACTTAGCTTGATTGACTGTACACTTCGTAGTTTCTAGTCGTGATTTTCTGAGAAACAATAAATATGCACAGGTCATCAATCAAATAGCCTTCTTGTGAATAGAAACTATTCCCACTGGAGAGGCTTGAGGTTTTATTAATTCAAGTCCAATAGCGATGCAGGACCCGTCCTCACAGTCAATTAAGGATTAGTTTACATAGTTGCCTCTTCCCCATACTCACCCGCACGAGCCGAACCAAGCATTTTGATGATCGCGCAATTGTTTTGCGTCCAACAAAATATACGATCCAAAGCGCATTCAAAACACGATGGATCGTGCACTAATTGATTTACTTTCCGATCGCAACAAAAAAAAAACAAAACTAATCACCCGGATCTAGCAAAAGTTCTGCGTCCAATACGAATCGCGTTTGTTTGCGCACCGGTTTATTCAAATCCGATTGCATTGATTGGTTTACCTTCCAACGGAACAAAACTAATTTCCTGGATTTCGCGAAAGTTCTGCATTCGATACGAAACACGTTTGTCCGTGTACTGATTGATTCACTTTCCGACTGCACAAAGCCGAACTAATCACCGGATCTCGCGAAAGTTCTAAGTCCGATACAAAACACGCTGAATCATGCACTGAGTGGTTCACTTTCTGACTGCACAAAATAGAACTAATCATCCGGAGCTCGTGAAAGTTCTACGGCCGGACGAAGGACCTCAATCACAGTAGGGATGGTGAGGGACTTACAGCCCAAGTTATGAAACTTTGGAGCCCATGATGGCAGCAACAATTCAATAAGGCGATATGAGCCAAAATCCTTGGTAAAAGAGATGAGTGCTGCAGGGATACCGGATCATCTGCTAGGGGATCTCGGATGCTGGTTGGAGTCCCATAAGTTTCCTTGGGGGGGTCTGGTACTTAGGTCAAAGGTACAGGAAATGTTCAGCGGCGTTGTAGGCTCCCCACAAAATTATGGGAGAGCCGAGCATGGCCAGTACGCAATCGGAGAATAACCTGTTATTGCGGCCAGAGATTGGGCCATACGTAGTGTGGAGATGCTGTAAAACGGCGTCGAAAAATCTAACACGTTTTAGTTGATATTTAAATTCGAATTATTGCCACCGAAAGGCAGCATGCCTCCTCGGTGGGGATTGACAAACACTTTACAAACTACCGTACGAACGAGTGGTCTTTTATAGGCGCTACAGTATGGACAGACAATTCACAATAACATTTTGATGCGCATTCGATGGAACAGCATTTGCTCGCTTTGGCTTCCCTTTTCTACGTTGAAGCAATGAATGGCTACAAAGCAATATTTATTTGTTTCTGATCTGCGCGCGCTGTTGCTCGATAACGCCATTCGGTGGTGCAAGCGTAAACACCTGTTGATCCTTAAGATTAGGCCAATCAGTCCCTGCTTCGATGGAATCTTTAATTTTGCGTAGCTACGGCGTAGTGGAAGCCTTCCAGCTGCGTTCCTAATCTTCCCAGGCAACCTTCTTAAGGGAGGCAGTAATTCGACACCAACAAGAAGATCGGCGGTCGTATTGCCTGGAATTCCACAGTGCCCTAGTATCCAGGCAAATGCCGTGTACCGGCGCTGGATTGCAAGAATGGGCTTGGGCTACTCGCTCTGCAGCGCGGAATTAACTCTGACTGAGTTGGTCTAGACCAAAAGCGGCTTCTTCGATGGATACGTGGCTGCCATGAAAGCCGCTGCAGCTTAATTGGAAGAGGGATTCTATGATCTCCGGGTGTGGAAGAGATGAATTCGGCGGCACACGATGGATGGCATGGAACGCCATGCACGCACGGTTGAACGCCTTCGAGATATCGAGGGATACTTACTAGGTCTGCGTGTTTACCCTATCCACTAATCTGGTGCAGATGGGGCCAGTTCTGTACCTCATGTACCGCATGTTGTCTGAAGGCAAATCTTTAGTCTGTTTCGCTTCGAGTAAGGCAACACACGGGGATTCGACCTTGTGCTTCCCACGCCGGATAGTTGGCTTTCATATCTCCCAATAGAAGGATGAGAGAAGAGGTATCCCTAATGATATCACTCACCTTTTGTTTGATGTCGGGAAACGTTCCACAAAAGAAACAGATATCACTGGAACCCTGGGTGATTTTTCGACGCATATAGATAGTGTGGAGTTTATTCTAACTGTAGGCAAGCGGGAGCCTCTTGAAACACCTTATGCCATTGATTGTTCACTGCATGTGACTGACGATACATTTCTCGATTGCTTTGATTACTAAACCTCAATGATTTTGAAGCTGTTGAATATTTGCTTTACTTAGTAAACAACAAGTGCTGTTTGACTGCCACACATACAGGGTCGACAAATGGCAGCTGGACTAGATTTGGAGAAACCCTGACAGTGGAACGACTTATATAGAGATAGAGATCTCGGAAAGCGGACCCAGGGTACCAATGGAATCTCATTGTATTCACAGCGTCTGCAGCTTTTTTATTCATTACCAGACTAAGGGCGGAGTGGCCTGTGCACTACATAAAAGTCTTCTCCATTCAGCTCGGTCCATGGCTGCACTTCGCCAACCACGCACTCTGCGGAGGGTCCGCAAATCGTCCTCCACCTGATCGATCCACCTTGCCCGCTGTGCACCTCGCCTTCTTATTCCCGCCGGATCATTGTCGAGAACCATTTTCACCGGATTACTGTCCGACATTCTGGCTACGTGCCCGGCCCACCGCAATCTTCCGATTTTTGGTTCTCCCAACAGCTAATGCAACTCGTGATTCATTCGACTCCTCCACGTACCGTCCGCCATCTGCACCCCGCCATAGATGGTACGCAGCACTTTCCTTTCGAAAACTCCCAGTGCGCGTTGGTCCTCCACGAGCATCGTCCAGGTCTCGTGTCCGTAGAGAACTACCGGTCGAATAAGCGTTTTGTAGATAGTCAGTTTAGTACGGCGGCGAACTCTATTCGATCGGAGCGTCTTGCGGAGTCCAAAGTACATACGATTTCCAGCCACTATGCGTCTCCGAATTTCTCTGCTGGTATCGTTATCGGCGGTCACCAGTGAGCCAAGTACACGAATTCTTCAACCACCTCGATTTCGTCACCACCGATAGAAACTCGTGGTGGGTGGCTTACATTCTCTTGAGCCTATTCCTATCATGTACTTCGTCTTCGACGTGTTGATGACTAGACCAATCCGTTTAGCTTCGCTTTACAGTCTGATGTAGGCTTCCGTCCTCTCAAAGTTACGTGCCATGACATTGATCGTCGGCGAAACCAAATAACTGGACGGACTTCGTTAAAATCGTACCACTCGTGTTAATCCCTGCCCTTCGTATTACTCCTTCCAAAGCGATGTTGAATAGCAGGCACGAAAGACCATCACCTTGCCGTAACCCTCTGCGTGTTTCGAAGGGACTCGAGAATGCCCCTGAAACTCGAACTACGCACATCACCCGATCCATCGTCGCCTTGATCAACCGTATCAGTTTATCCGGAAATCCGTGTTCGTGCATTAGCTGTCATAGCTGGTCCCGATCGATTGTATTATATGCGGCTTTGAAGTCGATGAATAGTTGATGTGTGGGCACGTTGTATTCGTGGCATTTTTGCAGTACCTGGCGAATGGCGAACACCTGGTCTGTGGTGGAACGTTCGCCCATAAAACCCGCCTGGTACTGCCCCACGAACTCCTTTGCAATTGGTGCTAGTCGACGGCATAAAATTTGGGAGAGTACTTTGTAGGCGGCGTTCAGCAATGTAATTGCGCGGTAGTTGGAACAATCAAGCTTATCGCCCTTTTTGTAGATGGGACACAAGATACTTTCCATCAACTCCTGCGGCAGGACCTCATCCTCCCAAACCTTGGAAATCACTCAGTGCAGTGCTCTAGTCAGTACCTCACCACCGTGTTTAAACAGCTCTCCTGGTAGTTGGTCAACTCCAGGGGCTTTGTTGTTTTTCAGCCGGCCGATCTCCTCCTGGATTTCCTGGAGATTCGGAGCCGGAAGTCGCATGTCCTGCGCGCGTGCTCCTAGGTTAAATACCATACCACCACCGTTATCTGCCATATCGCCATTCAGGTGCTCATCGTAGTGCTGCCGCCACCTTTGGATCACCTCACACTCGTTTGTAAGAAGGTTCCCGTTTATGTCCTTACACATATCGGGCTGTGGCACGTGGCCCTTACGTGAACGGTTCATCTTCTCATAGAACTTTCGTACGTTATTAGCGCGGTACAGTTCCTCCGTCTCTTCACGGTCTCGATCTTGCTGCTGGCGCTTTTTCCTCCGGAAAATCGAGTTTTGTCTGTTCCGCGCCCGTTTGTATCGTGCCTCGTTCGCCCTCGTGCGGTGTTACAGCAATCTCGCCCATGCTGTATTCTTCTCCTCAACTAACTGCTCACATTCGCCGTCATACCAGTCGTTTCTCTGCTTCCAATGGCGGATCGAATATCTCTCCAGCCATCTTCAAGAGATGCTGCGCCTAGCAGCTCTTCCGTTGGGAGTGCCACTTCCAGCTGCTGCGCGTAGTCTTGGGCTAGTCTACCGTCTTGTAGCCACCCAATGTTTAGCCGCACGGACGACTCCGACGCGTGTTGTACACCGTCGAGAGTTTTGAGCGCAGACATACTGCAACGAGGTAGTGGTCGGATTCAATATTCGCACTGCGGTAAGTGCGTACGTTCGTGATGTCGGAGAAGAATTTACCGTCGATAAGAACGTGGTCGATTTGGTTTTCCGTTACTTGATTAGGTGATTTCCATGTGGCCTTGTGGATATTCTTGCGTCGATAAGCATAAGCAGTCAAACTCTCAATCTACTAAATTATAATGTTCTAAGACTCAGATATGAATATGTCGGTGGAAGATTTTATGTGATACATGATACATTATGTGGAAGATTTTGATTTGAAAAATGTATTGGAGGTAATCACTTTCCCTTCGATGCGACTCGAACCCACGACCCTCAATATGCTAGATTGGTGTTTTTTAACCAACTATGCTACGAAGGACCGCCGTCGGCCATCGCATCTTAGTGACTACTGAATGAGCCCGAGATTCTCAAATTGGACGCATAGTTGAATCACTCACAATCTATTTGTTAAGCCAACACTTCCACATGTGTATCTGAACAGTAGTTACATGGCCATATTTTGCTGAATTAGCTTGGGTAAATGTTCAAATAGTAGGGGTATTCACTTGACGGTGTAGGCTACTGCGTATCTGTTCATAGAAATGTTTCATAGGCGATTTGAAATATGTCCCTTGTGGTTGTGTATGAAACATTTCAATAATCAGATACGCAGCTGCCTATACTGTTGAGTGAATACCCCTAGTGTGTTCTCTGCATTGCGTTATAAATTTAATAGTTTGATGGACACAACTTTAAAATTTTGCAAAGGCAAGTTCATCTTCTCTTCGTGAATTGTCGAGCTATGCAATGTGGCAGGATATCATGGAATCTGATTGTTCTCTGCAGCAACAGAATTTAAAGCAAGAATGGCCAAGTGGAGTAAATTAGACTGTACAATTTTGATACATATTTATTGTATTAAAGCCCATTTTTCGTCATTGAAAAAGATTGACAGATAGACAGACAGCCAGATTCTTCATGTTGGGTGCTGAGGTCGCAACGCAACTAGTTGTCTCAAGCACACTAGCGCTGTCAAGTGGATGAAATCCGAACATGAATGATCTTCAAATCGATTATTTTGTTTCTCTGCACATGATCTAAAACTCAATGATTAAAGTTTTCTACGCATCTTTGTACAAGACGACATGTCTCAAGATTTAACCGATTTCGAGACCTTTAGAACCAAACTGGCTGTGTCACGCACACTTGCACCTTCAAGCGGATGTATCCCAAACTAAATTGCTTTTCATCGAAATGATTTTTATTTGCTACACAATATTGTAGAAGACGGCAAAATAGGAGTTTCATATACAAGTACTTGTGCCGCCAAGTGGATGAATTCCAAACTAAATGATCTTCAACTCAATTATTTTTATTATCTACACAGCTTAGTTGAATACAAGTTGGTACGATTGATGAAAATGATTCATAAATATTCAATCCAACTAGCAACCTCATCCACACTAGCCTGCGGATGAATTCCCAATAAAAGTGATCATCGTCATGATGATCTTTTCTTCGTCATACGAAAACTTTGTGGGCTTAATAGCCTACTTTAAACAGCTGTCAAAGTTAAAACTTTGTAAGAGATGTTTTTCTTAAATTTTATTAAATTAGAATTCGCAACTTTTTAGTACATTGCATTGATATTAAGAGGGGACTATTTAAGCTGAAAAATTCATGAAAAAAGGTGCGAAATAAAAATAGCATCACTTCAGTTTTTCATCAATGTTTGGTAATATTTTAACAAAAAACAGCTTAAAATTCATGATAAAGTTCTTTGTGATGACAGTAGGAGTCATTCTCTAGAATTACCTAAAAAAATTGTTGTTTGATGGACAGAATCATTTTTCCAAGAATGTTCAGCTCGAAATGCTCCCAGCGTTCAGGAAAACGATTTTTTTTTCATATTTATGTTGACGAATCGTTTACCTTTTGTATAAAAGTAACGAGCAATTACAACACAAAGGTTTTCTAAGGAATTAGGGCCTGGAAAACAGGCTAAACTCTCAAGACTTTCTATATTTTCCATAAGAATCTAGTTTTAGTCAACTCAGAGTTGTGAGTAGCCGCAATACCAAGCTGAAAAGCCGTGCTTAATAACACTTACCTCTAGCATTTCTAAGTGATCCTCCGACATAATCCTCGTCGTGAGGATCGTACCAATAAAAGATTTACTCGAATTTGAAAAAAAAACCCTCATTATCATCAATATTTCATCTTCAAGGTTTCGCCTAATTTTGAAAACCAGTTCTAGATGCAAATCGCACAAATAGTATTGTCAACCACCAAGACCATCAAGATTGAACTTGTCGGCCGCAGGAACTAAATTCCTCCATTGACTTGTGCAGCTAATGTACATCTCATCAAAATTGAAGCTATTATGTTTTCGTCACCTGCGCCACTTCAAGTTTTCGTTGCTAGGCAGAACTAAGTTCACATATCTTGATGGTATTCAATATGGCAATTCTGCACTACTTTGGTATGATTTACTCTTTTAGTTCACTGTTTCCTTGAAATTTCTGCACTCATGTTTTGCCGTAAGCTGGCTTCTATTCCCTTGTTTGTCTTTGCGATGGCCATTATTGAAATTTTCCTAAAATCGTTCGACTACAGTAGGAGAAGGGGGGGGCAAACAATGCTTTAATGTCTTGGTTATAACGATTTTCTTGGGTATTTTTACGTCATGCAGCAGTTACACAATATAGCGAGCTGATGACATCCTTAAATTGTAGGAAATCTCAATCATATTGATAATATTAATGTTTCAAAAAAGGGGTATTTCGTTGCTTTGTTCTTTGGGAACAAAGCACCGCGTCGGAGAATCAGCATTCTGGTATGGACAGTGCGTGGAGACGCGTAGTGCATTGTAGGGTACTCCAACTAGGGCGTTTTGCCTCGCCAAAATGTTAGATGTTTCGTCATAATGTGGAAAATTTCGATTTTTCTAACTTTCCTATCTATTGTATTGATACTTTCTTCACCCAACCTACATTTTGGGGCCTCTTCTCCTATATAATTGGAAGCCTTTTAAGAATCGATTTCACTGAAAAAGAGACATGCCTCATTCCAGGATTTAATTTTTACAATCTATTTCAGGAGAATATGCTACACTCGCCCCATTAGCATTAGCATTAGCATTAGCATTGAGCAATTCGCACAAATTCGTAGGTGGTACAAGCCAAGACTATTGTATGAAAGTAGCATCACTTTCATCCGTTACCACAGATAATAATTTGGCACTAATCATTATCTCTTAGATGGAAGCAATGCACTCTCCAATAGTCGAGATCTGTCCTGGCCACGTCCTTGCGAATGCTGAGGAAGAGAAGGATGGTTTGTTGGACACCTACTTAAGAAAGATGCAGAGAACTCTACGACCTCTCATAGGTGCCACGGAAGGTTTTGGGATTGTGTGGAAGGCTATAACAGTAGGAATCGTTTTGGTATAACGTGAAACACAGAAAGAACTAAGATAGAAATACCAAGTAGGAAAGGGACGAGCCTGGAATTGAACCCACGACCTCCTGCTTATAAGGCAGAAGCGATAGCCACTAGACCACCGAGCTCGTCATTTTTCCCAAGGATCCCCTCTTGGTTATTTAATGTAAACTATGACTGAACTGCCATGGTGATGTAATTTTTGATGTGCAGTATTTAAGCTTTTTAAAACAGAAATCGGCAAAACTAATCCGCAAGATCATCGAGGATCTCAAACTCAGTCTAATCAAAGATTGTGTACGAATTGAATTGATAATTTATCTCAAAATAAGATTTTTTGAGATTTTTTTAGGAAATTGGATCAAAACGGACACGTTCTGGTGTGGTAATGTGTACAATATGAAGTACATACTTTTTTTCACCGAAATTTTATTTTGAAAAGTTTGCAAGCTTGGCGTTTTCGTTGGTAAACAATACTACCAACGAAAACGCCAAACGTTCAATAAAAATTTGAATTTCCGAGTTTTGTTCAGGCCAATGGCATTTCTGAGTGGTTTTATTGATGTAACATGTAACATTTTATAGTTAAATAATTGTAAGATACAATTTTAATTAAATAATATAGAAATATTTTAGAGTGAATCCTTCACTACCATAACCTTCTTTTGTATTAAGTTAATTGTGGGAAAAATGTAAACCTCGACCCATTCGGCCATTCCGTTCCGGAGTTATTAAAAAAACATTGTTATTTTCGTTATTTTTCTCAAGGGTCCCATCTTGAAAAAAAAACTCAAAATCGGATTTTTTTTTTCAAAAACTGCGCATTGCATTCAAATGAACGCAAATAAATGTGAATTAATGGAAATAACTGAATCTATCTCCCTAAAGTGCAATTTTGACCTCTCTTCCCGAGCAGGAGAAATTGGGCTCAACAATACTTAATTCTGTTATTGATACCATACTCTGTCATGAACTAGCCCTGCATAAGAGGTAAAATACCAAAGGAATAATACCAACAATTAATATGCACAATAACACATAACAGCCATAACACCCTCTGTTATTAAATTATATTTCAATACCAAATGCATAATCAATTATTGTTCGTTTGGTATTGAAATACCTAAGCATGGTATGCCTCAAGTATTCTGCATATAAGTTTATGGTATTTTTTTTGGTATTTTACCTCTTATGGCTAATCATACCAATCATACCAAATTCTGTTATCGGCTAAATCATACCAATTTCTGTTATCGAGGTCGTCGCTCCTGCTCGAGTTATGGGCTTTTCTTGTTACTCTTATGTGTTTTCTTGTTTTATAATACACGAGAAAGGCACCATAATCGCTAGGTGGATTATTCTGTTTTTTTTTTATATATATTTCAGGAATTCAGAATAAGTAATTCAAAAATATTGAAGCGTTACTGAAACCTCATAGTCAGTTGCTGTGCTTGCGCCAGAGCGGTATCTTTTTTCAAAATGAAAGTTTTGTCCGAAGATGTTGATTACAATTAACCTGCAATGGGTGAATCACTGGTTCTTCTGGGAAATAGATAATCACATCAAGAATTATAAACCCAAAGGCATTTGCAATTATGGTCTACAGCAGTGTGGTTTAAATATTGTACTCTAGTTTCTTCACACACTATGGATCACGCATTGACATAACATACCAAACGCGACGCTTCCCAGTGGATATGCTTTGTCTGAATTTACAAAACGCCTCAATTATATATTCTTGTATACACTCAAGGCCAGAATGAAAATGCATCAGATCAAATTTGTAGACCACTGGGGCTAGGTCAATAGCCTTTTGGCCCTTTCGAGCATATAGCTGGCTGCTTGAGGTTTGAAGAAAATATTTTTTAGTTACCAGATAAAGATTGTCGCTGTCGTCGCTGTCCGAAACACCTTTTGCTGGCGAGGATAGGGGAGCTAAATGTCATAGAAGGAAAATTCATACGATTTGACAGCTTGGTACCCAACATGTTCCGGACAGCAGAATAAAGGGAACCGAAGCGACAATCTTTATCTAGTAACTAAAATATCTTTTGTTTGAAGTGTGGGAATGCTTCGTGGGGATTGAGGGAACTGAAGTCTCAAAATAAACACATTTTAAGAATTTGTGAATGAACCTTTGTTGTCTCATGGTAGAATCTTCATAAGCCCCTCCATATAATAAGGTTCAAGCTCCAAAAAAAGGTTCATAAGCCTTCTTTCAAGAGGCTCGTAGGCCTCTTTTCAAGTGGTTTGGAAGCCTCCCTTCGAAGTGGCTTGGAAGCCTTCCTTTAAAAGGCTCGAAATTTTTCTTTCAAGAGGTTCAGAAACGTCCTTGGAAACCTTCCTTCAAGAGGCTCGGAACTCTTCTTTCAAAAGGCTTGCTAGCGTACTTTTAAAAAGGGGATCCGAAGCGTCCTTTATCAAAAGCCTCTCTTCAAGAAGCTTTGAATTATTTTTTCAAGAGGCTCAGAAGCCTACTTTCAAAATACTCGGAAGCCTCTTTTTAAGTAGCTCGAAAATTATCGGAGACAAGCCTGCTTAGTGCTGAAAGTCTATTTAATAAAGATAGTACTGGCTCGAAAGCCACCTTTCAAAAGGCCCCTAAGCTTTACATCAAGAGGTCCAGAAGATTCGTTTCAATACGCGTGGAATCCTATTTTAAAGAGGCTTCATTAGTCATAAAAATCCTGTAGGAAGTTCGATGAGTAATCCTACCCGAGCAGCACCCATGTTTCAAATAGATCACTGCAATATCTATACCACCAGATTCAGTTACAATTAAGTCGCAGCAACCAAATTCCCAAGTAGCACATGTAACAACTCTTAAATATAAAAAAATAAATGAAAGGTTACATAATGGTCGGATTTAGGATGCTTGAAACATTCCAAGTCGCGGTTGATTGCATTCGGGTCATTTTTCAGTCATCTTGAAACTAAATGTATTATAAGTTTTTAAGCAGTTACAGGGTCACTGAATTGTAACCATAACATTGAGCTGTCATAAGTGCTTAGTCACAATAAAGTTTTTAATTAGTTACCGAAAGACTATCCGAATAGTAGTTGCCAAGTAACAAAAACACCACAATAATTTCATGATATATAGTGAGAGAGCCTCCATCCTGATTTGAATTTCTAACACCATTGATGTCTGGTGCTGAATTATAATTTTGAGACAGAGATACTGCACATGCACACTTTTTTGTACATTCACTAATTTGGAATTGAATTTTATAATTAAAACACAATGCGAATTATTCCAAAAGTTGCCAAACGTCAAACGAAGCGAGTTACCCTGAAACATCAATAGCTATGGAAGCAAATTACAGTGTACCTAGTCACATCAGTGTTGCAAAAAAAAAATGTTACTAGTAACTAATCTTCACAGTCGTAATAGTTGCAATGTAACTTGTTTATGATTTGTAAAAATGATAGGTTACTTGTAACCCGTATGTAACGGATTTGTATAGCCCTATTTATATAATTAACACTGCATGTGAAATGATTGTGTCCATATCGGAAATCGTTGTATACTGAAAAGTTTCATGAAAAAACGAATTTTTGTATTACCGTTTACATCACTAAGTAATATCGTCCAGCTTAATATTGTTTAGTGCACAGCAATTTGACAAAACTATTTGATCGCGCAGCGGATAGGACCCTATAAATACGTTGTGTTGTAGTACGGATTTAATTAAAAGACGACCGTTTTTGAGCCATCCAGCCATTGCGGAGGCAATTTGAATACTGTTTATTTCTATCAATTCATTCTACATTCAATCATTTTATATCTGTAGTAGTCGATAGGGAGCAGAGTGCTTGCAGCTATTATTTGGCTTAAGAGGCACTTCTTTTATAAAATTAGGTAGATCGAACGTACTTGAGTGTTAAGTCAATACAGTTACAGTTAAGTACAGTAGATAGACTACTAAAAAATATTTAAGCTCTTTAAGTGAAATGGATTCAACCGTCTAAGACGAGTTTAGTACTTTCCATTTAATTTCACTACGTTTTGTTATCTTTGCAGATACGTATTTCGACCTCAACTGTGAGGCCGTTTTCAGTGTCTCGTACTTGACTCGACTTCTAATGCTTTTCCGAGAAAAGTCGACTTTTGCTTCTTTGAAAAGACATCTACTAATCTCGGAAATTTGCATTTAGATACAATTATTCAAAGTTTTTTTTTCACATAGCTGTTTTTTTCCATAACTTTTAAAAACAAGAACAACAACAGTACATTGGTGATTATATGCTCCTTTTCGACCAAAATTCCTGATTTATAAAATGTGGAAAAATACATATCCGTCACAATTTGTGTATCAATCTTCCTATGATATTACTAGTAGACATAAAATTTCCATTCCTATTTATAAAGGAAAATGAAACACTAATGAAGTAGATAAGAAAATTATTTTGAGCTTTTTAGTGGAATGTCTTCACTTGTCATAAGACGAGTTTTTTTTTTTTTTTTCCAATTTCGTTTATTTGGTAGGCTCAGGCGTGTATAACACTTTACGGAGCCATGGTTCTTTATGATATATACAATCAATATCATTTAATTTTTCAGTTAGTAAGAGGGGGGTAGAAGCCAGCGTACTCGTGGTGACTCGAGGTTAGTTTACAATGTTTAAGGATGGACGGGGCTTAGGATTTGGGATCAGGAAATTTCAGCTTCTCATCCGGGCATTTGGCGTCA
This sequence comes from Armigeres subalbatus, assembly GCF_024139115.2. Classification (NCBI taxonomy): domain Eukaryota; kingdom Metazoa; phylum Arthropoda; class Insecta; order Diptera; family Culicidae; genus Armigeres; species Armigeres subalbatus. Next base: position 31,130,987 of record NC_085141.1, read on the forward strand.
GTGACGATGTGGCGTGTCGTCGTGCTCGAGGAATGGTTCGACTGGGAGCATCTTCCGGATGGCAAGAGCTATGGAGCTCTACGGAACAAAAAGGCAGAGACAGACCAAAAAACAAAAACTTTAAAGAAAGAAAAAAAAAACAAAATGTTAGATTTTGATGTCAGAAGCACAAAGAAAACTATAAATGGCCTGCATATAGACAACATCACGATCTCCCAAAACACCGCGAACTTCCCTGAAGGGTTGTTTACCTCGGGCCACAAGGGTATCCAATAATTGCTCTCTGGAGGCGTCATTTTCCGAGCAGGACCAAACTACGTGATCGATGTCATCATAACCGGCTCCGCACCTACATAAGTTGCTATCGACAAGGTTTATTCTGTACAGATGTGCGTTTAGTGAATAGTGATTAGACATAAGTCTCGACATCACGCGAATGAAGCCTCGACTTAAGTCCTCACCTCTGAACCACGCTCGCCCAGAAACTTTTGGAACTATGGAAAATAGCCACCGTCCGAGTTCATTGTGTGTCCAATTCTTTTGCCAACTTTGAAGAGTACTCTGACGGACTAATGGGAAAAACTCGTTGCTCGAGAATTGTCTATCATAAACCTCACCTTCCTGTGCGCCCACCTTTGCAAGCGAGTCTGCCTTCTCATTGCCGTAGATTAAGCAGTGAGATGGGACCCAAACAAAGGTAATCTTGAATGATCTTTCGACCAAAACACGCATCTGCTCTCTTATGTTTGAAAGAAAGTAAGATGCGTGCTTAACAGGTTTCATCGACCGGAGTGCCTCGATAGAACTAAGACTATCCGAGAAGATGAAATAATGGTCTACGGGCTGATTGGAAATTATCCCCAAAGCGAAGTTAATTGCTGCCAGCTCAGCAACATAAACCGAACACGGTTCCTGAAGTTTCGGAAAGTTGGTTGAAGTCACATTGAAAACACCGAAGCCAGTGGATCCGTTGATGCGAGAACCATCAGTGAAATATCTGTTGTTGCAATTGACATGTTCATATTTTTCATAAAAAAGTGAGGGAATAGATATTTGTCGAAGATGATCTGGTATTCCTTGAATAGCATGTTTCATGGACAGATCGTATACAATTGAGGAACTGTCGTTGGTGAAGTGAACTCGAGGGGGATTATAACACGGAAGACAAAGATCTGATGATATGTAGTTGAGATAAACTCTCAGGAATCTTGAACGACAAGTTAGTTCAAGCATATTATCGAAGTTATCTAGAACAAGTTTGTTACTTGTTCCACATTTGATGAGTATTCTAAGTGAGAGCTCCCAGTAACGGTGCTTTAAAGGAGTGACTCCAGCAAGCACCTCCAGGCTCATGTTATGCGTTGAATGCATGCAGCCAAGGGCAATACGCAAACAACGATACTGAATTCGTTCCAATTTGATCAGGTGGCAATCAGCTGCTGAGAGGAAGCAGAAGGAGCCATACTCTAAAACAGAGAGAATAGTCGTTCTATAGAGTTTGATGAGGTCTTCCGGGTGAGCACCCCACCATGTTCCGGAGATAGAACGTAGAAAATTGATCCTTTTCCGGCATTTTTGTATCAAATACTCAATGTGGAGTTTCCAGGTACATTTGGAATCAAACACGACCCCAAGGTATTTAGAAGATAAAGATTGGTTGATGTCATCATTCAACAGTTTTAGTTTCAGTTGAGCTGGGTACCGCTTCCTAGTAAACACAACCAACTGAGTTTTTTGCGGTGAAAACTCGATCCCCAAATGTCTGGCCCAAACAGTCAGATTATCTAAGGTACTTTGCAATGGTCCTTGCAAGACAGCTGCACATGGACCTCTTAGAGAGACCACGGCATCATCTGCAAGTTGTCTGAGCGTGCATTGTCCTTCCAAACAATTGTCAATATCTTTAACATAGAAATTATAAAGCAAGGGACTTAAACATGATCCTTGGGGAAGGCCCATGTAGCTATTTCTGGAAGTTGTCAGAGTGCCGAGTGTAAAGTTCATTTGTTTTTCTGACAACAAATTATACAAGAAATTGTTCATAATAACGGGTAATCCACTACTGTGCAGATTGTCTGACAGTACTTCTATGGAAACTGAATCAAAAGCGCCCTTAATATCCAAGAATACTGAAGCCAATTGCTCCTTGTGCGCAAAGGCCAGTTGTATATCTGAAGAAAGCAACGCTAGACAATCGTTTGTTCCTTTCCCTTTCCCGAAATCCAAACTGAGTATTTGAAAGCAATGCATTTTCTTCGACCCAATGGTCGACTCTTGAAAGGATCATTTTCTCCAATAATTTTCTCATGCATGATAGCATGGCAATCGGTCGGTATGAATTGTGATTAGACGCTGGTTTCCCAGGCTTTTGAATAGCTATTACTTTGACCTGTCGCCATTCAGGTGGCACAATGATGTACTCCATGAAGCAGTTGTACAGGTCAAGTAATCGTCTTTTGCGATATCTGGGAGATTTTTAAGAAGATTGAATTTGATGTTATCGCATCCCGGAGCAGAGTTATTCGATGAAAGAAGAGACATAGAAAGTTCCAGCATTGTGAATGGTCCACCCAAAGAACCGGGATCAGTGACTGATTCTCGAAATAGCGGTTCTGCTGGTACGGAATCTGGGCAGACCTTTTTGCGAAGTTGAATATCCATCGATTGGAGTATTCTTCACTCTCATTGGTGGAAATGCGGTTCCGCATGTTGCGAGCCGTTTTCCAAAGTGTTGTCATTGAGGTTTCTCGTGATAGTCCCTCGACAAAACGTCGCCAGTAGCTACGTTTTTTGCCTTGAGAAGATTTTTGAGTTTTCTTTCGAGCCTCAAATACTCTTCAAAAAGCTCTGACCTTCCGTGTTTACGGAAGGCCTTGAAGGCATCAGATTTCTCAGAATACAACTTAGTACATTCATCATCCCATCCAGGAGTGGCTGGTCTTCTGATGACAGATGTACTTGGAACACGTCGTTTCTGAGCTTCTAGTGCGCTTTTTTGAATCAACTCAATAAGGAATCGATATTCATCCAAAGGTGGAAGAGTATCAGTTGAGTCAATACCAATTTTTACCGCCGATGCAAATTTTTGCCAGTCAATGTTCTTCGTGAGATCGAAAGGAACATTAACTGGCTCAGATTGTTGATAGCCACTCTTAATTGTGGTGACTATCGGCATATGGTCACTACCATGGGGATCTTGAATTACCTTCCACGTGCAATCTAATGATAGTGAATTTGAACATAAAGACAGATCAATACGGCTTTGTTGACCATTTGGTCCTATTCGAGTTACTTCACCAGTGTTCAAAATATTCAAATTGAAATCGTCACACAAATCATAGAAAATAGGCGCTCTATAATCGTCATACGTTTCGCCCCATCCAATACCATGTGCGTTCATATCACCCAATATCAATACTGGAGATGATAGGAGGGAGACTGCGCTCCAAAAATGTCGACGATTAATAGAGGCATTTGGAGGAATGTACACTGAAGCTATGCAAAGATCTTTATTCTTCACATTTACTTGGCATGCGACGATTTCTAAGCCGGGAACAGTCGGAATGGGAATTCTGTAGAAGGAGTAGCATTTTTGATCCCCAAAAGAACGCCACCATAATGATCATCCTGATCTTGGCGAATAATATTAAAATCGTGGAAGTTGATTTCATCTTCAGAAGAAAGCCATGTTTCACAGAGTGCAAATATATCGCAACCGGAATTGCGAATCAAGACTTGAACACGTCTAATTTATTTTTCAGACTATGACAGTTCCACTGCAGCACAGTGATTGTATCTTGGGTATTGGCCGTATTATCCATCGAAAGATACAATTCCTGCAAGAAGGGGCCATGAAACAGTCAATTGCTTCAGATAACTTTCCACTGTTGGTATAAAAAGGTCAATGATAGGCCTCAATGAATTCGGAATATTGAATAAATTCAAAAAGCGGTCCACAAGGTCCTTAAAGGAGATCAATCCTCGCTTGGACGGAATACTTTTACTAGAAGTGCGAATTACTTTTTTTCTTTCGTTGATTCTCCTAGCCGGATGTTTCTTCGAAACATCGGATTTTGGCAATGGCGGGAATGTCTTACTGCAACTAGGATCAAAAGAAGCAGTAGGGACAGGTTGCTTCGGGATTTTAAATAAACCCCCATTACCTTCAGATTTTGCCAAGCTTTTATGGATGATTTTTGTTCTCTTGCGGCGTGATCCCGGGGAAGACGGTTGCTTCCTCTTTTCGGGCACGTGTACCTCCGCAGGATCATCCATATCGGCTGCGTCAGAGTCCAATTCATCAATGGATATGGAATCATAATAATCACTTACACGAACGGTGGCTGAAATAGCAGTCGATGCAGTGGCTGTGGCGGATGTGTCTTGCGACTTAACCATTTCCGCATACGACTGCTTGGAGCGCTGTACCAACGAGCGCTTCACTTTTGGGTGCGCTTTTTGTACACCGGGCATTCCTGCAAACCATGGGGAGGATTCAAACCACAATAAGCACATTTTGTTGCCTGTTGCTGGCAGGACTCCTCCCGATGCCTTTCAGAACATTTGCCACAACGTGGTTTGTTGTCACAAAACTCGGCAGTGTGACCAAGTTGTTTGCAATTGGTACAATTAAATACCCTTGGCACAAAAAGACGCACCGGAAATAGCATGTTTTCAATATCAACATATTTTGGGAGCATCGAACCGGCGAACGTCACCCGAAGCGAACCTGACTTGGAATATACCTTCTTTCCATCTACCGTGGCTGCTGAATGCAATTCCTTGCAGTCCAGAATATCCACGGTAGACTCCATTGCATTCTTTAGGCGGCCTTTTCCCGCAAGTACATCCTTGCAAGTCAGGCTCGCTGCGTTGATCACACCTTCAATTTCGACCTCCCGCGAGGGACATAAACCATATATTCAACATTGTACGCCCTGTCGCCAGCAATTTCATTCGCCACCTGGTATGTAGGTGCGGTGATGCGTAGTTTGTTCCTGTTGATCTGGCTAAAATCAAGCTTCGGAAAACGACGCGTCAAATCTCGTTTAATGCCGAGAAAATCTAGGCTTTTTACTTTCTGCCGAAAGTAAACAACCCAAGGCCCAGGCGAAGCCGCATGGTACAATCGAGTGCGCCCTCCATTTTTAGCAGGCACATTGCCTTCTCCAGTCTCCTCCTCCATTCTCACCCCGCAAGGTGGAAGGATAATTTTGCTTATACTAACTTAGAACTAATAGCAAATTAGAAAAAAAAACTTAAAAAAAAACTAATTCGATTAATTCTAAGCAGTCCCACTCTGTATCAAACAGAAGGGAGAACAATAAAAAGTTTTGCCACTTATCTGCCCCTGCTGCTGTAGGTAGCAGCAGTAACAATAGCCTGCTTCACTGGCGTCGCCAGAAGCAGCTACTTCACTCGCCGACAGTGATCGCCTTGGATCCGTAGGTAGGAGCGCACCACACAATAGCCTTTTCACTACCGAACACAATCCGCGATGAGACACAGCACACACGTCTGGCTCGTTCGAACTATCGGCACGGAATGATAAGACGAGTTTATACAATCCCATTGAAGGCGCGAAGATTTTAGCTAGCTAAAATGATAGGTTTCACCAAAAATTCCATTCCGCACATTTATCTCTGCTAAAATAACATAAAAATAACACTTTGCATAAAACCATTTGCGATATGTTATTTTAGATTCATGTCTTCAACTTTTTGATTACTGACATTCAATTTCAGTGACATTGTGACCTGATTTGTTTTATTTTCGTATTAAATACATAACAAAGTTTCATGACAACAATAAAATGTTGACAAGTAGAAGTCAGTAAATAGTTACAATGTGGCAATCAAGACCAGAATGCTTCAGTTACTGTAACATAGAAATGTTACGGATGGATTACAGCGCAACTTAATGTAAGACCGTATAGCTAGTTACATAGTAGCTCAACTTTTTGCGCTTTTTTGGTTGCACTAGTGTTACAGATACAGTCACAGTTATTAAAATTTCACATATAATTTTGTCGCATATCGATCACCGTAATTCAATTGTGACAATCTGTGCTACTTGGGTTTGCATCAATTGTGCTGTTTGGGTAATTTGAATTGAAAAGTTTCACGGACTTATGAAAATTTTAGCCAACTTTATGGAGAGCAATTGATCAGGTCAATTTTTCATATATCTTATGAATAACGCTTATTTCCATTTACAGCAAAAAACATAGGGGGTACCTAATTTAATTAACAAAAGTTCGAAGGGATACCTCTCAAGAAAAAGGTTGAGAACCGCTGACCTATATCAAAAACTGATTCTAAACAATTGAAAATGACAATAAACAATAGTTAAAGAAGGCTAAGAAAAAAATTCAAAAGACAAATGCGAAAAGAGCAATAGGGTGGGATTGTTCAATCCCTTTTTCATGAATATAAGTGGGGAAAAAATTACGAATAAGAACAACAAGAATCTTAACAAGGAAAGAACATTAATCAAATGTAATTTTAATTATTAACATGAATATGGTTGGCGCATGAGAATAAATGTCAAATCTAATCGATTCACAGTCCTTTTTGATCGAAATTGATTAAAACTACGCTAAAAGTAGCCTCACACCTTGAGAATCTTGTCCATTGATTTTGTTCCCATGTGCTTCCAAAAAAGCGGGACTTATGCAATTTTGTTGGGAAAAGTTAAAAAATCCTGACCAATTTATAGTCTGGTTTACAGCTCGGACTCTTGGAGATTTCCACCTGATAATATTTTAGTCCCGTAAATATTGTCCACACACATGGAAAAAAAATTACAGTGGATGATTCCGAAATAAACATTTAGAGTAAAATCAGCAGTGATTCAAATCTTTCGGGGCTGTCAGTTTGAGTATAAATCTGAAACATTCATTTTCCCAGCAGATTCATTTTTTATAGGATTCAGGCAGGTATTTTCGTCTTTTCGTCATAGTCTCGAAAACCAATAAAAGAGAAACTTTTTTGACAAACTCATCCGTATCAAATCGTAAGCTCAGGAGATACGTTCTGCTATAGTGGAGTTCTAGCTAAAGGACGTTCCTTTCGATGGTTTTAGCCCCTATGACGATGAACGGAAATACCTGCCGTGTCCCTACTAGTCAACTGTCAAAAAAATAAAACTGATATAACGCTCAGTTCTATTTTTTGCAAATTGGAACCACAAATGAATCACGAGATTCAAATATTTTTCAATTGTTTTGGTGTATGAATTCGTTATTTTATCTACGGATCAATCCACTTTACAATTATGGCGCCTTTCTTGGCAGCAACATATTGATTTAATTTTATTGAAAATTTGAAAAACATGAATGGAACACTGTTGGGGAAACCGGCGAGTTTGTTCTATTTTGCTCCAGATTCAAACTAGAATAGTAGATTTGGAATGAAACTAAATCTTTGCCCGGGTGCTGCATATGTCACAATGAACTATTTGCAGCACCGCAATCTAGATCAATTTCCGTGCGTTTGATTTGTTTTCCTCAACAGCTGACCCAACATTTTATTCTAGTGTTTTTTTACATTTAATTCACCAACTTTTTGTATATACAAACCTCGCGGATCCCAAAACGAATCGATAAGGGAAAAATCTTGCAATTTGACGCGACTCCTTAGGTTGTCCATATTACCTCCAGTCCCCCTACCATTAGATTATGCCTGCGAATGGTATACATATAATGGCTAGCCTTATTTTCGTCCAAATTTCACTTATTTTTTAAATCTTTTTTGATTTTCCTCACTGCCACGTCATTGTCGTATCCAAACAAATTTTCACTTGATTCACTCTTCGGCCAAATGTCTTTAATCTTAAGTCGAAAATGTAAAGCGTGTTTATGCAGAATCGATCTCTGAATGATCTTAATTTGTTTTTTTTAGGCACGCTTTGTTCAATTATGTATCCCATGTCAAACTACTGTGATTCCAAATGCCTACCATGATTGGATTTCAAATTGGCTATCATTGCTATCACTATCATCGCAATAATAAATGTAAAATGAAAACATTTCATTTCATTTTAAAATAATTCAGCATTCACGAGACGAGCCAGCCTAGGGCTGAAAGTCTCGCTAATAAAAACACAAAAAAATTCCCCATAAACTATTTTTTTGCAATTCCTGATCATAATATCTAGTTTACTGTTCGCCTTTGTATGATAAAATGGCCTACTTTTCCATACCAGCGAAATGGGTGCTTTAATGAACATTATGCAACTCCAATGGGTTGCATAATATTCATTATAACACTCGTTTGGGTGCTATGATGAAAACCCAACATCAGAACATTAGTTACATGACTACATTTTGCTGTTTTAGCTTGGGTAAGTGTTCAAATACTGTATTCTCTGCGTAGCGTAATAAATGAATTAGTTTGATGGACATGACATCAAAAATTTCCAAAGGCAAGTACATCTATCGCTTTACGGCTTATCGAAGTATGCAATGCGGCACGGTACAATGGAATCTGATTGGTCTGTGCAGCAACATAATTTATTGGCAAGAATGATCATGTGGAGTAATTTGGGCTGTACAATTTGGAACAGATTTAAAAAATTAAAGTCCATTTTCCGTCATTGCAAAAAATAGTGTGTGCAACTCGTTGTAAAACTCGATTTTTTCAGCACTCGTAGTATTTATCCAACTCGGCACGTACAACTCGTGCTGAAAAAATCATCTTTTTGCAACTTGTTGCACAAACTACTATTTAAATAAGTGTTATTATTATACAATGAGAAATACGTTCTGCTTTATCAAACATTTATCGAATAAAAACTGAATGATTTTTAGGCTGACTGTACTTTCCACACATTTTCTGAATTTCGAGGCGATATTTTCCTAAATATTTACGGAAAATTCTTTCCAATTTCCACGAAAAAACTCATTTGAATTTCGATGAGTAATAAACTCTGAAACTCTGACTTTTCCACAGGAAATACTTGTAATTTTTCATCCACAGGATAGTCCTTTAAATTTTCAAGGAAATTCAGCCAAATTTCTTCCTTGAATTTCCACGAAGAACTCTTCCACATTTCTATGATATCTGAATTCCAACGAACATTTTGTCTTATTTTAATCTAGAAATTTCTCTGACTATCCGACTATCCTTTTCTTTTTTTCGATTTGGCGCCGGAGATTTTTATGATTTTCCCCTGTACCAGCCATTAAATAATGTATGTAGATGCCTAAAAAATGTAGTCGTCGTGATGGATTTTGCGCAGCTACAAGCCGACGAAAAGTATAAGCTAAACTGGTACAAATTATTGGCGGTGTGTCTAAAATGAGCGCCTTTAAATAAAATAAATATAAAATGGACCAGAAACGGATATATCGGAATGTCCATAGGGATTTATAAAATATTCAAGATAACAGATGGAGACGCATGGCTTATTAACTTTGCAGTTTAAAAAATCGTGATCTAGAACGATGCCATGAATTCTGGGAATTCGTTCGTTTAGCTATATCTGCACATAATAGTTCGAAATAAAATAAAACACAATAAAAATCATTACTGTTTATCAAATTATCAGGTCGATAACAATTACATCTACCCTATTCGAAACAATTCTTAACTTGGTTTACCTGCAGCATGTCCAACAATTTGCATCAACTGGAGCTTGGTCGGCAGACACAACACAAACAATTGTTGGAAAGTTTGTCTGTCAGACTAAAACAATTCCAAGCGAGTCTTAATCGACAAGCAGCTTCTTCTGAATTAAACTATGCTCACAAACTCATTCAGTTTCACTGAAAAATGTTTCTACTCGCAAACCGCAAACACAACTATGTACTTGCACTGTACTTTATTTCACTTCGATCAACTGGTTATGAGCACGAAATAAGCGATAAGAATGAAACTCTTCGGCTATCACTTCAAGTGAATCGCAGTATAACTGGAATTATTCACCGTATTTGCACAAACCGACAATTGTCAGGTCACTTCAGTTTCAGTTCTGCTCTTCCACATCAAACGACCCACAAAACAACCAATCGATCATTTTATCCCCGAACGGACGAACGTGTCAAAAGATCCTCGACAGGCTCTTGCCAGAAGTCACAACCGGGCAATCAACGGTCCGGAGAAGTACGCGCGCGCGCGTCTAAGACGTCCACACAAACCTTGCGGCTTTCGATCCTGACCGCGCGAGTAACGACGATGGAACGTGCTCTCGCCGCAGAAACTGGCGCCTATCTGCTGATGATCGTCCCCAGCTCCAGCAGAACCTCACATCCGTCACGACGCTTTTCGCTAATTTGTCAATCAAAGAATATTCGCTCGGTCGGTCAAAGCCAGCGAATATTGGCACAACTATTTACAACTTCTGGTCGCCGTCGTCGCCACTCAACTGAGCCGTTTGGGCTGATGGAACTCGAACACGATTCGACTGATACTGCAGCTCAGCAGAGTGGAAGGCAGCGGAGGAGAGATTTTCTCTGTCACCAACCACTGACTGCAATCGATAAGTAACTAGGCGAGGATGTGATCGAATCGGTAACAAGTTGTTTGAATGTAAAGTACATTTACTGTAGGCTGAACGTTGTTAAAGAGAATGAATTTGTTTTGCTATAAAATTAATATTAATTTTAGAGAATCGAATACTTCATGAGTCCAAAAATCAAGCTTGATTCCTTACATTCTATAAGAATTATTCAGCGGTATGGGCGGCGTTTACAGTGGTAGTGGTCGATTAGAATCGGCACTATGGCATAGCTACCGGCCAGCTATGTGACAGATTGTTCGTTGATTGGCCTGAAGGCATCGGTACAGTGCTTTCTATCAACAATTATGACCGGGTCGAAATAAGAAATTGTCAATAGTCAACGGATACCGATAATAGATAATAGGTGAGCGGGAAAACCTGAGAAGAACAATAACTGTCGTTTTTAAGAAGTCGTTTGATAAAATAGCGTTCATGGCGTGAATCTACACGTCAGGGGCAGGATGTTAGCAGGCCCGCTGGTTTTCACTCGGCAGATCTTGCCAGTACTGGGACGATCAGCGCGAACAATACGCACTACTCGCAAGTCATCGATCGCCGGACCAACGGAAGTCGTCGAAAAGAAGTAGGGCGCGGAGGGACACTTAAAGGCCGAAGGATGTACCATTTAAAATCCGCACTTTTTTAAATTATCACCAAATTTTCAGGGAGTAAAAAGAAACAATTAAAGTTAGTTTTGGCATCATATATTTTATTTATTTTGCCTTTATTTCCGAACGAGCGAACCTTGGCCTTAATCCCAGGCATAAGGTTCTCCACGAGCTCAAAATCGACAGTTTTTTTTTAATATACCATACATTTTTGATTTCTCTACATTGCTTACCACTTTACTTTGATGAGCTTCATGGCCATGTGGTTAGTGGCGTCAGGCGTCTAGACCAGAGGTTCTCAACCGGGGGTACATGTACCGCTGGGGGTACCTTTGCTAGTCTCTGGAGGTACCTGAGACAAAAATGCGTAATGGCGGATATTTTATAATAATGCAAAATGCTGGATATTGTATTGCATTCTTCAAACTACCAAATAGTACGGAATCTTTTTTTCTATTGAGGAAATTTGCTGTCCTGAATGGAGAATACAATCCTAGGGTTTGGGTCTTGGCGAGATTCTCGAGTAGCTGTTCAAAAGCCTAAGGTCAAAATCTATTACGCCCATCAAGAAAAAGTACATTAATTGATATATTTAAATTTTGTTTCACTAATATAATAGGCATGTTGACTAAATTATAATTTCTACTTCGTAATTGAAAAAACTAGTTCTGCACAATAGAGTTTGGGTTATATTTTATAATATGAACCACGTCCTTATGGGCAAAGAGGAGCTACCCATTGGCGTAAATGAGGAGGGGCTAGGGGGGCTTAGCCCTCCCTGGAAAAAAAATAGCCCCCCTAGGATTTTAAAAGTTATATAGTATAATGAATTACTGAAAAGGTTTGAAGACAACAAAAAATATCTACCATATTCATCCTATCATAATGAAATAAGTGGACAAATGAGCTCCAAGAAGGATTCTCACAAGAATTCGAGAGGAATTCCCATCAGAATCTGAAAAGAATTCTCTTTGGAATCTCTAAAGAACTCCTTTCAGAATCATCGAAGCAGTGGCGAAGCCACGGGGGTGGTTTTGGACCCCTCCCAGAGATTTTTTTTTTTGAAGAAACTTTTTTTTTCGAAGAAAAAATGTTCAGAAATACCCCCCCCCCCACCTCACCCCATTTTCTGGCCACGCTACTGCATCGAAGTAGTCCAATCGGAATCCAGAAGAATTCACACCGCATTTGTTTTGGTATCATTGGAGAATACCTATGGAAATCTGTGAGGGATACCCTTCATAATCCATGGAGGATTTAATTCAGAATCTCTCGTTGATTTGCTTCGGAATCGTTCGAAGATTTGTTTTAGAATTCCTTGACTTGTTCCAGAATCCTTCGACGATTTCGTTTAGAATTCCTTGATGATTTAATTGGGAGTCTCTCGACGTTTCGCCTCAGAAACCCTTAATGATTCGCATCGGAATCCATCGACGAATTGCTTTGGAAGCCTTCAACGATCCCTGCAACATCCCTGAAGGATTCCTTTCGAAATCGTATGAGGATTCTTTTCGGAATACCTGGAGGATTAATTCGGAGTCCATCGACGATTTGCTTCTATATCCCTGGAACATTGCCTACGAAATCCCTGGAACATTCTCGTCGGAACTCCTGGAACATTCCCATTCCATTCGGAATCTCTAGAAGATTCTCATTGGAATCCCTGAAACATTTCCGTCGGATTCTCTGAAGCATTCCCGTCCGAATCCCGAAACATTCTCGTAGGAATCCTTGGAACATTCCCGTTCAAATTCCTGGAATATTCCTGTCGGAATTCCTTGATGATGGAGGATTCCTAGAAGATCATCATTGGAATCCCTGGAATAATCCCCTCGGAATCTTTGAAATATTCCCGTTGGAATTTCTGAAACATTTCCATCGACAATTCCCTTCGGAATCCCTGGCGGTTCCCTTCGGTATGCTTGGAGGATTACCGTTGGATTCCCTGGAGGAATGTTGCATTATTATTATTTTTTCAATAGAGATAGAAAGAATATTTATGAAATATGCAAAAATATCCCCTGCCTACCGATGGGAACCTTTGAGTGTGCGAGACAAACCCGAGCGCTACTACACTGAGATCGCCTTTTGGATACATTTCACCAATTTCTCGGTTGACCTGAATTACACAGCTTTGTAAATACCACCTGATTTTTCTTGGCTTTTTTTTTAATTTTTTGGTGGGGTATACTCAGTGTTTCATCAAGATCAAAGGATAGAAACAAGCAAAAACAAACCGCATAAAAAGCGACCACAGTGTAGACGCAATGGTCATACGCTATCAATTTGTAGCAATCATCGCGCTGGTAAAAAAAAACACACTTCGATACTGTGGGCTACCACAGAAAGCACATGCTTGACAAAAGAGAATATAGATGAGTGTGATTGATCCGCCCTTAGGTGATTTGACCTTATTTATCACATTACCACTAACAAAACTTAATGAGGAGGTAAAATGTTCGAGAATTTAAAAGCTCAAAATAGAAAAAAAAAAAAAAAGAAGGAGCTATAGACCTCCTAGGCATCGGGGCTAGTTATACCAATGGAGCTACCTCCAGGACTTTTTGTGATGAGCCGGGCGTCAATTCTGACATACTATTGAAGAGGATTGCAACGCGAGTTCATAGCAGCCCCTAAATTTATAGAGGCTGCACACTAATGTCGTAAGGGCTTAGGGGAGGCGGTCTACTATCGTCTCATGCTTCATACAAAAAAAAGAGGAGTTGAAAAACCCAAAAAATTCCCGAAGTAATTAGAACCAAGCATCGGGATAAAAATAAGCCATATTCTGCGTTATATGATTGTGATCCATTGTTGTTCCTTTCCGAAGGTAGTCATGATCTAACAATACGAACTTACGACTTAGAAAATGCTTACGGCTTTGACTGAGATTGAGCCCAGGCACACTAAAATGAGAAGCAGGTATTTACCACTAAACCAATAGGGACGAAATTTGATAAAGCCGGAATCATCGGACGCTGAAATTCTTCTAGTCCGAGTATGGGTATCGAACTTCGCGGCTTTGCAAGAGGGCGATTACAGAAACACTTTCGAGAAAGGATTTTCGACCTATAGTCAGCATAAGCCGGTAAATTAGTTCTAGTTTCTGGGTAAATCATAAATGTATGTATGTATGTATGTATGTAGTTAGCTTGAGTCTTGCTCTGCATGCGGTTCCACTTAACAGTAAGGTCAAATTACAGTATCATTCTGAATTCAACATACTGCTGTATGAAGGGCCAAAAATAGGGGTGGTGGACCTGTAAGCAGAGACACTTACACGAAATCCACGGGAAAATGAGAATCTCCTTCCAGCAGAATGATCCAACAAAAAGAATAGTGAAATTTGCAATACTTGTCAAGCTTTCCATGGTTTGTTTGAAGAAGGGCGCGTCAACTGGTTTACAACTGTTGAAGATAAAAGTAATAGGCGCGAACGACTAATTCTTTCCTTCCCTGACTCCAATTGGCTACTACTTCATTGTCCAGTTGTAACCTCATTGATGCCCTGATGCACCCTCCCGACCCCATTTGATATATTTGCAGTCAATTCAGTAATATTGTAAGGAAAATTTGAGCAGGTGAGGAGCTTATATAAAATTTAGTGCTCTGGCTTGTAAAGTTACAGTGCTCCAATACCTTCTCTGAAACATCAATTTAATTGTTAACTTAGGCTATAAATAACTACTTACTGTAAACACAAGTTAATACGGTGGTGTTTTGCTTGAAGAATACCGCTATCACTGGACCTCTATCGGAGAGATTATCTTTGACTACATAAGCAGTCTTTAATCCTTTAAATAAAAAAAGCTGAGTCGCCGGGTTTAATATCAGAAATTAGTTTTTGGAGTGATCATATAGCCTTTCGGTACAACTTTGTTATACGAGAAAGGCAAAACGATTATATATGTTTTATATATAAAAATATATGAAAATTAAAATGGAATGATGAGAAGTAATGTGATGAGTTTAAAATAATAGTCATAAATCTTTAGAATTCAATAGCTTTGCGAAGCGATCAGGATTAAAAATTGCTGTTGTAACAAAAAAAAATATGATTGATACAATGAATTCTATTTATATCCTGACCTACTGTCTTCAATATGCATGTAGGTGAATACCTGGAATATGAAACAAATATTTTGGAGATAATAAATTGAACGTTTTATAAATGCACGGAAACTATGGAATTTGTGAATATTTCGAATGAAAAAAAATAAAATAAATAGAGAAAAAAATGAATAAGAAGATTCATCTGAAATTAATGCATTTAGTTAATTGCAATTGATTAAATCACAAATTATAAATAACGCGTAGACAAATCCTGAATTATGCAAAACATAATGATAATGATGATGTTTGGGTGCCCTGTTGATTCCACACAATACTCAATATCTAATATATTTATATATTAGTATCAATGATAATTCAATATAATATAAAATAACATACAATATAAACTATAATACAATATATAATGCAAATATATGATGAAATATAGAATATGTACAATTACATATCGTCTGAAAATAGGAAAAAAAGTTAAAATGGAATTTGCTCATCTGTACACTGCTCTTATATTTCTGTAAATCCAAAGAATTAATAATTGTTGTTGGAATTTCCGAGAGACAGTTTTTTCAAAAGGGCGCTTTGAATCCTTAACAATCACGAAGAAACTTACTGATCTACAAGGATGGTAGAGTACACGTTTCTCCTCAACTATGGTAGGCACTCAAGCTACACTGTTTTCAAGTTGTAATTTCAATGATGCTTCGATGCTCCTTCTCAACTGTTAATGTTATAATATTCATTTATATAAATGACGAAATAGAATATGTAGAATAATATACAATATAATTGTTAGGATTACATTAAAAAGGTTTAAAATCAAGTTAATTTATTATTTCATCAAGCGTGTATTGCTATAAGATTTTTAAATTAGACTTCTGCTTAACAAATGAAATAATAGTTTATTCAAATGTAAGAAATATTATATAAAATATAATGAATATAAGAAAATTAGATAAACATTAATAAAATAAACGAGATGAGAGCTTATGAAAGTAGTAGTTCCATGGGAAGCAGTCCAATCTACTTGAGTTGCACTAAATCTGCAGAGTCATATATCATCTGGTGCAAGGGTGGCCTCTAATCAGAAGCAAAAAATAAAACAAATAAATGAATAAAAACCCAGATTAATCCACCTAGCGGTGATGATGCCTTTCTCGCTCGTTCAAAATGGTTAATAAACATATATGAAAAGTCTAAAATAACAATTGGTGAATAAGACTTATTTTTCACATTTGTTTATACCAGATGAACCGGCCTAGGGTCGAAAATCTCGTAAATAAAGATAGATTGAATTGAAAATTCACATTTACAATGATATGGAAATGCTAATATCATCTTCCAAACTTGGACGTACATGTTCATGATAGCATTAGAGGCGAAGGTATAGAATTGATAGTTCCGTTAGGATACGGCAGGCATGAAGAATGTTTTTATAGAAGTCGATTTGAAAGCGAGCGGAGGGCAATATTTGTGATAGCACATATCGCACGACCTTCCTTCTGCCAAGCTCCTGTATGAAGGGGGAGGGGAGAATATCAGTGTGGAAGCTGATATATCTCCACTGGCAAAAGGAAGGTGGTTTGACTTGCTCATATGCCATCGCGTGCGGAAGGATTTGCTATCGACGAGTACTGTCTCCAAATTTCTAATATGACATCAGCATTTAGTCGAATAGGATTTTTATTGCACAGTTCTGTTTTCTCATTGCGTCCGTCTCGTCGCAACCAACTTGGCTGCCTCGGAGAGAACAAAGCTTCCACACTGATATTCTCCCCTCCCCCTTCATACGGGAGCTTGGCAGAAGGAAGGTCGTGCGATATGTGCTATCACAAATATTGCCCTCCGCTCGCTTTCAAATCGACTTCTATAAAAACATTCTTCATGCCTGCCGTATCCTAACGGAACTATCAATTCTATACCTTCGCCTCTAATGCTATCATGAACATGTACGTCCAAGTTTGGAAGATGATATTAGCATTTCCATATCATTGTAAATCGTTTAACTTCACGTAGAAGTAACACACACGAAATCATTAATTTAATTCACATTTGTTTTATACACATTGTAATAATTGCTGCCGGATGCAATTTGTTGCAAGCAAATCGGATGAGGTTAAGTGCCCGGAAAATGTGATGAGGTTGTGCAATTGCACAAATCGAGTTTCAGACATAGTATAAAAATTTGTATTTTGGCCATAACTTTTGAGCCCATTCCCCAGTTCGGCCTGATTTTTAATGTGAAACAATGGGACAGGATTCCCCGTTTAAATAATCGGTTCAGGATAAGATTTCGAAAAATGAGTTAGATTTTTTTTGCACACACATGCACATACACACACTTTTTCTGAAAATTCCGTTTTGAAGCCAGAATCCAGCTGAAATTGAACAATATGATTCTTCATATAGATAAAAATTCAGTTGACCATCCCCGTCAAAAATTGTATTTCGTTTCATTATTTCAGTCGATTCTTTGGCTTATTTAAGGTCAACTTTCCCAAAGAAAATATGGGTTCTTTGAAGCCTCTAACTATTAAATCGAAAACAAAAACCGAAAACGTGTGCACTTGTTAACCGACCTGAAAAAAATCACTCGATGTTCGTTCAAAATCGAGCCAATCTTAAAAAACAGCACTTTTTCGATTTTTGTTTTAAATTTAAAAAATACTTAAGCGAATAAAAATTTTTGACGGGAAAGGTCAATTTTTGCTAATGAGTAGTTCCGTTTTTGTCATTATCATTCAAACACTTTTCAACAAGATTTATGAATTTGATCTGATTTTAAAAAAATCTGATCAGAATTCTACTGGGGTTGCTTTTCTTTATATGGAAAGCATTTCGCAGTAATTATGAATGTATGGTTAAAATTGATTATTTTGATTTCTAAACTGATCCAAAACTATTTATAAGATCACTCTACAGGTAAACTATCCAAGTACAAAATCTGATAGATTACGCGTGACAGAGCTAGTGTTACCAAAATCAGAATTTTTGAGCTCATATTGTGCAATAATTTACATCGTAATGATTACATACCTGATATACTATCAGAAAATCGAAAATCGTTAATTGCCTTCGTGTAATTTGTTATGGATTGTGGCAAGGATGTTTTCGATCATTAGTATTGTGCCTTGCAACAAAATGACAACTTTCGTGATCATTTTCCAAGGCTCTCAAAGATGTGAAAAATTTCTCCGCAGTACAAATAGCACGTGCTATCCAAGCATTCACCGCCGGAAAGTACCACGTGGCGGCCAAATTAAAAAAAAATATCGAATTGGCTTTTTTTTCTGGAGGTATGTTGTTCGTAGGCGCGTATTTTTCGTTGCGACCAAAAATGAGCGGAGGAGTAGATTTTTTTATGAGCGGTTTTATATAGGTTCGATAATTTAGTTATTTGTCAATAACTCATTCCAGAGGTTAAATTTCAAACGTGATATGTGGAGGACTTCTAGAGCGAAGGTTTTTACAACTCTGCCTAATTATTGTTTCTATTGCACTAATAACAGAGTTATAGCGCTAGTTGCAGTAACTTATTATACAGACTGATCGAAATTTTGTTATCATTTAGTATTAGTAACTAGTACTTTAACTCTATTATTAGTTGAATCAAAACAACAAACTATTAGGCAGAGCTGTAGAAAAATATTCGCACTAGAGCTCCGCTGTAACACGTTTTGACATTTAACCTCTGGAATGAGTCATTGTAGTTTGTCAATGATCGAACTAAGACTATTAAATGATCTAAAACATACTTGGATTATAGAAAAGTTTGGATACTTTTTCTACTGACTTCCTAAAATAGAAAGTTTTCTCCGAATCCTTCCAAAACTCAGCTTCTCCTACATAATCCGAGTGCTTTACAAACGAAATTAATATCCTATGGAAAGAACCACGCGAATAAGGTTGATATAGCCATTTAAATGCGAGTGTTCGGAATATGAGTCATTTTCGGGACTTGAGTCAAAACGGTTTATATTTTTCAACGCCCGATTAAATTCCACCGAACCAAAGCACAGCACCTGGTGCGTTACCGCACGTATGCACAAGCAGCCGATGTCTTGATGCAGTGAAATAGTTATTTATTACAAATCGCGTAGCCTCTTGTTCTTCGAACACAGCCCTCTCAAGAAACAAAGATAGCTCAGGGGTAACGTGATAGGCTCTCAATCAGAGGATTTAAGTTCGGTCCTCGTGTTAGCCATCTTATTTTTTTCAAAACTCATATTTTCTAGGAGTGTGGTATAATATTACGCATTGCAAGAAAAGTTTTGAATACTAGAAAATTCAAACAAAATTTTTGTATTTAACATGCTAATAATCAATGGAACCTAATGCTGTGTATTGTTTATATTTATATTCATGACATTTCTATAATTGAATCCATCTGATTATTTGGGATATTTGAAAGAATTCAGGTCTGAACTTTAGATGATGAAGGAGGTAGGAAATGAAACATAAATGCATAAATTGAGAATCGATATGTACTCAACAGTTTTCTTTAATGATTGTTAGCAGAAACAAAATAGCTTTTGATTTTCCTTCGTAGTAATCAAACTTGCCCACCGAGTTTCAATAGAGAGTAAACATAAGTGGAAAATTATATTCGATTGCTTCAATGCACAAAGAAAAGATGCCTTACTGAATAGAAAAGACAAAATTTTCAATCAAATTAGAAGCTTGCGAGTGTATGGGGCAGCAGACGCTATATCCAAGGAATTAAGACCGGGGATTTCCCTCTGCGCGTTATTTCCGCGCAGACATCCAAATTTTTCTTTTTTTCCGTAATACTCATGAACCAGTTTCCCCAAATCTCATTTGCTCGGATCAACATTCAACCCAGCTGAGCTAAAAATAGAACATTGCCGCACGCAATGCGATGTGTGTTGGTGATGCTTCATACGGCAATATTCATCCGACGGCAAGAGACTGAAGCGACTGCGCATGCGTCCCGCGTCTTCCCGCACACCAGCTGCGCTCCCATATGCTGATTGAACGCCACAAAGAATGATGCATGCATATGCGTAAAAATAGAACAGAAGCACGGCTTGCCGCTGATGCTACGATGGTTAAGCCGACCGATCCACAGTGGCGGAAACCCAGACAAAACCCAAAACAAATCGTTCTTTCGTGAAGCGTATATTATTTCAAATTTGCACATTTAGTCAATGATAATTCCTCAATTTGTTAATTGTAGTTAGTAAACTTAATTTTTGGTGACTTGGTTCAAGTTGATGGTGTAAAGTATCTCTCAAACATATATGTATGGGAAAATTAAATTTGACTGAATTTTGTATCGGGAAATATTCGGAAAGAACTGATATGATGCATTGAAATATATATTTTGTCACTTAACAGTGGTTAGTTTGGCGAATTGCGTCTTGCTGCACCAAAGCGGGAAATTTACTGTTTCAAGGTTAGAATTAAGACGCTGCTGTGATCCTAAGTCATGGGCTTCCGGAAGTCTTTGGATAGCATAGCATATGTCGGATAACTATTTAAATTTCAAAATGAATTCAGCGTTACAAAATTACTTCGTAGGTTTAGTCGAGCATTTGTATGGGGGACCACCACTGCGCGACGGCACATTGCCATTCCTTCTTTTAGGCGCATTCGAATGGGAGAGCGTTGAACGTGTTAAACAAAGCACGATGCGTTTTGAAATTGCTATATGAGGACTGAGGAGTATTTACAGGCTGTTATATAGGGTATTTGTGCTTTTCTTAGCGCTTGATAGCAATAAGACATGAGAAAAGTTATGTCTAACGTTTAGCAGAGAAGAGGATTTTTAATTATTGAACGGATATCCTATCGTAAAAAGGTCACCCCAAATTACTATTTGGTAATTTGCATAGGGCACCCGTAACCTGAGGGGTTCTTATTGAAACTTCCGATTATTATACACATATGTGTCTACTAGTTTGGATGTAATTATGCAATTATACCAATATAATTTTGCATTAACATCCTCAAATTAATAGTGAATCTACTTTTATCTCAATTAAAGAAACAGCGTATCCAAGCGAATTCAATAGTTCATCTATTAGAGCATCATTACTGGGCGCGAGTGTTTTGATCATCCTCGCAGCGCTGTCATTTTAGTTTAGTCACTCTTTTTCGCACTGGTCACTATTTTCGGTTGGTGGTTTGGTGGCTGCATTCCGTACAGGTGACATTTAATAGTTCATCAAATAGCAGCGCTGTTATCGCGCTACCAAATTTGATCACCTGTCCGCTGCGCTACTGTTTTAACAGCGCGTTTAGTAGCGATCGGAAAAGTGTCAAGTAACGATACTGCGCTACCAAACGGCTTATAATCACCACCGGCAATCGTGCTCTAAGTTAATGTATTGAAACTGTATAATTTAATAACCAACGGTAAAAAATAATATTTTCTTTTCTCGATCCATTAATACTTCCAGAATAGGAATCGGTACCCTAGCAGGATAAACTCTGATGCTTATAGAGGTAATGAATATATGCCCAATTCGATGATTTATATTAGTATGTATCTTGTCACATCCTATGTGTATCGATGGTGCTGTGGTGTAGTAGCCGCTTCCCGATCAAGAGTTCACGAGTTCGAATCCAGATTGGAGCATTTTGCTTTTTTTTTGCACGTAAAAACAGTTTGGCCATAACTCCGAAACGAAAAGTTCAATCGATCTAATTTTAAATAGGAACCAATGGGACTGCATTCCGCGTCGAATGCAACTTGTTGCGAGCAAATCGGATATTGATAAATGCCCAAAAACGTGTCTCACATTTTTGTACACATACACACACACACATACAGACATCACCTCAATTCGTCGAGCTGAGTCGATTGGTATATAACACTATGGGTCTCCGAGCCTTCTATAAAAAGTTCGGTTTTGGAGCAGTTCTATAGCCTTTCCGTATACTTAGTATACGAGAAAGGCAAAAATGTTGTTGGATCTATCAAGATTATATATTGCACGAAAACGTTCCATTATCTTGAAAAGCAGAATTCTACTTCAATATGATTCTATTTTGAATCCTATACTGCCTATGAAAGTATAACAGTCCCACGTAGATATGGAATCAAGTCAACATGGAACTATGGGCAGCAAAGCCGCTTATCCGCGTAAGCCGTTAAAAGTTACCTAGGGAGAATTACATTTTTTTTTTCACATTTTTAATCAATTAGCTATTTAACCTTTAAGAGCTGTTGGGTCACTATTTCCTGAATATCCAGCTGAAAACTATAAGGTCGACTGCTAAGTTTTGCTACTAAGATTTTTTTTAAATATTCCATTCCACCAAAATGATGGACATTTTTTTAAATAAACTGTACCAGAAGACCAGACCAGAAATTTTGAAACGACCATATGATTCTAATTTTTTAAAAGATGTGAAAAAACTAAAATTTATTCTTTACCAATAGAAATAGAATTAAACCAATAAATCATTAATTGTCTTTGCCACGATGTTTTGGCTTTAAATAATGATCAATCAAAACTATTTTAGAAAGTAAATTGGAAAGAACTCACGGGGATCCGTTGGCGATGATTTCTGGCCCATGCATGTTTGTATCTTCCGTTTCTTCTCCTTTTTCAAACTGCATCTATTCTACGAATTCATCCGTTCATAATGACGCACGAAATATCCAAAAATTTAATAACATAAGTTCTCACACACAAAGCACAAAATATCTTCAAAACTTTAGCGTAACAGAGCATTTTTTCTGTTCGATCTGAGCCTGGTCCTCAGGTATATTGCTTGCAGAGGAAATACTATATTCGTAGCTAAATTACAAATTTACAGTTTTCACTTCACATATCAGGCTAAACTAATAAAGCAAATTTTAAATACTAAATACTAAATACTACATAATACTGTTTCACTGAAATTTGAATTAGCAAGTTGAATAAAACGCAAAAAAATGACGGGAGCAAAAATTTTCCGATACACTCCCGACCGCGGCACACTACGAGTTTCTGGGTGAATCATAAATCACGATAAAAATACACGTCACACATAACGGCATACAAAAGAAAAATGTATTTTTGACATAACCCTCGAAAAACCCGAAACAGGGAAAAAAACTAGAAGAACTTCTGCGTCCGAAGGATCAGGTTTCATCAAAGTCCGATTAGGGAAAATTTAGATTTATTTGAATTTCTTCAAACTGTTGCCTATCTCTACGTTTTTTCCACTCCTGGACTGCACATACTTGACTTCTCTGGGTATAAAAAATGACTAGCCCAGACCGGGTCTCGTCTCGAAATCAGTCACCTTCCGCATGATCTGCTTTGTAGCAATGTATCATTATGCTGAGCTAATAGAAGGTCCAGATGCACACCGCAGAATATATTATATTATAATACATATCTGTAATGTACTTTTCAGATTCTCAATTCTCAAAAGTTCTGCCAAAACTTCTACATATCATATTTCTGAGAACAGGAGATCAAATTTCTCAGAAACTGACACCTAATAATATTATTTTCATTCCTGGATTCTTGATTCGAATTGCGATTTTTTACTCAGGATCCCATACTTTCAAAATATTTAACTAATATAAGGTTCCGCCGTCGGGGGTGACAATGGGTCAAATGGGGGTAAGAATGGGTCACTGTTTCAACTAGATATAATACTTGTGGAATAGATTCAATGTATCTGAGGACAAGAAAACTAATTTAAAAGAGACCTTTTTTAACGGTTTTGTTATCCGACCTCCAGACTGTCGGTGAGAGCGCTGACCCATTCTCACCCCCGATGACGGTTCATAATTTCAAAATCCTCTCAGAACTTTAAAAGTCCTTTTTCTTCTTCGTTGACAATGTTTCAAAGTCAAATTGTTGTATTTTCATTGCTAGAACGATGAGACTCTAATGCTCAGAGAAATAAAAAAAAAAACCTAAACCGGACAGGAAATCGAACCCACGATCTTGCATCACAAAACATAACTATTTTATTTGTCGAAAACATCAAACCTCCATTGTTACCGTTTCTTACAGAGTATCTAGAATTTAACTTTATATTCGTAACGCATTCGTATTATTCGTGTTATAACTCACTTTAATATGACAATTATTAATGTAAAAAAAAATAGCTAAGCCGAACAACGTAAATCTTCGAACGATAATTCGTTGGACACCCAAAATTATTTTTTGAATATTCAATCGGTTTGGTAGAGGCCAAGCGAAAATCGAAACAGGGGGTACTTCAAACTATGCATAGATCTGAAGAGTTATCACTGGAGGAAAAGGTTGAGAACCGCTGGTCTAGACGCTTGTACTGTTGAGTATTGGTTCGATTACCGTCCTGGTAAGAAGAAAACTTCTCGTAAAGCGGAAAATTCTTCACTGATCCACTGAGTGTAGTGTAAATGTTTTGCCTGTAGTCTAATGCTAAATAAGGTCACCTGTCATAAGACGAGTTTATACAATCCCATTGAATTCCACCACTTAATTGTATCTTGACAGATACGTATTTCGACCTCAAAAGTAAGGCCGTCTTCAGTGTCTCGTACTTGACTCGACTTGAAGAAAATGATCGCAGCTTACACTATTTATACTATGCGTAGGTATAATAGTGTAAGCTGCGATCATTTTCTTCAAGTCGAGTCAAGTACGAGACACTGAAGACGGCCTTACTTTTGAGGTCGAAATACGTATCTGTGGGATTGTATAAACTCGTCTTTCGTCCACTACGTTTTTCGATCTCAACTGTGAGGCCGTCCTCAGTGTCTCGAGACGTCATTCTTTAGGTCCCCCATATTGTGACCGATGCGGCCGGATCGAACCCAGGTTGGCCCAGGAACACAGAAAATACCATTCCAGTCATTGTTTTGTGAAATCATGAAGTTTGAAGTGTCGCACAACTTATTTTGGCTCAATTTAGAAAATTACTATTCCGGTGGGTTGAGACCGGATTAAGCCCGAGTTGTTCAGGATATCGTTCGGATATCGTTCTCATAATTGTTTTGTGAAATCATAAAGTTTGAGGTGCCACAAGACTTATTTTGACTCAACTTAGGAAATAGCCGTTCCGAAGGTCCCTCGGGATTTTTTCCTGATTGGCCCAGGAATTCTAAAAAATATCATTCTCATCATTGTTTTGTGAAATCATGAAGTTTGAGGTGTTGCAAAACTTATTTTGACTCAATTTAGGAAGTGATCATTCCGGAGGTCCCCCGGGATTGTCGCCATATTGAGCCCGAGTGACTCAGGAACACTGGAAATATCATTCCGACCATTGCTTTGTGAAATCATGAGATTTGAGGTATCATAAGACTTATTTTGACTCTATTTATGAAACGGCCGTTCCGGAGGTCCCCCGCGATTGTGGCCGGATTGAACCCGAGTGGCCCAGAAATCCTGAAAATATTATCCAAGTCATTGTTTTATGAAATCATGATATTAGAAGTGTCACACTACCTATTTTTGCTCACTTTAGGAAATGACCATTATGGAAGTCCCACAGATTGTGACAGGATATAATGCCCACCTTTTTTGTGAAATCGTGAAGTTCTTCCCCTTTGTGACGCTTGTTTTGTATACCTAGTATATGAACTGTCACAAAATCTTAGACGCCCCCCCCCCTAAAACATGTGACGTCATTATCAAACGACCCCTTGTTGCGAAAGAATTGGTCGATTGGTGGTTTTACAGCTGTTTTAATTTTTGAAAGCCCTTTAAAACAGACGTCAGGAGACACGTCATGGACGGAAAGGTTAGGAACTGTGACGCACTTCAACATCTTCTGTGTCCGGAGGTTCTAAGGAACATCACACTTATCCTTTGAAGTCACATACAGGATTCCTGTAATATGGTTGAAGTTCGCCTTCACATTTGTCCCGTCATCCATCACGCAGCAGTGTAGATTCATTCTGGTCGTACATCTTGCGGACTAGGCTTTTTGTTACCGTATTCTATTTCTTGGCAATTTTAAATTTTTCTCAATGGAAAATGTTGATTTCTTATCTCTTTATGGAAAATTCTTCACTTATAAATCGCAATTTTTGCTTTTATATGTGCATATATATTTTTGATTTGTGTATAATTTCTAATTGTTTATGGAATATTTGCAATATTTAGAGAAAATATTGCATCCATTTATTGCTTAAACCTTGATTTCTATATTGGCAATTTCCTATTTTTTGTGGAAAATTTCAAATCTTTGCTTCCGATCAACAGTAAGACGTTCTGTGAGCCGTATCATGATCAAAGAAAATAATGCTAATAATATATATTTATGTAGTATACCTATAACGCAAAAAGATAAATTATGAACCATAAAACCATTAGGTACCTCGAATAATTCTGAGTGGCTGGGTTCGAAATGAACTTATCAATGAATGCCGCTTACCGACAGAGGGATGAGCGAAATGAATATTTTTTCTCACATTAGTAACACTTATTCCAATCAAAAGTCGCGGTTATGGAATTAACAAGCAATTTTTTTAAGCAGCATAAGTCTGAAATAAAACTTAAAAAATACTCATCCATAGGTTGTAGCTTATAAAATACCTGATCACCCCCTGTTTTCTAGAGAACTAAAGTAGTTTTGTTATATCGCATTTTTTAGTATATGTAGATCCTCTAGACAAATGATCGTTATGTGGTGAGTTATTTTTTGAATTGACAACCTTATTTATTTTGCAGGGCGGTTTGTATGTTTTGACCCTCCTAAAGATTTTTTTAGTGGCAGCGTAAAATTTGAATCACTTTTCATAACAATGACCAAATGCTTTCATTTTTTCACAGCACAAAGCCATAAATATGCTTAATGATACGTACTGTTGAAAATGTCAACATTCCATCACAATTTTAGGATAATTGGATTCAAAGTTGTTGCCGCATATGGGGACACTTGATCCCTCGTTAGTCACCCATACAAAATGTTGGCGAAAAAATTCAAAAAAATATAAATCTATTCTCAGACTTCTAAGTTTTTGTAGATTTGATAAATTTGATGAATGGTTGGCAGGAATAATTATTTATTGGGTAGATATCATAGAAAGGGGATCAAGTCACCCCAAATTCTGAAATTGCATGCGCTTTCAAATTCAATTACAAAAATCGTTCGTATACGCACAGCAATACGAAAATTCTTCGTATTTTGAAGGAAAAACATTTAAAAAATCTGAAAGCACCTTTCTATTTTTATCAAAGCAAGCTCTTGGAGAGGGATCAATTTCCCCCGAATATTTTGAAAGTCGATTTTTGACAGCACTCCAAAAAATCGATTGTGTATCAATAACAACAATAATTTAAAGACTGTCATACATCAGTAAAGTTAAATACTATATTTCTTAGAGAGTCTATGTGAAAATCGCATATGTTTATTCATTTTTGGCTGTGATACATCGGAAATTAGGAAAGGGGATCAAGTCTAGACCAACATTTGAAAAGGGCGTAACAGCCAAAATTTATTCCTTCTGATACTTCGTCTACATATATGACTTTATATGTGGACGAAGAATCAGAAGGAATAATTTTTGGCTGTTACGCCCTTTTCAAATGTTGGTCTAGAAGTATCCCCAGTCTCCCTTACCGAACGATAGGGGGAAAACGATTCCGTGAGCCGCTTTTCTATTTCTGCTCATTTATCCCAGACCATGGCGTCCCATTATGCGCTCATTGTTCGTGTTTTGAGGACCGATTGTCACATTGAAGTTGCCTTAGCAGATCATGATTTCATATGAGAACACTGCATCATCAGCAACCACCGACCAAATGTCTTGGTCCAAACCTCTGTCCAGTCTAGGTTCTTTAGTAATACCCCTCGGAGACTTTTTTAACCGATCAAAAACCCAATTCTTATCTTCCTGATGTATTTCATGCAGCGTTCAACCGTAGCATACGTATGCAATGCATATACTACGTCCAAGATCAGCAATCGTTTGTTATGCTATAATCCATGTTGTTCACTTCCTCTTCAGGTTGTAACGGAACTAAATAGTTGTAAGCAAACTATAGTAACAAGTTTTGATAAATCACCGTTCTGTATTCCCAGGTCATTCACAACATACTTAAACTTTTACGTAACGTATTGTGGCAAGAGAAGAACAGTCGAATAAACCAGTTGCCATTAGGCACCTGACTGAAATGGGTGTAGTCGTTAGGTACGTGGTGTCAGAGTAAAACCGGCGGAATCAAAACGAGTTTTGGAAATCGGAAGTTACGAAATTTATTGAAATAATTTCGCTGTTTAATCAGACGAAATGGCATATCAAAATTAGAACATGAAATAGAGAATAATGTGCAACTTAACGCCTGCAAAATCATAAATGATAGATCAAGACATGGTAGCATCAATTTCATTTCTGATTGTTGATTATATGCCAAATCTTTGGGAAGGACGGCAAGACATGTTAATGCTGGTTACAGTGCAATCCCAGTCCACCATATTTCAGCGATGACAAATTAAACGTGGGAAGTTTTTATGCCGGTTTTATTAACGGGCAGTCAAAAAACGAATCTATTGATTTATATGTTTGATTATTCACGGAAAAATCAATTGATAATATTTATTTATCTCCAAACTAAGGCCAGGGTGGCCAGTCTGCGAGCCTCCTTGGGCGTTACGCATCTCGTTTTCTTGAACCCGTCGAATCACTGGCTAGAATCATTTTCACTGGATCATTTAGCAATATTCTGACGGCGTACCCGGTCCACCTTAGTGGTCCTGGATACCCGATCTCATTAAATTGGATTCCATCTTCATCAACGATCGCCCGATCGGTTTTTTTCTTTTTGCATGCAGTTTAACGATTCCAGTAATAGGAGAACTGTTCCTGGAATTCATCTTATGACTCCGATATTCATCCCATCAAAAACAAAGCAATGGAGAGCAATTCGATTTGATTCTTATTTTTGTGATTATTTTTTCAGCAGCACGCATGTTGACAAAAAAAAGCGACAAAATTGGTGCTGTATTTCTTTGTTTCGCGATGAGTTGAAGTGAGATGAAGTTCGAGACAGCTCCCCTACAATTAAGACAAGTGATTATAACTTCAACGTGCCTACCTGGGTACCTGGTTGGCTACAGCGTCGATACACCTATGCCTGGTGTATTGTAGAGCTCCATACAGGGCCGGATTTAGTCGGAAGGGGGCCCCGGGGCCGAAAGCTTGTGGGGGCCCCAAAATGTACAAAAAAGGGTGGTTTTAGTACATAAGATTTGTGGGAGCCCGGGGCCACGTCCCCCCGGACCCCCCTTGAATCTGGCCCTGTCCATAATCGTCGATCTTGGGCGATGTTCTTCCAGTTTCTCTATACGTTTAGGGTCCCCAGGTCCGATTCCACTGCGTGCAGACAGCGTGCAGGGATTGCAGAAATTGCTCTCAATAGATACCGAACGACAATAGAAGAAAGGCAAATATTTCTTCGCAGAGTGTAAAATAATCGAAAATCTTTGGTGAAGTTCATTTTTCTTCATTTGTCAGTTCACTTCCGATACATTCATAGTCGGTTCTGGACAGTCAATATTCAGTTGAATATTAGTCATTGAATATTTATGCACATTTTACAAATTGATAAATTATCTGAAATCTGAACACGTTTCAAATGAGTAAAGTGATTTATCACACAGGACTGAATTCGATTTTCATCCGCGAGGCACTTTCAACGGTAAACATCAACATAAACAATGCTAATTATGTTTTTTCTGCACATAGTAAACACACTCAGTGACAGTCGAATGAATGAGTTCGTGGAGTAGTCGTCTGACTATGTCATTCTATGTTTTGAATATTCATGCGATGTTTGTCAAAATTCGGACCGAAGTTGCTTCATGAAGATGAATATTTCAAGCTCTATTTCTTCGAATCATAACAAACTATGAAAACAAAACTATCGCACTTGTATACATGTTAAAAAAAATGATTCGGATATGCGGCTCCCACCGAGGGGGGGTGAACGCTTTGTTCTCGCTCATTTTATGTTGAGGACCATCTTTTTTTCGCACTGCTGTGCGAAACAAGTTGAAATGCATCATCAGAACCGGTGCCCCCGCAATTGGGGCTTATTAAAATAAATGTATCATGCGTTGTAGCTCCCCGAATCAGTTCATTATCGTAACAGCTACCGAAAAAAGCCAAAAAAAAACATGTCACAAACGCTCAAGGTAAACAAATTCCTTAACAACTTTAAACACATTCCCATCAAGCACTACCTCAGCACCAACATCACTAGGTCTTCCTCTATCTCTAGCTGCCACCATGTACTGTGTCTTGATAGAGTTAATGGTTAAGCTTATCCTTGCCGTCTCCCTCTTGATGGTGCAACCACTATCAGTCATGATCGACGTTTTGACACGGGGATAGTAAATACCTTTTTTTCAAAGAAAATATTTCGGTAGACAAAAACTTGTTGAAAAAATGTGAAACTTAATAGCTGTTCAATGAATATAAATTATGTCTACGTTTCATCATCTTCTTATGAGGCCTGAACAACCCATGTGGTGCAACAGCCCTGGGCGATCACAATAAATGATTTCTTGACCGTCCATTTAATTAGTATAAGGTGAACTTATGTTGAACATTTTTAGCATTTCTTCATTTAACCTGCGTTATCTAAACCCGTAAGCTCCCAAGAAGATGTTATCAAAATTTAACCACATCATGAAAGACATCAGCATTACTAGTGACAAGTTGACAAACATTTGTCACACATGGCTTTCCCTGCTTCCAATACTGATAATGTAACACACTGATGCGGGTGATGGTCACTTTCATGGCCTTCTT
The DNA here is from genome assembly GCF_024139115.2 of Armigeres subalbatus. Classification (NCBI taxonomy): domain Eukaryota; kingdom Metazoa; phylum Arthropoda; class Insecta; order Diptera; family Culicidae; genus Armigeres; species Armigeres subalbatus. The sequence continues at coordinate 31,161,881 of NC_085141.1, forward strand.
ATCGCACATCGTAGTTGCTTTCCGTATCGTTCGTTCAGAACACTTTGCTACGTAAGGTCATGTTTTAGAATTCCGCGCCGATTATGACAGATTTGGGTAATTTCTTTTCAAATAGTCAATTTCTAGTAATTTTTTGCAAATTTTACGCTAATACTACCTAAAATTTGAATTTGACTTTACATAGTGCATAGCTATAAATATGCACTAAGCATATAATTCATAGACATTCATATTCCGTCTTCGCTATTGATATCCGAGAAATTTCTTATTATGAAACTTCTTAGAAAACGTTCATGCATAATAGGAAAAGCAGTTCGACAACCAACAAATAACGAACATTTGTTGGGCAACCGTTCAACTAACTGGAGCACGCGCGCCATTTGTAATTAACCACTCATTATCTCATTGAAACTTAACGACAAGAGCGTCCGATGAGCCGGCGGCGCGACGATGGCAGCACACCGGTAGTGACACTTTGCCTTCCAGATTTGTGGCCATTCCCATCATCGGTCATCATCGTGATAAGTACATAAGTCCCACTCGCATCAGGCTGTAACTGTCAACGCTGGTTCCGCCGTTGCGTCGCCGTCGAAACGAAAATCTCGATGTCGCAAAGTCTATGGTTGACAAATCAACCGTCCATCGGTGATTCATTAGAGAACTGACATATGATTGCTTACTATCTGGCAATCTAGTTGCTGATGGAGGGGAAAGCATATAAACAGCTGAGTATCATTACGATAATTCGTTTGAATTTGTTTGACACTTTGTCACTCGCGTGCGAATTGTGGATAACTGATATCTGGAGATCGTTCCAGAAATGAATCATTTCTGATTATGGTACCTGAATGTTGAACATATTACTTACGTATCTTTCCTCTTTATTTTGACGTAAACTACGTCTAAGGGGAAGACTCAGATACAGGGTGTAAAACCGAAATTTCCAAATTCGAGACCGTCACGAAATTAGGATAGATTTCAAACGCTAATAGCGTCTTTATCTTTCGATGGATTTTCGACATTTGCTTATCAATCGATTCAGAAACTCTCCAGCAATTTGTCAATTATATTGATACTATTGATTATCAACGTTAAACTATTGAAAATGTTGTTTCTTTCCAAACCGGGTGAAAAATTCAATTCCGTTCATAAATCCCCAACACGGACATCAGATTGCAGTAAGGTACGGGCCTTTTGATCCACTGCTTCGTTTTCCCTGTGTATAAAAAGCCCCGAGTTTCGCGTGGGCGCGTCATTTTCATTCTGGATGTCACGGCGAGCGGACCAGGGAGTCCAGAAGCGGTCCCAGTGACAACGGTTGTCGCAGCGGATGAAATTTTTTCGGTCGGTGGTGGTGGCGGTCGTGGAAGCAGCAGCACATCATTTTCATCCGTGTCCCATCTTCGGCGGATCTGGCAATCGACGGCGTTCGTTGAGCCGAATCATCGGATGGCGGTCGCGCAGCCCAGTAGCTGCTGATAAGGCACATAAGTGGCAATTAATCGGTTCTTTTCAGGACCATCATTATATTTGGGAGGAAGGTTAAGTTGAAATAATTTTCCTAAAGTGCAAACGTTAAGAACTGGAAAATTCTTCGGTGAAATTTTCTAGCGTAATTCGGAGTTATATGATTTTAGTGATTGAGAATGTTGATATTAGACGAACTTTCTTCATAGAACAAAACATAATTGTTTTGGCATCGGTAGCGGAATCATAGCATTATTGCCGGTCCGAGCATAGGCTGTCATCGGAAGATTACTACAGCAATTTATTCACTAATGTGGCGTTTGCAACGATTTGGATGTTGTCGGCACAACATGAAATTTTCCCGCGAGACTCTAATTTTTCCTGTTGATGATTGAAAAAGAAATCGGTTCCGAGATGAACTTTATTCAAAGCGCAACGCTAACGTCGGTAGTTGAATCCCAAGTAAGTATCGGAAGGAGACCATGCAAACAATTGATTCGCATTTTGACTGAAGAAAATTGTATGGCGTCAGTATTGATGTTTGCTACAGACTTTTTGACGTAAACTTCGTCTAAGGGGAAGACTCAGATACAGGGTTTAATACGGAAATTTCCAAATTCTAGACTGTCACAAAAATTAGGATTAATTTCAAACGCTAATAGCATCTTTATCTTTCGATGGATTTTCGACATTTGCTTATCAATCGATTCGGAAACCCTTCAGCAATTTGCCAATTCTATTGATACTATAGATTATCATTAATGCTTAATTTTTTTTCTTACAAAAAATATGATTTTGAAAAAGTATCACCGGCGCGTGCTTACTCGAAATCTACATGCTGATACATTTACAGTTACATCAAACAACTGAAAACCGAAATACGCCACTCCAAAATTATGAGGTGACAATGTTAGAAAAAGACAAAAGATAGGAAAAATATCACGGTGTGTAGTGCCTCCCCGAGTCACCTTAAGGGAAGATCCTTTAAGTACGGAACGCAAAAATTAGACATTTTCAACCCTCCCTCCCCCCTATGTCACACTTTTTGTATGAAGCATCTAAAAATTATGTATGGGTCGTCACACTTCGCCCAACCCCCCTCCCCCCTCTAAGCGTTACGTAAATTTTGGACGCTCTCAAGAGCCACTTTCATTGATGGTAGCCGATCGTTAGTACTTCATATCAATTATCATATCATATCATAGCATATCAAAGAATATTGTGACCAAATTTAATAAAATTTGGTCAACAAAAACCCCCCTGACAATAATAGAACAAAACCTGCCAAAGCCGTCATTCCCCCTATTTCAGACAAGGAAATCTGAGCGCTGCTAATGTTGATGACGACGACCGCGCGACCCACACCATCGACAGGAATAAAATTTCCGGTAGGAGCTCCGCCGATGCCGAAGGTGGTACCACGGTCTGCTCTCCGCGACTTCTCGAACGAAACGGCTCGCGCGCGCGGAAGAGCTGCTTTCTTGTAATCAATAAAGTTGAGCCTGTAGCCACGCCCCTTTGGGGTGTGTGACGGTTACACAATATTTGCAGCCATACCGGCAACAAAGAGGCGGGACTAATGAGTCATCTTTATTGATTATAAGAAAACTGCTCTCCCGCGCGCGCGTGGCATTTCAGCACCTAAAAACTCATGGACTCATAAACTCACCCAAAAACTCATTTCATAAAATTTGGCCAACAAAAACCCCCTGACAATAGAACAAAACCTGCCAAAGCCGTCATTCCCCCTACTTCATACAAGAAAATTTAAACTGAGCGCTGCTAATGTTAATGACGACGAGCGCGCGACCCACACCATCGCCGGGAATAAAATTTCCGGTAGGTGCTCCGCCGATGCCAAAGGTGGTACCACGGTCTGCTCTTCGCGACATCTTAAACGAAATGGCTCGCGCGCGCGAAAGAGCTGCTTTCTTGTAATCAATAAAGTTGAACCTGTAGCCACGCCCCTTTGGGGGGTTTGTGACGGTTACACAATATTTTCATTCATACCGGACAACAATAAGGCGGGACTAATGAGCCATCTTTATTGATTATAAGAAAACTGCTCTCCGGCGCGCGCGAGGCATTTCATTTGAAATGTCGTGGAGAGCAATTCCATCATCGGCAGAGTTGCCGAGCGAATTCCAGCTCGTGTCGTGGATCATGTGGTCGTCGTCGACATATTTGGAATTAATCGGTTCTTCTCAGGGCCACCATTCTACACAAAGGAAGATTGAGGCGAGGCGAATTTTATTCAAAGTGAAAATTAACCGCTTGGCGACGCCATAAAGTTGCCTGCCGTCCGTAGCAGAATCACGAGCGCACATCGGAGGGAGATGGCTTCAGTGGCAGTGAAATTCTTTCAAGAATTATTCGGTTTATTATTCGGTTTTGTTATTTCAGCAGCATCGTAGGTGCTGCAAATATGTATTCGTATGGATGGCGTCAGTTGTTGCCAAGTGAAATTTTCTCTCAAGATTATGATTTTTCAGAATCACCATTTTACACAAAATAATTAATTTGCCAGCATTTTGACGTAAACTACGTCTAAGGGGAAGCCTCGGATACAGGGTGCCAAATGAAAATTTCCAAATTGGGAGCTGTCACGAAATCATGTAAGATTTCAAAAGTTAATAGCGACTATATCTTTCGATACATTTTCGAGATTTTATTATCAATAGTTTCGGAAACTTTCCACCAATTCGTTAATTGTTTTAAAACTATTGATTATCAACGTTAAACTATTGAAAATCTTAGTTCTTTCACGTCTGGTAAAAGATTCAGAACTAACCAACTCCGTTCATGCATCCCCAACACGGACATCAGATTGCTGTAACGCACGCACCTTTTGGCTCACCGCTTCATTTTTCCTGTGCATAGTCATGTCCTGTCGTCGACGTGTCTTGTCTACCCGTCGACGGGTAGTTGTTGCAGAAAATTATTCACAAAGATGATGTATGTAGCAAATAAGCGGAAAATCATTAAGTGGCTGTCGTCGGTGACAACAGAATTGTGTAAATGCAATTTTCTCCTCATTTTAACTCGCTGTCGACAAACCTGTTCTACTAAAAAATTTAAACAAATTCTATTGAACGCTGCCGATGCTGATGACAACCGCACGATGATTTCAAGCAAAACCGCAAACGCGCGCGTGCGAGCAGCTTTTTGAATTGACTTGAGACGATGGCTGCGCCGGTAGCGGTCCCACTAACATCTGTATGGTCGTCGGTGGTGATTGAGAAAAATGTTTGTTCTGAAAACAGTTTAAAATAATTTTTGGTTGAAATTCGCTATTGTGTCATGTATTCAACCTAATGTTCATATGATATTACGATTCTCATTGCACTAAAAGGTTTTACGTAGTTTACGTCGAGCGGTCGTGTCTTGTACACAACCCTTCTGATTTTTTTTATCATGCATGACTTCCTCAAAACTGTATATCACATAACATCAACATATGAAGGCCGACGGAGGTCTTTTGTAGCCAAGTTGGTTAAAAGCAGCAGCTTGGCGTACTGAGGATCATGGGTTGGAGTTCCGTCGAAGAAAAGTGGTTACCTCCAATACATTTTTCAAATCATTCCACATAATGTACATCGGAGTTTCTTAGAACATTGTCAGTAGGGGCGATTCCTTCATCAGTGTTGCCACCTGGAAAAATCTGGTGAAAAAGTAGAATCATGGAAATTTGACATGGCATGATAGAGAAAATGAGAATTAAAATGCCTCTAGAACAGCGGTTCTTAGTATGAAGTATAAAGTATGAAGAGGACATCAAATAGACAAATTTTGAAAATCCTATAGTATTCTATCTGACCGAAACAAAATATTGAGTAAGATGCTTAAAATATGCTTCTGAACACAAATCTAGCACCTAAAATTTTGAAGGGCTCAAATTGAGAGACGTGAAGACCCTTTTTTCATAAAGTCAGCGCCGTAGCGTGAGGTTGGCCAGGTTGGTCCCCGCCAAGGGCGCCAGGCCTCAGGGGGCGGCGAGATCAAAATTTCAGCTTTGAGGAATAGATCAGAATTATAAGTTAAGGGGCAATCAATAACAAACCGACTACAAAACCTAAAGTGGTAAAGATATTAATTATAAAATATTTTATATATCAACATGTCAAATGGCTTTTCCGGTCACTGAGAGTCATCCGTTTACTAGTTTAAAGTTATTTAGATTCAAGCGATTCCCTCAGAGGCTACAGCCATAATAATCCCGGTTTCGGAAGGCATTTTATTCAGACAAACTATTTATTTGAGTTTAGAAAAATGACCATAATGACCGAATTTAATCCAATTGCATTTCGGATTCAAATAGACCAAAAACTTCATATATGTGAGTTCATATATGTGAATAAACAAAACGAAGTCGTTGAATATCTGGTGATTAGTAATAATTTGACATATCCCAAACGGGCTTGGTGGTCATACGGCTACCACTTCTGCCTCATACGCAGGAGGTCGTGGGTTCAATCACAGGCCCGTTTCATGCCCCCTACTTTATTTTTTTCTATATATTTCTCATGTTCTAGCAATAGCTCCTATAGCTCCTTTATCTATTTTCTCTATTTTGAGCTTATTTAAAAAAAAATCTCGAACAGTTTACCACCTAACTTAGCTGTCTTAGTGGTAATGTGTCAAATATGGTCTAACCACCTAAAGCGATTGCGGATCAATCACATTCTATTTTCTCAAGCACGTGATTTCTGGCGTAGCCCACAGTATCGAAGTGTGTTTGTTTACCAGCCGATGATTGCTATTACGACTCAAATTGATAGCGTATGGCTATTGCGTCAAATGCTATGCATTGACAGAGCAATTGAGTTGAAAAACTTAGTTGAATTCAATTGGCTTGCCTCCAGGAATTCTGAATGCAATCCACCAGGGATTCCGATGGGAATGTACCAGATAATACGATGGGAATGTTTCAGGAATTCTAATGAGAATCTTCTAGAGCTTCCGAATAGAATCCTCCAGGAACTCCAACGTGAATGTTCAAGGATTTCGTAGGCAATGTTCCAGGGATGTAGAATAGAGTGATTCAAATTTTGACTTTTTTGCTCCCCTATGCTTAAACGATGGCATTTGCCATTTTAATAATCGTCCTAAATTTTTAGCTAATTTGGATGTAATTTGACTGAGCACAAGCAGTTTGAAGCTTGTATGAAAATTACTATGAAAACAGTAACTTTTGTGAAAAACCCCATCATTGCCCATCAAACTCTAAAAATGTATGAATACGTTAGCAACATAGGAAATTTAACAAGGGAAAATATCGTCGTTGTTGCTAAACGATTTGATGCTGGCAACAAAAGTTATTAAGGAAATACTGAATTGTGGGAAATTCAATTTAACACGTAAAAGAATAACATCAATATCAATAATGAGCCTTTCTGTTTTCTTTATAATTTTGCTCACAACAGTCAGATTGCTTCGCAACAACAACTGGCTTTCGGCTTAAGGTCTATTCTATGATGGCGATGTGTTAAATATATTCAAATAGATTCTGGGCTGCTTCACGAAACGATCCTTTACATAAGTGGCAATTCTCATAGTAATTTTCATATAACCTTCAAACGGCACGTGCACAACCAAATTACATCCAAATCAGCTAAAAATTTGGAAGGACTATTAAACTAGCAAAAACAATCGTTTAAGCACAGGGGAGCGAAAAAGTCAAAATTTGAATCACTCTAATGTAGAAGCAAATCATTGAAGGATTCCTGATCAATCTGGCGAGGGATCCCGATGCAAATCGTCGAGGAACTCCAAACCAATCCTTCAGATATTCCTTGAAGAATCATCCAGCCATTCCGAAGGAAATCCTCAGGGGATGTTGAAGCAAATCTTCGAGGGATCCCGAAGCAAATCATTGAAGGATTTCGAAGCAAATCGTCGAATGATTCCAAAGCAATTCATCAAGGGATTCCGAAGTAAATCGTCGAGGGGGTCCGAACTAAATCTTCGAGGAATTCCGAAGCAAACCGTCGGTGTATTTCCGGAGCGAATTGTCGAATGATTCCGAAGCAATTCGTCGAGAGATTTCGAAGCAAATCATTGAGGGATTCCGAGGCAAAACGTCGAGAGACTCCGAAATAAATATTCAAGGGGTTCTGAACCAAATCGTCGAAGTACTCTGAAACAAATCGTCAAGGAATTCCGAAGCAAATCTCTCAACGATTTCGGAATAAATTTTCGAACGACTCCGGAGGAATTTCGAAGCAAATTAACGAGAGATTCTGAGGCAAATCCTCCATGGATTATGGAGGGTATCCCCACAGATTCCCAAGGGTATCCTTCAACGATACCGAAAGAAATCCAGTCTGAGTTCATCTGGATTCCGGTTGGAATACTTCGATGATTCTGAAAGGAATTCTTTAGAAATTTCAAAAAGAAATTTTCTCGGATGCTGATGGCAATTGTGGAGCTGGAGATTATCAATCTGCTAGGCAAGCGGAAGTCTGCTAGAAAACTGTCACTCCAGTGCGTGATGGTTGGCCACATGTCTTTGACTGCTGGAAAAGTACCACGATTGCTTTGATTGATATATTGGTGGCTCTCCGTTGTTGTTCATATCAAGCTTGCTTTGATGCTATCAAATCAATTAGATATTGACTTTTGATAATTAACGCCAAGTGCAATTTCACTGCCACACAGGAATCTTTCTTAGAAATAAGAAACAAGCTCATTTGTTTCCACTCATTTCATTATGATAGGGTGAATATGGGAGATAACTCTTTTGTCTTCAATTTTTTTTCAGTAATTTATTATGCTATATCTTGAAAATTGATATCACTGCTAACTAATCCTAGGGGGGCTATTTTATTCTAGGGTGGGCTAAGCCCCCCCCCGCCTTCTCTTATTTACGCCAATGACTATTCGCATCTTGTAAACAACCTAAGATCCGTGTTATCCCAGTCCGGCAAAATTGAAATAATAAAACCCCTTACCTTCAGGGTTATCAGTCGAAATTTCTCCTGATTGCATGAAGCCATTTTTTTTAGAAATTTAGCAGAACAGATGTTCGGAGGCTCCACGTCCCATGTTACAGAAACGAAATATATCATTCTGAACCTGGCCAATATTTTTCAAATGATATCTACTCGGGCAGTATCCGGCTGTAAGGCCAGTAAATATGCAATGAGCTCTTTTAGTGAGCTCCAAGAGCTTTTCGTTTACTTAAACATTGGGAATTATAAATCTCTTATTTTACTTAGTAAGAAAGGGGCGCCCAAAAAAGTTTCGCCAAGGGCGCTGAGTGTCCACGCTACGGCTCTGCATAAAGTACATTAACTTCATTGTAAGAGGCTTGGAAGCCTCCTTCTAAGTGTCTCGAAAGCCATGCTGCTCAAAAGTTCCAAGAGGCTCCGAAGTCGCCTTTTAAAAGGCTTTGAAGCTTCCTTTCAAGAGCATCCGCTTTGCAAAATGCTCCAAATCTGCCTTTCAAGAGGCTTGAAAACCTCTTTTCAAGAGGCTCGGAAGCTCATACTTCCATGCAGCTCGAAAATCCCAAGAGGTCCTGAAGTCTCCTTTCAAAAGGCTCCGGAGCCTCCTTTGAAGAGGCTCGGAAGCTTTCTTTCAAGTGGCTCGGAAGCCTCTTCAAGAGGCCCGGAATCCTCCATTCAAGCGGTTCGAAAGCCTCCATTTAAGAGGCTTGGAAACCTCCTTTCAAGAAGCTCGAAAACCTCTTTCTAACTGTCTCGAAAGCCTGCTTCCATGCAGCTCGAAAGTCCCAAGGAGCCTCTTTTCAAAAGACGCCGAAGCCTCCTTTCAAGAGGCTCGGAAGCCTTAAAAAGTCCTCTTAGTAGGAAGCATAATGTTTGCTTTTAATTTGATTTGGAAAGCGAATTTTAAATGACTTTTTGGAGAGCTTTATATCCCTTAAGCTTTCAGGCCCGGTTTTCATATCATCGTGGCTCTACCAAATCGCACCAAGTGAACTAAATCTTTTGATTAAAAAAACACCATAATAACGATTATAAAAAACCACAACAAGCGACGTCTTGACTGATGTGTGATATCATTTCCTAGTAACTCAAACGTACATTTGTTGTAGGATGTCCACAGTTATGGTGCTGATGGATATCAAATAAGGTTTGTAATCAATTAAATTTGCTAAACAAAAACTTCGGCTGAAAAATTGGTAATTTTCTATAGCGCTTGGTGTGATTTGACAGAACTCCGGCCATATATGTTATAAGTTACGCTTATTTTCATTTGTAGGCAAATAAAAGGGATACCTCTATAAATGCAAAAGCTCGAAGGAGTACCTCTCAAGAAAAAGGTTGCGAATCGCTGCCCTAGAATGATATATTTTTTGTCGTACGAATTTTAGTTTGTGGGGCTAAAAATTCAACAATCTTAAGTAATAAATGCTTATTCAAAAAATATATAAAAGTTGAGATATCACGTCCCCTTAAACCAAGATTTTTGTTTTATAGTAGGGGAAGTGTACCGGTTTTGGCCACCTTAGTGCAAACCCTGGAAAATGCATATTTAAAAAAAATATATCGATCAGTTTCAACAACGAAGAAGGATAAGGGATGTATCTCCTGTTAGAGCTTATAAACCTCTCGAAAATTTCTCTATTTTTAGAGGTTTGCGAGAAACTGGCCAAATCATTTCCTATACCTATACCACACCGTGTGAAATTTTTATGATCCTACTTTTTCTCTCGATGACAGCTGGCGGTCTTCTCCTCCCTATTAATACCATGTCGAGTGCCTAATAACGGAAAATGGGCAATTAACTTTGATTGAATCTATTTGAACTATGAAAACTTTTGTCATAAATAGGTATTTTATGATGGGTGCTTGGTTTGATTAGGCAGGACTTCAGCATACTAAACAATGAATACATACCCCAATCCTGTAATCTGATTACCCGAAGTGTTCTGCAGTCGAGAATTTGTGCAATGAGTAACGTCATGAGGTACAATTTGAAGCAATATGGACTCATAAAATTTCACCCATATTCTTGCATGAACCAGTTTTTATCTTCAAATAAAGCGGATATCTTCAGAGTAAATGATAATGGTTGAAACCATTGAACAACCGACATTACTCAACGTGCTTCGGCAACGTGACATCTATGATGTCATTTGCAACTGAACGATATCACGTAGGTGCCCACAATTTCTTCAAAATCGAAGCTTATTGACATTTCCAACAGTTTGCTTCGATGAACGTCACTTCGTTTATCAACGATTCGCACGGGACTCCGTGATTGTCGGACAGTTAAAAAAAAATACTTATCCACCGAAGGCCAAATTATCACCCCTGTCCGGACAATGTACTTAATCGTGAGTACACTTCGGATGCAAACATGTCGGAAACCAAAATCCAACACCGCCAAAGGCATGGTTTCGACGCGTTTATCATGCTTGACTGGAATCAGACGAGTACCTATTTGGTTTTCCGATTAATACCGATGTGATTTTCCGCGACATTCAGGTTGGCGTTACAATGTTAATGATTTCCAATCCCAAGGGGACGATCTCTCTTGAATTATTGCACTTTGAGATCGAAAGCTGAATGTGGTATCAATCCATTATCCACTCACTACCCACAATCAGATCAGATCGGACGTACCATAGATTAATTTTGTAGTGCAGTTAATTTCAATCGAGTTAGAATTGCATGCGGAATGATAACTCAGAAGATAGCTGAGGTCGAAGATACTTTTATTGTTAGTGACGTTATATTTGCATATTAAAATAGTATCCGTTGGACAAGTAGTACTGAATAATTTGACCATATACCTTTTTGTTAAGATAGAAATAAAAGAGAATTCACTTGAAGCAAGAGAAGTTCTTCAAAATGTGTGGAGAATTAATTCACCAGCTTTTAATATATATTTTATTTTATTGTATCTATTTGCTATATTCATCGTAAAATTCCATTAATGAAATTCACACTGTAGCTTCATTCTTTGTCAGAAATCCAATCCTGTAGAGATTACCCAAGTAACCAGAAGTTCGGATAAGAAGGGCTATTTTGGCTTAATCAGCTCTCATTTTGTATTGTATGTAACGGAACTTTAAGTGAACTTTAAAGTTCCGTTAAGGATGCTTGGAACTTGATGTGAACCATAGTGAACCAATTAGTTCGTTAAGAGTAAATTTAAGTAAAATCTGAACTTCTGGTTGCTTGGGTAGGTTCCACCACCCTCCGCCTACTTTATCATTTCGGTTCTACTGACGGTCCTTTCAACCTTGCCAATAAATATAGCAACGTACAACATGTTTTCATCATCTTCTTCTTCTCATTTGCAATGGTGACATCAGCTGAAAATTTCTTAGCACTATTTGTTCTTGTTTCAAACCTACTTTTGTTAATATAAAATAGAAAAACCCAGATTAATCCACCTAGCGGTGATGGTGCCTTTCTCGTTCGTTCAAAAGGTTTGGAAAAATCTCAAATAACACCAATATGTGGATTGGTCTTATTTTTCATATTTGTTTATATGCATAAAAAAAATTCTCGCCAAACGCCAAACGCATTTTGGCCATGTTTCTATAGGAAACAATTTGACAAGATTCTGCGCCGAATGCAATCTGTTGCGAGCGACCTGAGAAGCACACATATTGCACATCAATCACAGTAACTTATATATGACCGGATTCAGTCACAATATGGTTACTGCAACCAGATTTGTTGAAATTGTGTTGCTTGGGGTATAGATGAAGTATAAGTGCTAAGAAAGTGAGCTAGACTTTTTTGAACTCTTTTTCACAATAAATAGTAATTTGACCATAACATCTAAGCCCATAGTCCGATCTGGCTAATTTTCAATAAGAAAATATGAGACATTCTGCGTCGAATGCAAATGCGAGCAAATCGGTTGAGGAAAAGTGCCCGAAAAATGAGTGACATTTTCTATGCGATTTTTTCGTATGAATTTGTATTTTGGCCAAAACTTCTGATCCCATAGTCCGATCTGGCCAATTTCAAATAGGAAACAATGGGACAGGATTTTGCGTCGAATGCAACTTGTTGCGAGCAAATCGGTTGAGGATAAGTGCCCGAAAAATGAGTGACATTTTTTACGCGATTTTTTCGTATGAATTTGTATTTTGGCCATAACTTCTGATCCCATAGTTCGATCTGGCCAATTTCAAATAGAAAACAATGGGACAGGATTCTGCGTCGAATGCAACTTATTGCGAACAAATCAGTTGAGGATAAGTGCCCGAAAAATGAGTGACATTTTTTACGCGATTTTTTCGTATGAATTTGTATTTTGGCCATAACTTCTGATCCCATAGTCCGATCTGACCAATTTCAAATAGGAAACAACGGGACAGGATTCTACGTCGAATGCAACTTGTTGTCGGCAAATCGTTTGAGGATAAGTGCCCGGAAAATGAGTGACATTTTTTACGCGATTTTTTCGTATGAATTTGTATTTTGGCCATAACTTCTGATCCCATAGTCCGATCTGACCAATTTCAAATAGGAAACAATGGGACAGGATTCTGCGTCGAATGCAACTTGTTGCGAGCAAATCGGTTGAGGATAAGTGCCCGAAAAATGAGTGACATTTTTACGCGATTTTTTCGTATGAATTTGTATTTTGGCCATAACTTCTGATCCCATAGTTCGATCTGGCCAATTTCAAATAGGAAATAATAGGACAGGATTCTGCGTCGAATGCAACTTGTTGCGAGCAAATCGGTTGAGGATAAGTGCCCGAAAAATGAGTGACATTTTTTACGCGATTTTTTCGTATGAATTTGTATTTTGGCCATAACTTCTGATCCCATAGTCCGATCTGACCAATTTCAAATAGGAAACAATGGGACAGGATTCTGCGTCGAATGCAACTTGTTGCGAGCAAATCGGTTGAGGATAAGTGCCCGAAAAATGAGTGACATTTTTTACGCGATTTTTTCGTATGAATTTGTATTTTGGCCAGAAGTTTTTCCCCCATAGTTCGATCTGGCCAATTTCAAATAGGAAATAATGGGACAGGATTCTGCGTCGAATGCAACTTGTTGCGAGCAAATCGGTTGAGGATAAGTTCCCGAAAAATGAGTGACATTTTTACGCGATTTTTTCGTATGAATTTGTATTTTGGCCATAACTTCTGATCCCATAGTTCGATCTGGCCAATTTCAAATAGGAAACAATAAGACAGGATTTTGCATCGAAGGCAACTTGTTGCGAGCAAATCGGTTGAGAATAATTTCCCGAAAAATGAGTGACATTTTTTACGCGATTTTTTCGTATGAATTTGTATTTTGACCATAACTTCTGATCCCATAGTCCGATCTGACCAATTTCAAATAGGAAACAACGGGACAGGATTCTACGTCGAATGCAACTTGTTGTGAGCAAATCTATTGAGGATAAGTGCCCGGAAAATGAGTGACATTTTTTACGCGATTTTTTCGTATGAATTTGTATTTTGGCCATAACTTCTGATCCCATAGTTCGATCTGGCCAATTTCAAATAGGAAACAATGGGACAGTATTCTGCATCGAATGCAACTTGTTGCGAGCAAATCGGTTGAGAATAAATTCCCGAAAAATGAGTGACATTTTTACGCGATTTTTCGTATGAATTTGTATTTTGGCCATAACTTCTGATCCCATAGTCCGATCTGACCAATTTCAAATAGGAAACAATGGGACAGGATTCTGCGTCGAATGCAACTTGTTGCGAGCAAATCGATTGAGGATAAGTGCCCGAAAAATGAGTGACATTTTTACGCGATTTTTTCGTATGAATTTGTATTTTGGCCATAACTTCTGATCCCATAGTTCGATCTGGCCAATTTCAAATAGGAAACAATGGGACAGGATTCTGCGTCGAATGCAACTTGTTGCGAGCAAATCGATTGAGGATAAGTGCCCGAAAAATGAGTGACATTTTTTGAGTAGTTTTGCGCACACACACACACACACATACACACACACACACACAGACATCACCTCGATTCGTCGAACTGAGTCGATTGGTATATAACACTATGGGTCTCCGGGCCTTCTATAAAAAGTTTGTTTTTGGAGCGATCATATAGCCTTTACCGTATACTTAGTATACGAGAAAGGCAAAAAAAAACATCACCATTCATTTCGTTTTAAAATCTGGATATGTGATATGAATGGAATTGGTTCAGTTCTAAATTTGTGCCGGTTAGCGCTAAAACCTTAATACGGTAAGTAAACTCCAGATCGTGACTGTAGACTCCGGACAAGAAAAGGTTCTGAGGTCTAAGCAGTTTATTAAACGCTTCAAAATTGGATTGATATAGAGGATATAAGACGGTGTTCCTAATAGGTAATTGCAGTGAGACTTTACAGTTACCTATTTCAGGGACCATTAACCCAGAATCAACCAAAAGTGCCTTGTAGAATACTAGAAACTAGAAACTAGACGTAATCATAATAGTTAATTCTGTCATTGATGTCTACACTCTTCTTCGAACCAATCGTTCCGTCGACTCCGTCCCACATACCCATAGGGGAAGGGGGGGCAATATGCCCTAGCTAAGAAAACACTGCTCTATTGCCTTATTTGTATCGCTATTCATGGGTATTTTTACATTATGCATCAGTTAAACAAGATAGCTAGTTGATGCCATTCAAAAATTGTCAAAAATCTCAATCATATTGATGTTATTCTCATTTCAAAAAAGTGGTGATATTCTGTTGCCGGAAAACTCATGAGGCAAAACGCCTTTTAGCTGGCAGCTCCTAGGGAACAAAGTACCACGCGTCGGCGAATCAGCATTCTAGTATGGATAGTGCGTGGAGACGCAAGTACTTTGTAGGTTATTGCCACTAGGGCGTTTTGCCTCGCCAAAATGTTAGATGTTTCTTCAAAATGTGGAAATTTTCGGTTTTTCCGACCTTCCCATGCACTATTTTGAAACATTCTTCGCCTATCCTACATAATTTTAGCTCTAGTTTTGTTACGGACATATTAATGACGGTAAATATGAGGGAAACCACAAAAGGCGTTTTGCATCGGGGGGGCGTTTTGGGGCCTCTTCCCCTAGTTGTTCTCCGCTGCGTCGTTAACTATATTCGCTGCTTTAACCATATGTCAGCCGTCTTCAAGAGGGGTCCCATCGAGCTCACCCTTTTCCGGAAACGCTGCCTCGAGATGCTGCGCGTATGCAGTGGTGACATCAGGTTGCTTCAGTCGCTCTAGGTCGTACCGCGGCAGCCGTCGGTACCAAACATTGTTGATGATGAATCATTTAACTATCACCAGATAGTGGTCGGGGCCCTCCTTAGCCGTGCGGTAAGATGCGCGGCTACAAAGCAAGATCATGCTGAGGGTGGCTGGGTTCGATTCCCGGTGCCAGTCTAGGCAATTTTCGGATTGGAAATTGTCTCGACTTCCCTGGGCTAAAGTATCATCGTGCTAGCCTCATGATATACGAATGCAAAAATGGTAACCTGGCTTAGAAACCTCGCAGTTAATAACTGTGGAAGTGCTTAATGAACACTAAGCTGCGAGGCGGCTCTGTCCCAGTGTGGGGATGTAATGCCAATAAGAAGAAGAAGAGATAGTGGTCAGAATCTATTTTAGCGCCACGATATGTCCTGGCGTCGATAATATCAAAGAAGTCCCGTCCATCAATCAGAACATGGTCGATTTGTGATTCTGGATGCAGTGGTGATCTCCAGGTATAGAGATACGGAAGGCTGTGTTTTATGTTCATTTCATTTATTTAGTCTACATCTAAACAGATAACACTGAATCAACAATTTGACACCACAATACACAGGATTTTGTTTTTACACGATTTTTTTTCGCTCGTATTTTTGATCGTGTGGCTTCAATTTGCCACCAAACTCTTCGCAACATGTTTCAAAAATCCTGAATAAATCAAAGAAAAATCACAAATCACGTTTAACATTTAGGATGAGTCGAAAATTGAGAAAATGTAAATCGTGTAAAAACAGAATCCAGTGTACACGGTTCGAGGACGCATCTCTCCATCCTCGAATACGCCCCACGCTCGCCAAGTCGTTCTGCACCTGGTCTGCCCATCTCGCTCGCTGCGCTCCACGTCATCTCGTACCTGCCGGATCGGAAGCGAACACCATCTTTGCAGGGTTGCTGTCCGGTATTCTTGCAACATGCCCTGTCCATCATACCCTTCCGGCTTTAGCTACCTTCTGGATATTGGGTTCGCCGTAGAGTTGGACGAGCTCATGGTTCATTCTTCGCCGCCACACACCGTCTTCTTGCACACCGCCAAAGATGGTCCTAAGCACCCGTCTCTCGAATACTCCGAGTGCTTGCAAGTCCTCCTCGAGCATTGTCCATGTTTCATGTCCGTAGAGGACAACCGGTCTTATTAGCGTCTTGTACATGACACATTTGGTGCGGTGGCGAATCTTTTTTGACCGCAGTTTCTTCTGGAGCCCGTAGTAGGCCCAACTTCCACAGATGATGCGCCTTCGTATTTCACGACTGACATTGTTATCAGCCGTTAGCAAGGATCCGAGGTAGACGAATTCCTCGACCACCTCGAAGGTATCCCCGTCTATCGTAACACTGCTTCCCAGGCGGGCCCTGTCGCGCTCTGTTCCGCCCACAAGCATGTACTTTGTCTTTGACGCATTCACCACCAGTCCAACTTTTGTTGCTTCACGTTTCAGGCGGGTGTACAGTTCTGCCACCTTTGCAAATGTTCGGCCGACAATGTCCATGTCATTCGCGAAACAAATAAATTGACTGGATCTGTTGAAAATCGTACCCCGGCTGATACACCAGGCTCTCCGCATGACACCTTCTAGCGCAATGTTGAACAACAGGCACGAAAGTCCATCACCTTGTGTTAGTCCCCGGCGCGATTCGAACAAACTGGAGTGTTCGCCCGAAATCTTCACACAGTTTTGCACACCATCCACCGTTGCTTTGATCAGTCTGGTAAGCTTCCCAGGGAAGCTGTTCTCGTCCATAATTTTCCATAGCTCTACGCTGTCTATACTGTCGTATGCCGCCTTGAAATCAACGAACAGATGGTGCGTTGGGTCCTGATATTCACGGAATTTTTGAAGGATTTGCCGTACAGTAAATATCTGGTGCGTTGTCGAGCGGCCGTCGACGAAGCCGGCTTGATAACTTCCCACGAACTCATTCACTAATGGTGACAGACGACGGAAGATGATCTGGGATATCACTTTGTAGGCGGCATTAAAGATGGTGATCGCTCGAAAGTTCTCACACTCCAGCTTGTCGCCTTTCTTGTAGATGGGGCCTTCCTTCCACTCTTACGGTAGCTGTTCAGTTTCCCAGATTCTGACTATCAATTTATGCAGGCAAGTGGCTACCTTTTCCGGGCCCATCTTGATGAGCTCAGCTCCGATACCATCCTTACCATCTGCTTTATTGGTCTTTAACTGTTGGATGGCATCCTTAACTTCCCTCAAGGTGGGGGCTGGTTGGCTTCCATCGTCCGCTGAACTGACGTAGTCATCTCCTCCGCTACCTTGACTTTCACTGCCTGTACTCTCAGTGCCATTCAAATGATGCTCGTAGTGCTGCTTCCACCTTTCGATCACCACACGTTCGTCCGTCAAGATGCTCCCATCCTTATCCCGGCACATTTCGGCTCGCGGCATGTCTCCGCTTCCGTCTATAACGTTCCACGTTCTGCCGGGTACCTTGCTGCAGCGCGACCGCCCGCGCTGCGCCCTTCTCCTCCAGAATCTGTCTGCACTCTTCGTCGAACCAATCGTTCCGTCGACTTCGTCCCACATACCCGCAGTTTAACCATCACCAGATAGTGGTCAGAGTCGATGTTAGCACCACGATATGTCCTGACGTCGATAATGTCGGAGAAGTGCCGTCCATCAATCAGAACGTCGTCGATTTGCGTCTGCAGTAATGATCTCCAGGTGTACTAATTCGGAAGGCTGTGTTGGAAGTAGGTGCTGCGAATGGCCATATTCTCTCCTATGATGATTTGGACTTCGAGGCTTGTGCAGCTGTCGTACTCACGTTCCAGCAGTGCGTAGAATGTGTCCTTATCATCATCAGTGTTTCCGGATTGTGGGCTATGGACGTGCATTATGTTGAAGTTGGAGAACCGGCCTTTGATCCTTTTTTAAAGGCTGGCTTGCAGAGCTGACACCAAACCCCCTATATTTCCGGAGGACCATTCCTCCTTATTTCTGGTGGACCATAGTAAACAGGGTCACTTACAGCCCCTCGCTGTCGACTAGCACCAACTGCAAGTGAGTTCGTGGGGCAGTACCAGGCGGGTTTTATGGGCGAACGCTCCACCACGGACCAGGTGTTCGCCATTCGCCAAGTACTGCAGAAATGCCGCGAATACAACGTGCCCACACATCATCTATTCATCGACTTCAAAGCCGCATATGATACAATCGATCGGGACCAGCTATGGCAACTAATGCACGAACACGGATTTCCGGATAAACTGACACGGTTGATCAAAGCGACGATGGATCGGGTGATGTGCGTAGTTCGAGTTTCAGGGGCATTCTCGAGTCCCTTCGAAACCCGCATAGGGTTACGGCAAGGTGATGGTCTTTCGTGTCTGCTATTCAACATCGCTTTGGAAGGGGTAATACGAAGAGCAGGGATTAACACGAGTGGTACAATTTTCAATAAGTCCGTCCAGCTATTTGGCTTCGCCGACGACATAGATATTATGGCACGTAACTTTGAGAAGGTGGAGGAAGCCTACATCAGACTGAAAAGGGAAGCCAAGCGGATCGGACTAGTCACCAACACGTCGAGGACGAAGTACCTGATAGGAAGAGATTCAAGAGAAGACAATGTGAGCCACCCACCGCGAGTTTGCATCGGTGGTGATGAAATCGAGGTGGTTGAAGAATTTGTGTACTTGGGCTCACTGGTGACTGCCGAAAATGATACCAGCAGAGAAATTCGGAGACGCATAGTGGCTGGAAATCGTACATACTTTGGACTCCGTAAGACGCTCCGATCGAATAGAGTTCGCCGCCGTACCAAACTGACAATCTACAAAACGCTCATTAGACCGGTAGTCCTCTGCGGACACGAGACCTGGACGATGCTCGTGGAGGACCAACGCGCACTGGGAGTTTTCGAAAGGAAAGTGCTGCGTACCATCTATTGTGGGGTGCAGATAGCGGACGGTACGTGGAGGAGGCGAATGAACCACGAGTTGCATCAGCTGTTAGGAGAACCATCCATCGTTCACACCGCGAAAATCGGACGACTGTGGTGGGCCGGGCACGTAGCCAGAATGTTGGAGAGTATCCCGTCGAAAATGGTTCTCGACAACGATCCGACGGGCACAAGAAGGCGAGGTGCGCAGCAGGCAAGGTGGATTGATCAGGTGGAAGATGACTTGCGGACCCTCCGTAGACTGCGTTGTTGGCGACGTGTAGCCATGGACCGAGTCGAATGGAGAAGACTCTTATATACCGCACAGGCCACTTCGGCCTTAGCCTGAATAAATAAAATAATAAATACAGTCCCTCGCTGGCACTCGGGCGATGATTAACCGCCCCTAACATGGAGAACAGACCCGACTAGAAGAGCATAATAGAAACTGAACACAATATTAACATATTGTGATATGTCTAATTTATTTTGATACAATTTTGTTCTTAGTAGCTATTATCTTTCAAATGTTGTAACAGGATTTTATCATAATATGATTTTAAAAATGCTTAACACCGAATTGCCCAACAGTAGGCAATTAAAATAGATGTAGCAAAGTCTCCCAACCATATGGATATCACTACGCTGATATAGGGGAAGTGGGGGTAGCACGCCCATAGGAGTTAAAACGCGCCACCCCTGAATAAGGTTAAATATCCCCATTTTGATTATTTTCAATAGTCTATACGATAAAGCAATGAAAAATATTGCCATTGGATACATATATTTCATGATTTTTCTCTAGTTATACATGAAAAACTCGAAAAAACGATTTTTGCGTGTTTTGATGCAATTCTAGCTCGGTGGAATTTAGTCTTTCTGTCGCTGTTATACATTGATAAATTAATAATTGAGCCATGAGCCATGTTGCTTACTCGTGTTCTTTATGTTCCACACGAAATCGTCGTCAAAAATGGTTTTAAAACGATTTTATGGGCCTTCAAACTTCTGAGGTCGGTGTGGGGCATTACGCCCATGCTCATTTCGTTTAACCGAAACAGCTGAAACATTCGGTTAATTGCCTTAATGTAGGCAATTAAAATGAAAATCAGTACGATAAGCACATGCGCGTTTTAACCCATCCACTGGCGCATCTCACCCCGCATGGTTTCAAAATCATTTTTTTTCGGGTGCTTTTTGAAAATCAAATTTCTGTGCAATAAAATGGACAATTAGATATCTGTTATCGGTAGTCAGTCGCAGATATGCTGTTCTTCAGTATGCGCTGATGAAAACTGGCTGAAATGGTGGTTTTCATTGATAAAAATGGCATTTTCCTTAACGTGGGCGTCCTACAGTTCCCCTAATTTGAAAAGGTTGCCTTATTTGTAATGTTGTTAGTTTCATGTTCTCAAAAAATATTCTCGTTCAGACAAAAACAGAAATTTCTGATTGTTGATCACAACCTGGAGACCTATCACGAACTGTAAAAATTTGCAACTGCACAGAAACAATATATTTTGTATCTGAATCTGTTATAAATTTCTAACAAAATATGTTATTTTTATGATAAAATTGTAAGAAAATTTGATAGTTTTTTGTTTCCAGTAGTGTAATTTTTGATAGAAATTTTGATATTTTAACAACATCCTGCACCATGTTTCTAACAAATTTTGTTATAAAAACATAGGTTATATATACAAATATAACATAATAACATAGGTTGATATGACTTTCTAGTCGGGGACCTTGTTGTGAGCCGCTCCTAACATGCAGAATAGACGCTCTGTAAGATTTGCACCTCCGGAGAGTGTCAAATTTTTAACGGACATAGTATGGTTATTGTAGAATGGAATAAACTCTTTCAATAATTCATTCTTATTTTAAATTCTACCCACTTGATGCATATATTAAGGCGTTTGTTGCATACAATCGCAAATTATTGTATTACATGTAACTAATTGATCTGTTATAAGTAATTCTTTTCTGGTTAAAAAGTTTAAATAAGCTTAATTACTCTTCAATTTTATCAATCATGCAATGCACGCGTAATTTGAATATGAGGCTGTACATATATGTATTACGTAAGAACTTATGGGGGAGTTGATTTCGGTCAATATCTTACGCTCCATATAAATAAAAAATCATTTGTATGAAAAAAATCTTACAAGGAGGGAGGGGGAGTCGAAAAACCCAGAAAAATTGCTTACGTACGACCCCTATGCCAATAGCCGAAATTCATTAACCAGAACAAAGAGTAGTTGAACATAATCAACTTTGAATTAAAAAAAAATAACATTATTTTCTATCAAAAAAGTATGAATGAAGCTTTGAAAGTAATCAAGAAACCACTAGGCGTAAAATCGAGACTGTTTGATATGGTACTTATTTCAATTTTCCTTTTTAAGAAGGGTGAGTCTACTAACAATCACTATTTTTATTTTATTTCATCCAAAGTCTTCCGTCGTGTCTTGGTGAAGAATTTTTAATAATAAGCTCACTTAACCCCTTTTAATCAATATTTTGAGAGAAATCGCATTTGTGTACTAATGATGCGCACTACAGAAAAAATGATGATGTTTCAAGAAGGCGTGACAGGACAGTAGTACCACATTGATGGATGAAGTCACCAGCCTGGTATGATCACGGTTTTAGTATTGGTTAGTATAGCGACCATGTATCAGATTTTTTCGTTTGTCCCAAAATAGGTACGCAGGGATATTTACCACTGGCCATAACAGAAGAATCGTTTGCTCTTATAACTGCGATACCAGGATAATAGGTTTAGTCTTTTTCATTGGAATCGACTCTCTACATTTCGATGTTCTATATCTCGATATCTCTCCCTATGTCGATGTTTTTCTCGGTCCATTCAATCTACATACATTTGGGTTTGTGTTCTACTCATATTTTGTTCAGGATTTTCTCGGCTACTAGACCATCTTCGGACAATAACAAATTGTCGTTTTTCATAGCAACGAGCGTTATTCGATCTAGAACCCATTTCAATTTTCCTTCCATTCCTCGATCTCTCCATTGCACCAGATACTCTTGCATGATGTTCCGGTTGAATGACATTCTACCAAGTCACCAATGATTACCGTTTTGCTTCGAATTCCCGGACGCTTCGAAAGCCGGACACTTTAATTATTATTTGACTTTATTTACCATCTCAGCAAGTATCTGTTGCAAGGAGTATTAGTAATTTATTAACATAGTATGATAGCACTCTTTGTCATGAATTAGAGAAATTGCTTGGAAATTCATAGCTTTATAATTTTTATTACTTTTTCTGTATGTCCGGACTTCGAGGCAAATTATTACAATTGCTTCTATTTCCGGACATGCTGAAATGATGTAAAATTACTGTTTATCAGTTAAGCTAATTGTAATCAAATGATTCGTAATGAACAAGCATAGTTACAATTTCATTAGATTTGAGTTGCTACACCCCAAAAGGAACATTGCTTGCTCTCAGCTTATACTTATACACATATTGTAAATGGTATCACCTAATTATTTGTACACAAGTAGCAAAACTTACTTTCAGTTTCTAGTGACAAGACTGAAGTTTTGAAGACTAGTTTTGAAGACAAAAGTATTTTTTAACCATTCACATTGTTGCAGAAAAAAAAACAAGTTCGTAAAACTAGCTTTTTTAACAGAATTGTATAAAAAGACACGTTGTGAACGACACCCGTCAAATAAAAAAAAACTCAACATTTCTCGGACACGCCCGGATTTATCAATCCACATGAATTCATTATTTCAATCGCCCCTTTCAATTCTTGATTTCTAATAGCAAACTGAAACGGATTTCAAAAGACACATAAATACCACTAATGTCTATATTTCGAATAATATCTTAACAATGCATAAATTTAATTCTCCGATGTTCATCCCATCAAAAACAAAGAAAACATTTCTTCAATATTCATAATTCAATAATTATTTCTTATTTTTGTGATTTTTTCCGCAGTGAGCACACAGGTTGATAAAAATAATCGACGAATTTTTTGCCATATTTCTTTGTTTCGCGAATAGATGAATATATAGGGGAGCTGTTCCGTTTTCCATCGCACTGTACATATAGAATAGAGTGGGGCAAGAGTACGCACTTAGTTTTCAATCGATCATGTGGCCCTTATGAAGCAAGCTTCTACATATCAAATCAGTGTCGATGATTCATATACTCTTCATTTATGTTCCCCAGTGGAAAAAATATTGAAATTATTGAGATTCGTTTTAGTAGAACCCTTATTGCAAGACAAGTGAAAAACGCACTCTTCCCGACCAGTAGATAGTAACAGATTTATATCAGACCTTGTTATTTTGTTACAGTAGTTTTTCATAACAGCGGTTGTTATAAAACATGCACCATTAGTAGTTAAAATAACAAAAATTGTAACAAAATTTCTTCTAGTTTTAACAAAAATATTACTAAATATGTTATTTATTGAACAAAAATATAACTCGTTGTGTTACATAGAAAGTGGCGAAAATAGCTTATACTATAACAAATTATGTTCTTGAAAAGACTATGATTATCCATAATGTAGGCAATTAACTTTGTCCAGCTGGCTCAACTTTGAATGTAGGTTCAAGTTATACTGTAGGTGGTATCTTCGTTTTTTTCCAATTCCTATCTACCAAAAATGTAGGCAATTTTTTTTTCGGTAGAAATAAACATAACACATTATGTTATAATCATGTTATGACGATCATGAAATTTTCTTTCCTCCATCTTTGGCAGAGACTTTATAACAAAATTATTGCAAGTTTTGTTATTTGTAACACATATTGATATAATTGTGATAAAATTTTGTTATGACTAACTGGTCGGGTTACCCCACCGGTGGGGTAAAAGTGCGCATCGGGTGGGGTAAGAGTACGCATTTATCCAATCATGTGCTTCAAGTATATATTAACACAAATAAGAGTTAATAACATTTAATTGATGTTTAATGAGCATATATTAGGGAATGTTCAAAGATTACGTAACTCTTAAAGGGGGAGGGGTCCTAAAAATGTGCACTTTCATACGAAAAAACATTGTTTTTTATTTATACAAAAAACTACAGAGGTGAAAATATATATGAGGTTTCGCGTGGCGTAAACAAAGGCATTTTCCTTAAAGAAAGTCCACCAAGATAGTTCCACGTAACGTAAAATTTGGCTATTTCATCACCCTTCCCCCCTATCTTACACTGTTTGTATGAATCCTCTAAAAATTATATGGATCTCCACACATCTCGCAACCCCTCCCAGCTAGACGTTGCGTAATTTATGAATGTTTCTTTTGATTAAATGAAATTATCAATAAGATGAAATTGTGTTTTCGTACTATGTTTAGGTGTACAACAAGTCTTAATACAATTTCATTATTTCGCTTCAGTGCTTTATTTGCTAAGTCCTTTCTAACACCGAATTACTTCAACTTATCCTAAAAACTTGTGATAATTTCAAATTCTGTCCCTTTTTCTTAGTTGTGGATCTTTACGCATTGGAAGAAGTCTTATTTCGGCCGGAGATACGGGTTTGACATCATAACTTGAAGATTCATATGCGTACTCTTGCCCCACCGGTTCCTGCGTACTTTTACCCCACAGTCCCAAAAATTATTCAAGTAATGGTTTGGACTTCTTGGAAAACCAACCGTATAGGTGTTCTGTACTATAAAGTACTCTATATAATAGGTTATCGAAATGGTATAATGTTCACCTGATTGGACGTATATATGGTAATGAAATACTAGTTGCGGAAACCCAATTATTTTTAGCAAAATGACCAAAAAGTTATCTAACTCCATATCTCCCTTGTTGTTTATTCAAATCGTTTACAATTACACATGATAATAGTTGGCCAGAATACCTGTCAAACTGATGCAGTGCTGCTAGTTTATCTTTTTTTATTACTTCAAAAAATCGAAAACGTACTCTTACCCCACGCGCACTCTTGCCCCACTCTACTCTATTCATCTCATCGTAAAACAAAGAAATACAGCACCAATCTCGTCGCTTCTTTTTGCTAAAACGCGTGCTCACTGGTGAAAAAAAATCACAAAAAAATCAGAGAAAAACAAAATTCCTTTTCATTGCTTTGTTTGCGATGGGATGGAAGTAGGAGCTATGGGATGAAGTGCCGAACCGTTCCCCTACTCATTGAGATGGTAATAGGCACAGTTCCCCTATCATATTTATTTCTGGTTTTATTGATTAGAAAAGAATTTTGGTCATCTAATGATTCTCATGATCTATTGCAACTTATCCACGTTGTAGTTTTGAAGCGTTTTGAAGAAAATATTTCATTACCCACAGACACGTCAAATGTCAAAAAAGCGTTCTAATTTGAAAAAGGAAAGGCGGGGGGAGGATTGTATGAAATTATTAGATTCCCAATGTTGTATATTGCAGTTAAATGCTCCCGCTTGGTTTAAAAAGCTGTTTTTTTGGTAGTCCTGGTCAATCTCGGAGCAGAAACTTCGGATGGTACACACAACCGGGGGATACCAGATTTCCATACAAATGTTTATAGAAACCTTAGAAATATGAATGCTATATCCCAGTTGTCTTTGAACGGATTAAAATGGCTATTAAAGAATCAATTTAGGCCAAACGCGAAGTGTCCGGAAATTCGAAGCAAAATTGTCCGGCATTTGAAGCATCCCTTATACTGTGTCCGGATTTCGAAGCAAGCGATGTTCAATGTTTTCGATTATATTAGCTATTTCGTGCATACAAAATGTCATTTTCAGTACACTACATCAAATTTGATAAGTTAATCTTGACAGGGTGTGCTATCACTCAGTGTCAAGTACTTAATTCCGTTTGAAATATTGATCTGAAAATTCAGCAGTGCTTAGGTGTCCGGACTTCGAGTCAAAACGGTACTTTGTCTCAACATCTCAGGTCCAAACCAAAAATATTTGATGACGATCTTTGAAAAGCAATGGTAACTTGTTCGATGAAAATGCTTGCCAGCGTGCAAGTCTTTATAATAAGGCTCAAATCAACAAATTAAAAGGTGAATCCACTTCTAAATTTTCTACTATTTTTATTTGATACTCGCTTAAGATTTAATATCGAGCTATACTAAAATGAATGTGTAGCTGCAACTTCCCGACAAATTCAATCCAAAAAAATATCTGTATGTAGATTTCATAGGCCTTTTATCAACGAATAATGTTGATTTTTGGGTATCTTGAAGGACGAAATCTGATGAAACACACAGAAGATCTGTTCCGATTACAAAACAATGTTCTACAAAGTTTTCGAGGATAGGTATGGCTTTCATTTAGTTGCTGTTGCAATGAATTTCGTTAATCCTACTCAGAGTAACGATTTTTTTAGGGGCAAATATCATGCCGAAAACACTAAATCGATTTGAAGCACACCTAAATTTCAACCAAATAAGCTGAAATTTTCACCAGAAGTCTATCTTAGCATAAGAATTGTGAATATCAGTTGCCCAGTCGACTTTTTGAAACTTTTTGATCTACTGTCCAGTTTCCTCTGCTACTGCTGTTAGTTCTGAAGCACATATGTATGCGAATGCGGTTATATTCGTGAATTTTTACCTCGCCCGAACTCTTCGATATAGAATTTATTTTACAAACTTAAACAATTGTCTGTCTGAAAGGTCCGACAGAACCGTCTTCTGATAAACCCAACCCCCCCAGTCACCACCCATAGATACCTATTTGTTTCGTATTATGACATCGATTTGTTGCCAATTCAATATTAAGGTTGATTTAATTTCCGGTCGTTTCTGAAGTACAATAACTCAAATACGATGCATGTATGATGCCCGTGAATTGTGTTTCAATTCAAACCATCCCGTAATACAGATTTCTGGGAATGAATGAATGTTTTAATTTATCGGATGCATGCTTTGGTTGAGTTTGAACCGTCAATAGTCTAATTTGAGCATGGAATGAAATATAAATCATGATCATGATCAACTGTTCCAAACTCAAGCTCTGACCTGTTGCGATCTGACAATGTTTCGAGACCACGTTCAATGCGCTGATGATAATTTTGGATCGTCTGTCCTAATTGCTCTCGTCAATACTCGTGTGCGATTTTAGATGTAGACTTGTTAGCTACCTCGTTAGTCAGCTACCGTGTGTCTGCGTCTGTAGCATTGAAATCTCGCACATTTTGGCTGTCGGCATTTTCGGTGGCAGTGGCGGCACATGCGCATATTTGATTGGGTTTTGTTAGTATTGTTTTGCGACTTACCTGTATTGCGTATACATCGATTGAAAATAAAAGACGCAATTTTGAGGGCGGAGTTTATGTGATAATTGCTCCCATCTCAATGGCGATGTGGAATAAATTGAGGAAGTGGAATGGAGCATAAGAAGCAGAAGAAGTTTCGATATGGTGAGCAACAAAGGGGGACAATTTGCCTAAATAGTGACTAAGAAGGGAAACGATGTATACATGGACGGGGCTCAGTCGAACCGCACCAAGCGGCATTTTGACTGACTTGTGATAATTTGATCTCAAAAGGAAAACGGAAATTATTTCATGTCAGTTCATTCATTCATGAGATCCTCAGTTATGGCATTAAACGATGTCCGATGCGATTTGTGATCAATTTCATCTGCTACACACCAAATTTGGCTTTCTCTGACTTTTCTTTTTCATGTCATCAAATCGTCTTTACATGTATACATCTTCTTGTTCTTCTACATTCCACCTGGAACTTGACCTGCTTTTCAACAGTTATTAATTAAAAGCTATTCTATGCCCGCTAATTGCACGGGTTTGCATCTTATTTGGCCAGCACATCACATAGGGAATAATTAGCCCCGTAATGGTACTTATTTAGATTTTTAAGGACCGGAGAAAATCCATTCTTATGTAAAAAAAATCCGTGGAATCGATTGGTGGTATTTTCAAACCACTGAAAAACCATTGGAAAGTGCTCAAATTGTCCGATTTATCCCTATAGGGTAACCGTACCCTTAGTGGAGATAGCACCAATAGTAGAGGTAGTGGGGTTTTAATGAGATTTATTATAATTATACACTTTAAGATGGTCTCATTTTATGCGTCATACTTTTAATACCATGTTAAATGAAACTTATCCTAAGATTTCACTTGGAAAACTATTGAAAACAATGATTTCCCTTAATAAAATTGACTCCCTTGCACCTATAGTAATGCAACTGTACCAATACCAATGCCGAGTCTCATAAGAAATCAATGGATAGCACCACTATGGGAACCAAAATTATGTTTTATCTCCACTAAAGGAATAGTTGTGTAAGTAATATTTTGATGTTGTTGATGTTGAATAACATCAATCTCATTTTTGTTAGCAAATTTATTAGTTTATCTATTGACCAAGGTGTTAAATCTATAAGTTTTCCAGAATATTGATTTTAAAAAAATGTCTTTTGTTGATCCACTAATACCTCCACTATTGGTACCGTTACCCTATTCATCAAATAACTTTTAAAATAGGCAAACAAATTATTTGTCGCCCCTAAAACTAACTCAAATAATTCTTGAACATTGATAAAATATTGCCGAAATGGATTGCATTGAACTTTTTACGTGACATCAATCAAACATAGCTTATTTTGTGTAGAATAATCTCAGGATGAATTCAAATGACAAACTATAATCATTTTGCGATTGCAAATTAATAATATGGGCCATTTTACCAAGGTTCTTATGATGGTTTGAGACCCCTCCTATATCTACTAATGAAACAGAAACTTTTGCATAACTCGAGAACTACTGAAGCAAATGAAACCTTATTTGACATATAGCAAAATGGAATGCATTGAATTTTGTAAAAAGACTATGAATATTTGTAAAAAGACTATTTTTCCCGATTCTCCCACAAGATCGTAATTTAGTGCAAAATAGCTGCTGGAAAATTGCTCCTCGTAAGTGCAACAATCTCAACTGGAACGAATCTATACAAGATACATTAGGGTCATGCGCTAATTCGTCCATGGCGCTAATTTCCGTCATATCAAATTCTAATTCACTAAATACTCGCGATTGATAATTTAAATCAACGAAATTATCACCTGACTGCGATATTCTTGGGAATAGTCATTTTGGTTGATTCTCATTAAACACATATTTCGTAAGTACATTCTGGAACACTACATTTATTTAGCTCCCTCTTTCCTGGAGTCTCCACACTACTGTCAGTTTGCCCAACAACCAGATACACACTTAACTCAGGATACCACATCCTCCCCATCAACAAAGTATAATTTTCACTGTATGCGTATGATTAGTTTAAATATCGTTATTCACAACATTCAGACATCTTTGAGGTCGCTTAATTTCCCTAGCGTTTCGGCGTTTAGACAAAGGCTCCTCATCGTTACTCGTGGTAGCGGCAGTAGACGCCTCTATGTCTACCTGTGAGTGTTTGCTAGTTGTACTGTCATCCTGTCGATTGCGTGCATCCTCCTCTGGTTCAACTAAAATTAATAAAATATAAAAATTTGAATAATATTATTCCACTATTTTTCATTTTTGAATACTACTAAATAATATAAGAAGGAAATAGCTTACTTGTCTTTCGTTCAACGATTTTTTTTAAGAATTTAACATAACGATCAAAAACCTTCTGTGTGGTTAAGTCCTTTACTGTCGCACGGCCAGCTCCTTCTATTCCAATTACCTCATGGAAAGCATTTTTATATTGTGAATCCGTTTTATCGCGCTTCGCCTGACTGACCAGTACAGTGTCTCCTACCATAATATCCAATTCGGTAGCTCTGCGCCTTGAATCTTCACGGAGATTTCGATTGAATTTGGATGCTTGATCTCGGTCTCGGAGTTCTTCGTCCAATATTTGCTGATAATCCGTCCGTATATCTGGTAGCAATCCTCTTACTGTTCTTCCGAACATTAATTCGGCTGGTGGTATTTTCGTAACATGATGTGGCCATGTGTTATACGCTGCTACGTAATCAGCCAATGCCTCTTTCCAATTTTTCCTCCCGAGTTTCGCGATAGAAGTTATCTTATTGATACCCTGCATGCACCTTTCCACGAGCCCATTTTCTGTTGGATTCAATGGTGTGCTATGAATGAGTTTTATTCCCCATACTCTCTGCAACCAAGCTTTCAGATCAGCGCTGTTAAATGGGGGCCCATTATCAGCTTTCAATGTTTTTGGTATGTAATATGTGTTGAAAACACGTTTGAGAACGTTTTTGACCGCATCAGTATCTGTTTTATCCATGGGAATTGCTACTAAAAACCGCGAATAGTTATCAGTGAGAACAAGAGCTTTCCAGTTGTGTATATCCGACGCAGTCGAGAAATCCATAGAGACATAATCCCACGGATTCTTTGGCAGCTCCGTCAACGTAATAGGCAATGGATGGTTCGATGCAGTTACTAACTGACATTCCGGACAACTCCGTACAAAGTCTTCCACTTCTCTATCCATACCTGGCCACCACAAACCTTGCCGTAGAAAATGTTTCATAGTAGACATACCTGGGTGGCTGCGGTGAGCCAACAGAAGTGCGCGGGCCCGTAGTACGCTTGGTAGAACCATCTTCTCTTGTTTCATCAACAAGACACCTTGCATATACATGTCACGTTGGGAAGGCTGGTACTTTGCGATTTGCTCTGGCCATTTTTTCGTCTTCTCGAGCCATTTTATAACGGTTTGAAGTTCATCATCCTTTTCCAGCGTCTTCTTTACTTCCGATGTGGTCAAAGCCAACAGATGATCAGTAATAATCTCTGCGTCTGTCGTAACTGTGCATAGCTCATGCGGTTCCTTATGCATTCCAAATTGTGGATCATCTCGCACGACGCCAATTCTCGAGGCGGCATCAGCGATGTTGTCACTCCCTGACACGTGCTCGAACTCGAAGAAACAGTGATCCATCCGCATCATCCAACCCTCAGCCCGGGACAAAATTCGTTTACCGACATCTTTATCCTTGGTCTTACTCATAAACATAAGTGCTTCACTGTCACACCTCAGGGTAAATTTCCTTCCCAAGAGATAATATGCGAATCGTTCCATTGACCAGATAATGGCCAAGGCTTCCCTATGCAATTGTGGATAGCGACGCTCAGGTGCGGTTAGACTTTTTGACGCACGTTTGACCACGTTTTATCAGATCATTCTCAGCCGCATCTTTGAGTGCGTCGAAAGCCTTTTGACGCTCTTCATTCCATTCGAATTTACAATCATTTGACAACAGATCACGTAGAGGCTTAGTTTTATGCGCAAAACTCCGGATAAACGGACTTATGAAGGTCATCATACCCAGGAAGCTCCGAACCTCTGCAGTGTTTTTGGGTCTTTCAAATGATTTAATGTCCGATATTTTCTGTTTAGCTGGCAGAATTCCGGTCCCATCAATAGTGAATCCCAAAAACTCTACTAATTGTTGATTGTACGTGGATTTCCCTTCATTTATGGTGAGATTGTTCTCGTGAAGCACCCTTTTAACGGCCTCCACATTCTTCTCCAACTCCTCTATTGATTCTCCGTACATAAGAATATCGTCCAGATAAACTATGCGCTTCTTACATCTGATCAATAGTTTTTCCATTACCCGTTGAAAATGCTCGGGTGCACATGATAAACCGAATGGTAGCCTTTTAAAACGCATGAGCCCATTCGCTGTCATAAATGTTGTGAAGTGACGCACACTTGCATGCAATTCAACATGGAAATATGCATCTTTTAGGTCCAGTTTTGTGAAAAACATGGTTCCTTTCGGTATTTCTGACCAAATTCTTTCCAAAGATGGCATGGGGTAAGGCTCGCGAATTATTACTTTGTTTACCGCCCTATAATCAATGACTATGCGGAAATCATTCGTACCTTTCGGAACCAGTACAAGCGGCGACACATAAGTAATAATATCATGCTCTTTGTCTGCACGCTCGATTATGCCTCTCAACTCCATAGCTCGCAATCTGTCGTTCGTAGCTTTCTCGAATGCTTTCGGAATATTATATCTGATAATTTGCCGGGTGTTACAGTTTCGTCTATTTTGAACTTGATGGGATCGAAACGAACTTTTGGGAAACTCGAGTTTCCGTCATTAGACAAGAAATAGCTTGAAGTTTTTCCGCAAACCCGTTATTAACTGCATAATCTTTCGGAAGGCCTACACGGATAAGGTCAAAAACTGAATACATTCAGTTCCGATCACACAATCAACAAGCCTAGGGTCTTCCAGAGATTGTTTAAAGTCAGGTTTTTGAGTTATCAACTGCGAATAGGAGGAGAGCAACAAGAAAAGAAGAGTAAAAAAAATACTTACTTTATTTATTTTAAAACAACTGCTTGAGAAAAAAAATCAGCATTTCGACGAAAGGAGGAAAACATGTGGATAATATTATTTTGGCTAATTATCATTATCTACCTGATTAATCCGCTCCGCTTCGGTCTTCACCCCACTAACACAGTCAAGAAAACGGTTGCTATCGTTACTTTTTGGTGTGCGACAGAACTCAGCGTAATGGCCAACTTTTCCACACGAGTAGCAGTTTACCCGAAACGCTTTACACTCCCTGGGACCATGCAAACGACCACATTTCATACACGATCTAACTTCATTTGCAGCGCGATTATCTCGTGTCAGGAAATCCCCGGTTCGATAACGAGACTGGTTACGATCCGGTGCCCTCCGTGCTTTGTGATACGGTTCAAATCGATGCGAGCATAACTTCGGTCTCAGCGAATGCACAGCGTTAACGGGTCGGATCTCAACATCTTCTACGCCCTTGTCCAAAATCGGATTGTTTATTGTAGCTTTCGGCAGCCGATTCATCTCAGCCGCTTCCGTTCGGATATAATCCAAATGTTTGCCGTGTTTGATAATACGTTGGAGGTCATTCTCAAATACGTCCGACATTTCGTAGAGTTTATCTGCTATTTCTGGAATCGAACGCCTCAGTAGAGCTTGAACAAACTCCTCTTCTCGCTGTTGGTCCGCGAATTCACAAAACTTTGCCTGAGATTCTAGCCGCAGTACCCAGTCTCCAAATGATTCGTTTACATTCATGCGCATTTCCCGATATTTCAATCGTTCCTTAGCAGAGGCACACGTCTGACTGAAATACCTATATAATGGCGTTATGAAACAAAATATGCATATCATTGGTACATAATTTCTAAATATATGTCTTATTTTTCTCTCTCAAAGAACCACACATGCAATATACAAAATACACAAATCACCTGTTTAATGCGATCACGGTGTCAGCATAAACGTCGACCGACTGCTGATCAATGAGTTTCTCGTGCAATTCAATAATGCTCAATAAATAATTTCCGGCAAACATTTTCATTCATGTCAATCGCATACCAGGAACAACGGGTGCTTTGCATGAGACAATTCTGTCGAACTGATCGCGGAAGCGAACCCATTCCGCTTTCCGCTTGTTAGTTGGTAACGCCTCGTCAAACGGCTTCAGCGGCCATGTACCCGATAACCACTCTGACACACTCGGCACTTTTGCAACTGCGACAGGAATGTTTTTTACTGTTTCTTCCGCATCGGAATCATCCGATGACGAACGCTCACTTTCTCGCCAAATACCACTCATTTTTGGTATATTAGAATTCATAAAATGTGTTCCACAGCCACGGTATTAGAAGAAATAAACCCCGACTACAGTTACTGATTTTGCGATTTCACCTCGTGCTTTAATTCCACTGTACTGCACTGACAAAAAGAAAGCTTAAATGCAATCCAGTTTGCCGCTCTTCCTGCCAACAATGTTCTACGATTGCAATAGACGAATCCAAGTAAAAATAAGAAGAAGACACACGACGGTGTTAACTTTGACAGATCCTACAGCACAGCATAGGAAGATCATTTTAAAATGCTTATAATAAATTCTAGACAAAATGTAATCAAAATCTGATTAATGTAGGGTTCGGAAATTGTTCTGAATTAGGGGGAAAGACGGCTTTGGCAGGTTTTGTTCTATTATTTATTGGCAGGGGGGTTTTTGTTGACCAAATTTTATGAAATTTGGCCACAATATTCTTTGATATGCAAATAATGTTTAGGCCAATTTTGAGCCTAGTCAGTCATAAAAAAACCCCCCTGCCAATAATAGAACAAAACCTGCCAAAGCCGTCATTCCCCCTACATATTCTGAAGCTTATATCTCAATTTTTTGAATATTTTCCAAAAATGTATCTATCATACAGTTCAGAACTTTTTCCGTATCATGCTACAATCAGATTTTAATTACATTTTGTCTAGAATTTATTATAAGCATTTTAAAATGATCTTCCTATGCTGTGCTGTAGGATCTGTCAAAGTTAACACCGTCGTCTGTCTTCTTCTTATTTTTACTTGGATTCGTCTATTGGTATTTTCAGCTCTGCCCTGGTTCGTCATCTAGTGAAAGAGTAGGACAACAAGAGGTCTCCAACAAAACATGAACGGATATGAAAGCTTTTACCCCAGTGTAAAATAGTTAAACATAATATCGAATCACACACGCTCAAACAAATCTACCGAACCGGTAAAATTAATTTACATTTCCTTTTTGGGAACAGACACGTCCACAGTTTTAAATTCGTACACAGACAAAAATTCCGTGGTAAAAACTACTATTTTGTAGACTACGCTCTGTTTTTAAAACTAACATGAAATTTCAGTAAATTTTACCATGGTTCCAGAGAAATTCACCACTGTTTCAGTTCATGTGACAACATTCCGCATGGGCCACAGTAGATTTTTACTGCGCGCATGGTAAAATCAAATGGGTTTGTTATCTGCTGAAAATCGTCGGTGCGTATTCTCAAAATAACCCTCGGAATGGTAGTTTCGACTGCAATATTTTTTTTTGCGTGTAGCTTTCTCATCTTTAATCTTTAATCATTCCATCTTCTAATTAGGTTGTGCCAACATGTTTCATTCACTTAAATCACACTTTCTTTATTCGAATGCATTTACTCTTGAATATTTCCAAATACACAATGTATGCCAAAGTATATAAAGTATACCAAAGAGTATACCAAACCTTTTTTTTTATTTATTTTTTTTTCTTGCCGGCTCAAAATAAAATATTTATGTATTTCCATTCATTTCTTTTCGATGGCCATGAGCTTAACTCGGCGCAATTCCATAGTGATTGACAATGGACCAAATCCTGTTCAATCTTTTTTTTTCAAACTGTTTGGCCCTGGACTTCACCTGCTCAAACAATCCCAATATCAAAATATATTATTTCCTCAAAGAACGAACACTTTTCAATTTCAAATCTCCTTCTGTTTTATTCATTTCCTTCTCTCTTTTTTTTTGTTTGTTTGGCCATGGACTTCACCGGCTCAACCATCATTTTACCTTTTATCATGATCTATACATTAATAAAAATCCAATCATTCTATTTATGTGTGGCACACATACATTTTGACTATAGCATTTCCCGCACCTAATGGCGTATTTTTTTCAGATTTTTGCCGATAAAAATGGGCACTTTTTTTTATTTTTTTTTAGTGTGGATAAGTAAACGAGTCGAAAACCCCATAACCATATGTCTGGCAACCCTATAAAAAAAGCTTCAACGTGTTTCCTTTATTATTTTTTTTTTTTGAACCATGGCTATTTAGCCTTGTATTTAGCTCTATAATAAACTCACATTATCGAGAATTTCAACAGCATTTCGTTCACTAAACATGGCAGGATCGCCAATGTGATATTCTTGGGAATAGTCATTTTGGTTGATTCTCATTAAACACATATTTCGTAAGTACATTCTGGAACACTACATTTATTTAGCTCCCTCTTTCCTGGAGTCTCCACACTACTGTCAGTTTGCCCAACAACCAGATACACACTTAACTCAGGATACCACACTGACGAGATAGAAAAAAGTGTACACTATCATCTAAACTTATTCCAGCCACATTCCGGTGTTACTTTCATTGAAAAACTCTTCAAACAAACTTCACGATTCAGTATATTTGCAACATTACCTACCTTTTCCGTGCGACGAAGGAAAATCCAACCGCTTCCACTCTAAGCAAACCCGCGTCTAAGCAAATCGTCATCAAAATCGATGTTTTTCAAAAACTTCCACTACACTTTCTCATTTTTTTCTCCACTATGCACTAAATCAAAGGAATATCTTTCACTGAATTGTGAAATTATTCGAAAACACACTCCCGAAAGGCGTTAAAAGAAACTTTTTTTTCCAAACTTTGGAGATTTTAAATTTTTTTCTTTCGTCACCTTGTTTACAGGCTGAGAACGCGTTGCCAAACTGACGATTTGAACTGGAATAATCTTATATTACATATCTCATAACACACAATGCAGCCAATAAATTTCGTTTGTTCGCTTATTTTCCGCTAGCGTAATAAAAGTAATGTCTTCCAAATACATTTTTTTCATCCAAACTCGTCATGTGCACCCAAATTTGCTACTATTTCAAAGTATTGAAAACAGGGAAATAATTTTATAGTAGAAATTTGATGGCAACACTACCTACGTGTACATGCTCCACTCTTGTGTTAGTTGTTTGACAGACTGATGCATTTTACTGAATAGAAGTACAACCAAACCTTTTTCATGCGAATTAAATGGGATTGCACTGGGAAATTTTTTGAACTGAAACAAAAAGCAAACTTGTTTACGACTTTAAAAATTGACGGACATTATGTTATTATGCAAGTCGCAAATAGTTCGTCCAGTTATTCAAGAATTTTCTGGAATAAAATGCTTGAGTACTACACTCGTGAACAAAGATCTGTAGTGCTGATTTAAATATGGTACCCGCTTCTTGTGGTACAGAGAAAATATATTGTAGACAGTATAAGTTCTAGTCTTCCTAGGAATCCATGGAGTAAGGCCTTTCGATCTTGGAGTAAGGCATATGATCTTGGTCATTCAAGAAATTCCTGGAGTATGGCGATCCGATGTATACGCGTAACCAAAGATCAATTTACTCAATTGAAAAATGGTACATGCTCTCTGTAGTACAAATAATGGAATGCGTTCACAACATATGTTCTTGGTTATCCAAAAAAATCCTGGAGTAAGGCCTCCGATCTACACGTGCAACCAAAGATCAATTTACTTTACAATTACGCTACAATGGGCGTACTACATATTCAAAACAGGCCTGTAGATCATTGCTAACGCGTGTAGATCTGGAGGCCTTCAGGGGTTTCTTGGATAACCGAGAACATCTTTCATACGCATATTCTATCATATGTGCTACAATGGGCATATTACATATTCAAAACATGCCTCGCAGCTTAGTGTTCATTCAGCACTTCCACGGTTTTTAACTGCGAGGTTTCTAAGCCATGGCACCATTTGCATTCGTATATCATGAGGCATACATACATACACGATGATACTTTTATGCCCAGGGAAATCGAGACAATGGCCCAAGGAGGGCAACGATTTAGAATGGATATCTATAAAGCATTCTTTATGCCTGCCGTATCCTAACGGAAATATCAAATCTGTACTTTCGCCTCTAATACTATCATGAACATGTACGTCTAAGTTTGGAAGATGGTATTAGTATTGCCATATTATTGTAAATCGTTTAACTTCAGGTGTTATCAAAGTTCTTAAAAAACAGGAGGGTGAAACGCCTATCATCCGCGGTACAATGGCACTCTACCCAACATCGTTTCTGGTACCCGATTTCTGGGTAGTATACCCCAATTCTGCGCTCATTTTGGGTGATTGG
The DNA here is from genome assembly GCF_024139115.2 of Armigeres subalbatus. Lineage (NCBI taxonomy): Eukaryota > Metazoa > Arthropoda > Insecta > Diptera > Culicidae > Armigeres > Armigeres subalbatus. The sequence goes on from NC_085141.1 coordinate 31,200,121, forward strand.
TTCGTACGCAGTTAGTGCTAATTATCGGCAATTAACTTCTCCTGGCGAAAACTTGCAATTAGTTGAGGTATATCGAGCCATTTGTGTTTGTATGGCTTCTTTATGTCGAAAAATAGCTCGTCGATACTTCCGAAGTTTTGTTATCATGTTATCACGATTTTTTTTTTGTCAGGAGTTAGCTCCTTTTCTTAAATTATTGGACGTTTTATATTGTTTTCATAGCATTCATCTAGAAAGAAGCAGGGTCTATAAAAAAAATTTGAAACACAAAAATGTTGGATTTTATTCCGTAAGATTATTCCGTACGATTTTTTTTCATGGATTTTCATTTCTCGGCGAAGTTTTTACAAGAATTAACGTTGCAATTCTCGCGGAAATTTCTGAAAGACAACAGGAATGTCTATAAAATATTCCGCCTTGAATTTATGATAAGAAAGAATTTCCGGAAGCTTTTGTGCTGACATTCGCCATCGGATTTCTGTTTAAATTTCCGTTTGAACTGCTGGAGAATGATTGCATAAGATTTGAAGTGTTTCCGCACAATATCTGGAAAAAAAATCCTTTTAAGGAGCCAGTTCGCGAGAAGCGCGACCCCCTTTCCAAGGGAGGTTGCAACGATGTTCTCCGATTTGTATGAAATTTTCAGGGTTTGTTCATATACGTAAGAGAAGGTAATTTTCAGATTTTTTCATTGAGGGGAAGTGGGGTAAAACGGCCCTTCAAAAATTATTGTTCAAAAATCGCCAAAACCAAAAAAATGCAATAACTTTGGCAATGAGTGACCGATTTTGTTTAAATTTTGCACGCTTTTTCTACTCAATTAGTACTTTATACCAAGTGGTTAATAGGGTTATAAAGTTGTTTACTTTAGGAGAAAATGACTTTTTCGATAAAAAATGGTCGTTTTACCACAAGGAATATTTTTCAACAACAGATATAGGATAAACAACTAAAACCGTAAGGCAATTAAGGAACTAAAGAGCTTTCATCTCATATATAATGTAGAAGCGCCAACTCAAGAATTTCTAAGAAAATCGCAATTTTCTGCAACACTGTTTATTCTTAAGAAAGTTCGCACAAATTTCGACCCTACTTATGTTGATGTTTTCCGATCTGGTGAAAACTGTCCAAACTTTTTTGTCTAAGTTGAAATTAAAAATCAGAATTTTCTATTAGGGGAGTGTAGGGTAAAATAGTCCTTTAAAAATAAATGTCAAAAAATACATCATATTTTTATGTGAGTTTTAGCAGAAAATACATAAGTTTAAAAAAACTGTTTCTTCTTCCTTTCAATTCATCTATATTTTTCGTCTCAATAGATACGTATATCCTTCGCTGATCTATATTAGATAGCAAACTATTTGCAGAACAATTTTCAACAGAAGTAAAATAGAACCAAAATAAGTGCCTTAAACATTAGCAGGTTTTTCGCAAACTGAAACAAAAATGAACGAATTCGGCGAACGTGCTTGTTGATATTTTTTTGAATAAGCTACAATTAATGTGGGTACCGGTAGTGATGTTGCTGGTCCATCTATGCGAAAAAAAAAACAATTATTCTTAACGACAAATGAGCAATTTCGGTAAATTGGGTAAAATAGCCTTGTAAAAATAAAATGTCAAAAATTCATAAATTTTTATATGTGAGCTCATGCTGAATATACATCACATATTGAAACTTATTTCAGTGCGCCGACTTAAGAACAATCAATCAAATTATGAGTTTCTGCACATTGCACTGTTTGTTTGCAAGCCAGTTTGTGAGAATCGCAACTCCATTTTATCGATGTTTCAGCATCTGGCTGAAACTTACAAGGTTTATTTAAGGTTATATCTACACATATGTAGATAAAACTATTTGGCAAAATATTGGGATGGGGAGAGAGGGGCGAAAAAGATCTCCAAATATAACAATTAAATATATATATTAAATATGTAGTATGAGGGCCCTCCTTAGCCGTGCGGTAAGACGCGCGGCTACAAAGCAAGACCATGCTGAGGGTGGCTGGGTTCGATTCCCGGTGCCGGTCTAGACAATTTTCGGATTGGAAATTGTCTCGACTTCCTTGGGCATAAAAGTATCATCGTGTTAGCCTCATGATATACGAATGCAGAAATGGTAACTTGGCTTAGAAACCTTGCAGTTAATAACTGTGGAAGTGCTAATTGAACACTAAGCTGCGAGGCGGCAATGTCCCAGTGGGGGATGTAATGCCAATGAAGAAGAAGAAGATGTAGTATATATACTTATATATAGTATATATACTTTATCTATGAGTGTAGAAACGTGTATCCTAGAATTTGAAGTATTTTCATGAGGGGTGTGTTTTCAAATCGTCAGACAATTGATATTCTATCGAAATTAATTTATTGGCTTTTTTCGGTGATAATTATACTACTCAAAGCGAAAGGGAGTAGATGAAAGTAATGAAGATACAGATTCGATTGACACCGCAAGCGAGCGGCAAGTGTGAAATGAATAGAAACTGAAGATTAGCAGAGGACCATATGAGAGAACAAACATTGTTGAAATCGCTGTTATTCTGCCTAACGTCCACCCAGGAACGGCTTGGATAGTGACGTGGTGATCACTGTACCAAGACAGGCAAAATAACAGCGATTTCAACCTGCTAAAGTGCTGTTCGCCAATTGGCGAAAATTGATGAAATACAGTTCGAATAAGATTCAATTTGGGCGAAGTATGAGCTTACGAGAGTTATACGTGAAGAGATTTAGCGCGCTCTTGTATGAATCTCTGAAAATATGCCACGAATCAATAGAACTGTTTACGCTTGCCGAACAGCACTTTTAGCAGGTTGAAATCGCTGTTATTTTGCCTGTCTTGGTACAGTGATCACCACGTCACTATCCAAGCCGTTCCTGGGTGGACGTTAGGCAGAATAACAGCGATTTCAACAATGTTTGTTCTCTCATATGGCCCTCTGCTAATCTTCAGTTTCTATTCATTTCACACTTGCCGCTCGCTTGCGGTGTCAATCGAATCTGTATCTTCATTACTTTCATCTACTCCCTTTCGCTTTGAGTAGTATAATTATCACCGAAAAAAGCCAATAAATTAATTTCGATAAAGTCACGCGGTGATCAAAGCTTTCCTAATTAATTGATATTCTATCCTATTCAATAGTATACGCATTACATTGTTACGCTCTCCGTGTAAAAAACCAGCTCGTTGTAGAAAAAAAGAAGTTTTTCCCGTATTGTGCAAAATGAATGCAACTTTGTTAAACTTTGGAGTGTTTTTCACACAGTTGTGTAAACATAGAATCGAGGGTATTCCATTACCTATGAGATTAAATTGTCCAACCCTTGAAAACATATACACCCGATTAGAACTGGTATAATCCATTCAGTCAAACATTTTACATTTTACAGATTTCTCTGTAATATTAGCTAGCAGTTTGAAGGTTAGTAATTCAAAATGTATGAATGGTACACGGTTTGACAATAAACTTGCAGAATTTGGTTTAAACTGATAATGATGGAGGATGAAAGAGAGTTATGAATACCGCACAATTGTTACAAGCTACAAAAACAAGCCTATGGTAACCTGATGCAAGTAGGTACAAAAGAAAAATATAATCTGAGAAGCAGCTCCACCAACAAGCTATGTTTAAACGCTACGAAATTGCTCATTTGCCGTTAAGAATAATTGTTTTTTTTTGCATAGCTGTTAAAGCAACATCAGTACCGGTACCCACAGTAATTGTAGCTGATTCAAAAAAAATATCAACAAGCACTTTCGTCGAATCCGTTCATTTTTGTTTCAGTTTGCGAAAGACGTGCTAATGTTTAAGGCACTTATTTTGGTCCTATTTTACTTCTGTTGAAAATTGTTCTGCAAATAGTTTGCTATCTAATATAGATCAGCGAAGGATATACGTATCTATTGAGACGAAAAATATAGATGAATTAAAAGGAAGAAGAAACAGTTTTTTTAAACTTATGTATTTTCTGCTAGAACTCACATAAAAAAATGATGTATTTTTTGACATTTATTTTTAAAGGACTATTTTACCCTACACTCCCCTAATAGAAAATTCTGATTTTCAATTTCAACTTAGACAAAAAAGTTTGGACAGTTTTCACCAGATCGGAAAACATCAACTTAAGTAGGGTCAAAATTTGTACGAACTTTCTTTTGAATAAACAGTGTTGCAGAAAATTGCGATTTTCTCAGAAATTCTTGAGTTGGCGCTTCTACATTATATATGAGATGAAAGCTCTTTAGTTCCTTAATTGCCTTACGGGTTTAGTTTTTTATCCTAGATCTGTTGGTGAAAAATATTCCCTTTGGAAAAACGGCCATTTTTTATCGAAAAAGTCATTTTTCTCCGAAAGTAAACAACTTTATAACCCTATTAACCACTTGGTATAAAGAACTAATTGAGTAGAAAAAGCGTGCAAAATTTAAACAAAATCGGTCACTCATTGCCAAAGTTATTGCATTTTTTTGGTTTTGGCGATTTTTGAACAATAAATTTTGAAGGGCCGTTTTACCCCACTTCCCCTCAAGAAAAAAATCTGAAATTTGCTAAATGTCTTCGCATACATATATGAACAAACCCTGAAAATTTCATCCAAATCGGAGAATATCGATACAAGAGGGGGTCGCGCTTCTCGCGAACTGGCTCTTAACTTCTGTTGAAATTTCTGAAAAAAATCTTCAGAGTTTTCCAAAGCTATTTCTGCATCAAATTCAAGATTTTGGATCACATTTTACGAAACTTGAGCAACTTTGTTTCTCTCTGGATATAAATCCAAATATTTATCATATTTTTATATGAATTCAAATAATTTGTATACAGAACTTTTTTTCCGAAAAACGAATTTAGATTATTTTATTACCTAGTTTTCACGTAAGTTTGTATAGTTATCAACAATTACAACAAAGCTGCAACCATAATTTTCTCTATAAAACGTTGATTATAGACATAATTTTGACTGCTTCATTCTTGATTGCTTAGTTTCGGAACGTAGGTGAACAGGACCATCTAGAAGGGATGTGATACTTATTGATATTTTCTTTGCTCTTTTTCAATGTGGTAAAATCATGTAAAAAATTGGAGACAAGCCAGCCTAGTATTGAAAGTCTCTTTAACAAAGATTAAAAAAAATGTAAAAAATCAGTTTTATTACAGTATTATTATTTTATTATTTATATGAAGCGCACTGGAAGAGAAAACGTTCAGTAAATTGTGGTAACAAAATTGATATTTTTCGCGTAGTTGGCGCGAATTGGATTTCAGGCGGCGCAGATTTGGCACCGGTCGAAACTTCTTCTTCTTCTTATTGGCATTACATCCCCACACTGGGACAGAGCCGCCTCGCAGCTTAGTGTTCATTAAGCACACTTCCACAGTTATTAACTGCGAGGTTTCTAAGCCAAGTTACCATTTTTGCATTCGTATATCATGAGGCTAACACGATGAATGCCCAGGGAAGTCGAGACAATTTCCAATCCGAAAATTGCCTAGACCGGCACCGGGAATCGAACCCAGCCACCCTCAACATGGTCTTGCTTTGTAGCCGCGCGTCTTACCGCACGGCTAAGGAGGGCCCTAAGCCCGGTCGAAACTTAGGTATGGTAAAATTCATGTTATATCTGAGTCCTGGTAATTTTTTTAGTAACATCGGTTCACGGGCAACCGAGATCAGGGGCTAGAATGGCAAATGGTAAATGGGCACTGTATGTATTTAAATTTGTTATTTTGTCTTGTCTTAGCATATGCACAGCCAGTATTGCAAAGCATCCTGGAAATGTCGGTTTTGTTTCCGAGCACTTTCTTATCAGCATTAATATTTGCAGCGTTTCATAAATATGACACACATATTAAAACGGCCAGGCCCACCGTGCAGGCTTCAAATTGGGAGATAATTCATAACTCACCGGCAATCAGTTTATTCAGTAATGAATAACATGATGACCAATAATGATCAAAAAAAAGTTTTGAATTCATGAAAGGAAGAAACGGGGACATCCGTACCAACCATTCCACATTCAAGGGATATATGAAAAGGTGACGTTGGGAGTGACATTGCTAAGAAGATTAGTGTCACTCCTTGCTGATCAAACTTCTAGGGATTTAAATTTGTTATTATTAAAAATGTTATTATTAATTATTAAAAATCACTCTCCCTAGTTACGGTGAAGATGGGCACGGCCAGCAGTAGTAGTCCTCATGCTTTTCTAATTTTTGTCTAATTTCTTGATTCCTGATATCATTCTAGATAAGGATTTGAAAAAAATATGATACTTATCACTAGTGAGCTGAGTTGCATTTGCATTGTCACTGTGTAACTCTTAGTAGATTGGAAGCTAAACATTAGTTTCCAATCTACTACAAGTTACACAGTGACAATGCAAATGCAACTCAGCTCACTACCTGTTCAATACTTCATACAAAAGTCACTATTTGGTCACTTTTTCTGCATCTGAAAGTCACTATTTGGTCACTTTTTTCGTCATCGTTGGTCACTAGGTCACTATTTCGAACGGCATTTATCGCTACCAGCCCTGTAGTTGCTACTACGAAAACGGCGCTGGCCACGTTCTAACGGTCATCGGGGATTGGAAAGAATTCTCGCTTAACTTTTCAAAAGGACCTAAGTAACATTTTTTCATAAATTAATTTGAATAGCGCAATCAACAGAACAACATGAAAGTAGTATTCAAATTAATACGTAAAAAAATGTTACTTAGGTTCTTTTGAAAAGTTAAGCGAGAATTGATGATGAATCACTTGCCCACTGCAAGCCGAGAACACCTCTGCACTCGCCACGAGTTCCTGTGGAATTTTATTGGAATCTGGGGGTTAGGTTCTAGGCAGAGGTTCATCTTGGTTAACGTGTTGCCAATGTGATAGTAATGAAAGGGCGGTGTATATTCTTATTGGATGCCGAAACTAGCTTTTTTTTTGCTCATTTCGATTTCTAACAGTTATCTGCTAGAACTAATCAAGTTGTAGGGATAGAAGATGGAAACGGTATGAAAACCCTTTTCCAGTCCTAGCGATTGCTAGAACATGACAATTATTTGAAAAGATACAAAGTAGGAGAAACGGAACAGGCCTGAGATTGAGCCCACGACCTCCTGCGTATGAGGCAGAAGCGGTAGCAGAAGCCATATGACCACCAAGCCCGTAGATCTCTGAAGGCGAAATTTTTCAAAACTAGTGTTGTTCCTCGTGTATAAATTAACCTAACGTTTATAATTCATGCTATATATGTGCAGACAGACAGATTTCAATCGGATCTAGATTACAAATATACAGATTAGATTTTAGTCGAATATTATTATTATTATTTATTCAGACTAAGGCCGAAGTGGCCTGTGCGGTATATAAGAGTCTTCTCCATTCGGCTCGGTCCATGGCTACACGTCGCCAACCACGCAGTCTACGGAGGGTCGGCAAGTCATCTTCCACCTGATCGATCCACGTTGCCCGCTGCGCTCCTCGCCTTCTTGTGCCCGTTGGATCGTTGTCGAGAACCATTTTCACTGGGTTACTGTCCGACATTCTGGCTACGTGCCCGGCCCACCGCAGTCGTCCGATTTTCGCGGTGTGAACGATGGATGGTTCTCCCAACAGCTGATGCAATTCGTGGTTCATTCGCCTCCTCCACGTACCGTCCGCCATCTGCACCCCACCATAGATGGTACGCAGCACTTTCCTTTCGAAAACTCCAAGTGCGCGTTGGTCCTCCACGAGCATCGTCCAGGTCTCGTGTCCGTAGAGGACTACCGGTCTAATGAGCGTTTTGTAGATTGTCAGTTTGGTACGGCGGCGAACTCTATTCGATCGCTGCGTCTTGCGGAGTCCAAAGTACGTGCGATTTCCAGCCACTATGCGTTTCCGAATTTTTCTGCGGGTCTCATTTTCGGCAGTCACCAGTGAGCCCAAGTACACAAATTCTTCTACCACCTCGATTTCATCACTGCTGCATCCATTTTTTTTTTCTGACTCATGCTGCTCGGGGTGATGATGACTAGTCCGATCCGCTTAGCTTCCCTCAGTCTGATGTAGGCTTCCTCCATCTTCTCAAAGTTACTTTCCATAATATCTACGTCGTCGGCGAAGCCAAGTAGCTGGACGGACTTATTGAAAATTGTACCACTCGTGTTAATCCCTGCTCTTCGTATTACCCCTTCCAAAGCGATGTTGAATAGCAGACACGAAAGACCATCACCTTACCGTAACCCTCTGCGCGTTTTGAAGGGACTCAAGAATGCCCCTGAAACTCGAACTACGCACATCACCCGATCCATCGTCGCCTTGATCAACCGTGTCAGTTTATCCGGAAATCCGTGCATTAGCTGCCATAGCTGGTCCCGATCGATTGTATCATATGCGGCTTTGAAGTCGATGAATAAATGATGTGTGGGCACGTTGTATTCGCGGCATTTCTGCAGTACTTGGCGAATGGGGAACACCTGGTCCGTGGTGGAGCGTTCGCCCAGAAAACCCGCCTGGTACTGCCCACGAACTCTCTTGCATTTGGTGTTAGCCGACGGCATAAAATTTGGGAGAGTACCTTGTAGGCGACGATCAGCAATGTAATTGTGCGGTAGTTGCTACAATGCAGCTTATCGCCCTTTTTGTATATGGGACACATAACACCTTCCATCCACTCGTTCGGCAGAACCTCGTCCTACCAAACCTCTCTAGCCAGTGCCTCACCACCGTATTTAAACAGCTCTCCTGGTAGTTGGTCAACACCAGGGGCTTTGTTGTTTTTCAGTCGGCCGATATCCTCCTGGATTTCCTGGAGATGCGGAGGCGGAAGTCGCATGTCCTGCACGCGTGCTCCTAGGTTCATTACCATACCGCCACCGTTGTCTGCCATATCGCCTGCTCTTCCGATGGGAGTGCCACTTCCAGCTGCTGCGCGTAGTCTTGATCTAGTCTACCATCTTGTAGCCGCCCAATGTTTAGCCACGGCGGACGACTCCGACGCGTGTTGATCACCGTCGAGAAATTTGAGCGCAGACATACTGCAACGAGGTAGTGGTCGGATTCAATATTCTCACCGCGGTAAGTGCATACGTTCGTGATGTCGGAGAAAAATTTACCGTCGATTAGAACGTGGTGGATTTGATTTTCCGTTACTTGATTAGGTGATTTCCATGTGGCCTTGTGGATATTCTTGGGGGGAAAAAAGTGTTTCGGACTACCATTCCGCGGGAGGCTGCAAAGTTTATGCACGTTGGCCGTTGTCATTCGATACAGTGTGGAGACCAGGGCCGGATTTATGGGGGGGCCGGGGGGGCCATGGCCCCGGGCCCCCACAAAGCTTATGTACCAAAACCAACATTTTCTGTACATTTTGGGGCCCCCACATACCGTCGGCCCCGGGGCCCCCTTCCGGCTAAATCCGGTCCTGGTGGAGACTATCCGGTCCGATGACCGGTCTATACATTTCCTCCCCTCCTACATGTGCGTTCATGTCACCGATCACGATTTTGACGTCCCGCAGTGGGCATCCATCGTATATCTGCTCCAGCTGTGCGTAGAACGCTTCTTTCTCGTCGTCGGGTCTCCCTTCGTGTGGGCAGTGCACGTTGATGATGCTATAGTTGAAGAAACGGCCTTTAATCTTCTGCTTGCTATCCTTGCGTTGATTGGCTGCCACCCAATCACGCGTTGGCGCATCTTACCCAGCACTATGAAGCCGGTTCCCAGCTCGTTGGTGGTGCCACAGCTTTGATAAAAGGTAGCCGCCCGATGCTCGCTTTTCCACACTTTCTGTCCTGTCCAGCAGATTTCCTTCAGCGCTAGGACGTCGTAGTTGCGGGGATGTAATTCATCGTAGATCATCCTGTCGCAACCTGCGAAGCCTAGCGACTTGCAGTTCCACGTTCCAAGCTTCCAATTGTGATCCTTTATTCGTCGCCTAGGTCGTTACCGATTGTATCAAGTCGTATTATCTTCAATGTCGTTCGTAATGGTTGTTTTTAAAGGCGGCTTGTTGGGCCTGCGCAAACCTCTTGTCTCGTCGGAGGGCCCAAGATTTTTTTATTTACAGGTTATCCGACTTATCAATATCTCCAACTCAGCCATCTTGGATTTTTGTATGGAATTTATGCTTGTTTGTTTACGTTTTGCACTGAAAATGTATGTTTCCCCACGCGCTGGTTATTCCCATCTACTGACGAAGTCGGATAACCTGTACATAAAAAAATCTTGGGAGGGCCATCGTGTCAGGTCTGTTTTAGCGTCCCACCTAACACCAGGACCAGTGTTGTCCTACACTCAGTGCGAAAAATTCTGCTCTTTGATTTTACTCCATCTAAACCATTTTATAGTCTTAACTAAGTAAGTGCAACTAATAGAGCGATATTTCAATTTTCTAAATGTCATGGCAAACTGTCAAAAAAATGCACTCCAGAGCCACAGGAGCGCGCGCACTGAAAATACACTGGAGTGTATTTTCAGCGCGCGCGCTCCTGTTGCTCTGGGGTGCATTTTTTTGACAGTTTGAAATGACATTTAGAAAATTCAAATATCCTTCTATTAGGTGCACTAACTTAGTTAAAACTATAAAATCGTTTAGATGGAGTTGAATCAAAGAGCAGAATTTTTTGCACTGAGTGTAGGACAACACTGACCAGGACTTGAGCTTATGCGCTTTGAGCGACACACGTTCGCTTTGACTGAGCCTGTTTGCGGATACATGCAGCTTTTTATAGAGGTTTAACAGGGCCCACTGTCAAACCCCACCACATCCTAAGCAGGCGCCACAACTCGCAGATGGCCTGGGGAGGGATCGTCAAGCACTTGGACATAGTCCCTGCTGCCCCCAACAAAAATAAAAAGATCCACTAAATTTTTTTAAATTTTCAAAATTTTTTGGGGTTACAAAATCGGGTCGAAAACGTGATAAAATCGGGGGTAGACAAAATCGGGGGTAGACAAAATCGGGGGTAGACAAAATCGGGGGTAGACAAAATCGGGGAGTGACAAAATCGGGTCAATACTGTATAAATTGAGTACTGCAATGAAAAACTTTTATATTGGTCTGTTGATTGCAATATTCAAATTGATTCATAAAAAAAAATGTTACTTAGATCCTTTTGAAAAGTTAAGCGTGAATTTCTCTTTCATCCTGGCTATAGTCTTTCAATAACGAAGGGGTAATAAAAAATAAATAAATAATTAGATAAAATTGCAAAACTCATCGGTTTTCTTAAAGAAATTTCTGGGCAAGCTAAATCTTTATTATTTTTCCAATAACATTCTGAATTTCCCCTCAATTAATAAAATTAAGGCAAAAAAAATCGAGGGGATTGAGACAGAAGATGAAAATATAATTTGTTCCGGCCTAATACATGGAAATAAAAACCCTTTTCTTAATTTCTCCGTGTCTAGTTGATCAGCACCACCCGAGTGTTTACATTTTTCATAATTTTCCACCCAAAAACACCCCACTCGCAGCTCAACTCGTAAAAAAGGTAAAAAAGAGAGTGAAAAAAGGTGAGAGAGGAGAGAAAAAAACGAAAGCTAACATGGCGCACACATCAGCTGGTTTTGACATTTCTTCACTGCATTCACACGTTGTCTTTATTTTTCAATTTTTGCGTGCTGCAGCATTAGTGTTCGCAATTTGTTTTCCATCGTTTACCCCCAGGAATAATTGAAGGGATTTTTACGTTTAAAGCTATTTCCATAAAATGGACGGTGAAAGCAAGCAACTGATCAGTGACTGCTTCCTACGGACAATCGTCGATCCGCGTTCGACGTAAGTATTTTCACCTACAGACCATCAATTTTTGGTGGCAACATATTGTGAAATAAATTGATCCTTAAATTACCATTTCTGCTAGGAATGCCCCACTCGAGCCTCCCCCTACGAAGGCACCCGTCAAGGTAGAGTTGCAAGTCCTTCGCTTGAAGCAAGATTCGCAGGACATGGTGATGGACACCTTGCGAGCCATCCACGGGGACTCGTTCCAGCTGGGAGACATTTCCAAATACGAAGACAAGGGTGGCCGCATGAAGAAAGCCTACTGGCAAGACCGGGGGAACTTGGTCATCCAGGGAGGATGTGATTTTTCCAACGTGAAGAAGACGGGGAACTCGAACGAGGATAAGTTCCGGATGTTTGCGTTAATTAAGCTGGGGAGCTATGGCTTCGCTAAGGGACACTGCGAGGAAGCGTTGGACCATTGCAAGGGGGATGTGGATGACGCATTGGCGTTGCTGTTCGAGAAATACTTCCCTCCACCGGTTGATCCGGTGAAAGCGGAATGTGATTTCAGTGAAGAAGAACTGGGGCAGATGCGAGTGGATGAGAAGGAAGCGCTGGAATCGATTTACGACAAGTTGTTTGTGGAGAAGGAGCGCGATCGGGTTTGGCTGTTGAAGTTTAAGATTGATCACTTGATGGGACACAGTCCGTCGGAGGTTAAGAAAATGGAACAGCTGAGGAAAAAGCAGGAAGAGGAGGAGCAACGTAAACGACAAATGGCCGGAAAGAAAAAGAAACCGAAAAAGGAACCGTGTTGGAATTTTGCTAAGGGAAAGTGCAGGTACGGAAACAAATGCTACTTCTCGCACGGTTCTGATTCCGAGGAAGAAGAGATGTTTAAAGAGAAGAAAGAGAAATCAGAAGAAGATCCGAATTGGTTCTTTTTGGAGATACGTTTCCAGAAGAACAGCAAATATCCTTACGAAGCGCCGTTAGTTTTTTTGAAAACAACTTGTGCAGACATTCCGCAGCAACTAATGCTCCGAATCTGTCGTAGATTGGTTCAAGAATCGTTAAGCATAACACAGGATGGAATGCCATGTGTTTATTCCATCGCAGAATTATTGCAGAATGATGAAGAAATTCAAAGATTTATCGAGCTGGATCGATATCAGTTCCCAGATCCACGCAGATCGTTGTTCTTTGTACCGGAAGTTGACGAAATGAACAATCTCAAGATCGAAGATCTTCCAAGTCACAATCAGATGGGAATAACTAGCCGTACAGCTGGAGCTAAGACTAATCCGGAACAACTGCAAAAAGAGGATTTGAACATCATTCGTAAGTTTATGGATAAACAAAACAACGCTAGCTACAAGGACATGCTACGACATCGGAAACAACTTCCAGCTTGGAACAAAATGAGCGACATAATTTCGGCAATGGAATCTAACTCAGTTTTGGTTATTAGTGGAGAAACTGGTTGCGGCAAATCCACCCAAGTGCCCCAGTTCATTCTGGATAATTGGCTGTACCAGTCGTCAATGCTGGACGGGAAAGTACCCCACGTTGAAATTATTTGCACCCAACCGAGGAGAATCTCCGCCATTGGAGTTGCAGAGCGCGTGGCCGATGAACGTGTTGAAAAAGTTGGAAACACAGTCGGTTATCAGATCCGACTGGAGAACAAAATCTCTTCATCCACTCGGTTAACGTTTTGTACGACAGGAATTTTACTGCGACGTCTACAATCCGAACCGATGTTGAGCAACGTCACCCACATTCTTGTGGACGAAGTGCACGAACGGTCTGAGGAATCAGACTTCTTGCTACTAATCCTGAAGCAGCTGTTGGAAAAACGATCGGATCTCAAAGTTATTCTCATGTCCGCTACCCTTAACTCAACCCTTTTTTCGTCCTATTTCGGTGACGTCCCTGTATTAGATATTCCAGGACGGACCTTCCCCGTTGAACAGCTCTTCCTCGAAGACATCCTTGAAAAAAGCGAATTCGTACTGGAAGCCGATTCCCAATACTGTCGAAAGCTTCGCAAAGGTGAGGAAGAGCAATTACTGCAAGAGCTGGAATATGCCGATGTAAAAGCTGCCAACGCTGCACCGGCCAAGACGATCAAGGACGAAAACCTGAAGATGGCAGACATGTTTGCAAGATATTCAGGTAAGTGTCAATCCCAATCAAACAAGTCCTGCAACTGACTAATACAAGTATTTTTTTTTTTTTTCAGACTATTCAAAAGCAACTTGTAAAACCCTCTACTTGATAGACCCCCTCCGCATAAATCCTGAGCTTATTGAACACGTCCTAAAGTATATCGTCGAAGGAACTGATCACGGCTGGCCCCAGGAAGGTTCCATCGTAATTTTTCTCCCAGGTTTAGCGGAGATTCAAACCATCCATGAAGCCTTAACTGACAGCAAGCTGTTCGGTCCTCGTGAAGGCAAATTTATCCTGGTTCCATTGCATTCTACCTTGACCAACGAAGAGCAAGCACTCGTCTTCCGAAAGGCACCCAAGGGAAAGCGAAAAATTGTTCTTAGTACCAATATTGCGGAAACGTCGGTTACAATCGATGACTGCGTGTTCGTGATCGATTGTGGCCAAATGAAGGAGAAACGATTCGACTCTGATAGGAATATGGAATCCCTGGATATTGTGTGGGTGTCCCGAGCTAATGCGCTCCAGAGGAAAGGTCGTGCTGGTCGTGTCATGCCTGGAGTCTGTATCCATCTGTTCACAAAACCGCGATTTACGAATCACATACTCGGACAACCGGTTCCGGAAATCCATCGGATACCACTGGAGCCGTTGTTATTAAGAATCAAAACTCTCGAAACTTTGCAGGGCAGTTCTCTGAAGGAGATCCTAATGGGCACGATAGAACCTCCTTCCGAAGAGAACATCGAAGCCGCCAAAAAGCGATTGGTTGACGTTGGAGCATTTGATTTGGATGAGAACTTGACAGCGCTCGGCCATCATTTGGCCACACTTCCGGTCGACGTACGAATAGGTAAACTAATGCTTTTTGGAGCGATCTTCCAATGCCTGGACAGTGTGCTTACCATAGCTGCCTGTCTGAGTCACAAAAGTCCCTTCGTGTCACCCTTCAGCAAACGGGATGAAGCAGACAGCCGAAAACGTCAGTTCGGCATTGCAAACAGTGATCATCTAACGATGCTCAACGCCTACAGAAAGTGGAAAGAAACGACCAAAAGAAGTCGATATGCAGCGCATTGCTACGCTGAGGAAAATTATCTGTCAACGAAAACCCTTCAAACAATAGGTGAAATGAAGTATCAATTCCTGGAGTTGCTCATTTCGATCGGCTTCGTATCCATCGACATCAGCGGTCGACGAGGAAAGTTCGTCAAGGACGAGCTCCTCGAACTAACCGGGTCCGATATCAACGCCAATGGAGAAAACAATAGACTTCTGGCTGCAATTCTATGTGCCGCCCTTTACCCGAACGTCATCAAGGTTCTCACTCCTGAGAAATCATTTGTGAGTGGGGCCGGGGGTGCCGTCCCTCGACTTCCTCAGCCATCCGATCTTCGCTTCAAAACCCAACAAGATGGATATGTCGCACTGCATCCCTCTTCTATCAATTCCAAGTACGGTCACTTTAATTCCCCCTATTTGGTGTACCAGGAAAAGGTAAAAACGTCCAGGATTTTCATTCGGGAAACTACGATGATCCCACTGCTTCCCATGGTGCTGTTCTCCGGCAGTGATCTTCGGATAGAGCTGCACGGCGGAGACTTTGTCATCTTTCTCGAGGACGGGTGGATCGCACTGCAAGCCGAAACGCATCAAGTGGCGGAGATGATGAAGTTTTTGCGGTTGGAGCTGGCAAAAATGCTGGAGCTGAAAATTAGCGATCCGCTGTTGAACCTGGCAAATCACGAGCACGGTCGTAAAGTGATCGGCACGATCGTGCAGTTGATTACGAAGGAGTAGATTCTATATAAATATAGGTTATATATTCGGATAAAATTAATGTACTGTTTTAATGTTATAATTGTAACTCAGTTACTTATATTTGTATGTGATGTGTACACTGTGTTGTACCAATAAAACCCAGGAATAATAAATGTGAATGTTACTATACAAAAGCTAGTTATTATTTTGGACTGGGTCATACTGCATCGAGGACAACGAAGGAGCAGGCTTCGGAATTCTCACTCATATGAATAAAAACCTGCGATTAATCCATTAAGCGGAGTGTGATTTTTCATGATCCCCCTGTGAGGAAGTATTCTCACACAACATTTTTATCCGGATAGAATGGCGGGTGATAAATTCGTGAGCGCCGGATCGCCGGATAATTTAATTTTAATCCACAAATTTTCCTTCTCGTCGCCTCACCAGATACATTTTACAAGCATATTTACAAAAATTTAGGACCGCAACGGGATTCGAACCCAAAACAATTTTAAAATTTTCAGTGCGCCCACTATAACCACACCACCACATGAATTGATTGAAAGCGAAGAGAAAAACTGCTGTATTGAACCTTCTGCTTATCGTGGCGCATCGTCAGATTCAATCAGCTTGGAGAGGCAAAGTAAGCAGCATTTGATTTTCGCGAAGCATGGGAAGAAGGATAACAATTTTTCGCACCATCGCTTGTGCCGGAGTTTATCGCACTGTAAAAATATAAAATGCATGGTGGAGTGATCAGTTGTCGCGTGAGTGAGTGAGAAATCCGAACCCTGCGAAGGAGTGATATTCGACATTGTCTTGACCAGGACCACGGCATAAAAGAACAAGGCAGGCTCAGCACGTATGTAAACATTCAATTTGAATGCTATCATCACACAAGCTGAACCAAGACGATGCTCTATGGTCTCAGCATGCTTACTTTTGCACGTTGCGATAAAATATGCGTCATTCTTGAAATGTAATTTTCCTAACAAGCCTACCTTGTTGTCTGTATACCGTGGACTAGGACGGTACTGCTTTCAAATAACTGAGGGAAGAATAATTATTTTGAAAATTTTGATTCTATTGTTAAATATCTTGGCTGTGCATATGCATAGCACATGTTTCGAAATACACAGGATTTTGTTTTTACACGATTTTTTTTCGCTCGTATTTTTGATCGTGTGACTTCAATTTGCCATCAAACTTTTCGCACCATGTTTCAAAAAATCCAGAATAAATCGAAGAAAAATCACATGATAATTAATATACGTTAAACATTTAGGATGAGTGGAAAATTGAGAAAATGTAAATCGTGTAAAAACAAAATCCAGTGTACACAAATTGATATGAAATTTGCGAAAAAGAATCCTCGCCTCTCTAGATAGGTGAGATAACCCCTACACAAAATTACCACTTAAAGGTCACGTTTGCGGAAAACCCATCAGAATCCGAGTACCAACCTCCACCACGGATACGGTTTGCTCTTTCAGCATATGCACAGCCACGATATTTAACAAAACCCAGATTAGTCCACCTAACAGGGATGGTGCCTTTCTCGTGCGAATAAAAATAGTATTTTGGCCATGACTTCCGAGCCCATAGTCCGATCTGGCCAATTTTCAATAGGAAACAATGGGATAGAAGTCTGAGTCGAATTGCGAGCAAATCGGTTGAGGATAAGTGCCCGAAAAATGAGTGACACTTTTGCTACATTTTGGTACGTGGGTGCGCACAAGAGGAAGGAACAGAAGAAAAAAGAAAAACGCCGTTCTCCTCGGAAGAGAGTTAAAGGTGATGCCCTGATCGTAGAAGCGAGCGATAAAACGTCGTACGCAGCGATCCTGAAGAAGGTGAGAGAGGACCCGGAGCTAAAAGACTTGGATGAGAAAGTGGTGAGAACTAGGCGTACCCAGAAGGGGGAGTTGCTGTTCGAGCTGAAGGAAGATCCCACGATCAAGAGCTCGGCCTTCCGGGAGCTCATTGCCAATTCGTTGGGCAGTGACGGTAACGTAAGAGCTCTAACGCAGGAAGCAGTGGTCGAGTGCAGAGGCCTGGACGAGATAACGACGGAAGACGAACTGAGGGATGCACTGGTCTCACAATGCAAGCTGGGGGAAGTGCAAACGATTCGACTGAGGAGAGCGTACGGTTGCACACAAGTAGCAGCGATACGACTACCAGCAGAGGCTGCCAACAAAATGGTGGAGGTGGGCAAGGTGAAGGTAGGATGGTCGGTGTGCCCGTTGAGATTCGCCCCACGAGTCACCAAGCAGATGGAGCGATGCTTTAAATGCATGGCATTTGGCCACCAGGCGCGAAGCTGCAAAGGCCCGGATAGGTCCGGTATATGTAGGAAATGTGGTGAAGAAGGACACGTTGCTAGGGACTGCACGAAGCAACCAAGATGCCTGCTCTGCAAACCGGAGGACGGAAACGATCATACGACGGGTGGCTTCCAATGCCCTGTTGAGCAACTGTTGTGGTAGTCGACAACAGAAGCAATGTGTGACGTGGCAATTATTGCTGAACCGTATCGGATCCCTTCTGACAACGGCAACTGGGTGGCGGATTCATCGGGAATTGCGGCTAGCCAAGTGATGGGCGAATTCTCTATTCAAGAAGTGGCAGACAGTGTAGAGTCCAACAGTCCAAATAAAACACGTCTTTCTGTGCCACTTGTAAACATGTGAATCTCTCTTTATTTGACGTTTCTCCCTGCGGCTGAATACATTGGTATATCCCTACTCAATAGGTTTCGCCCTAAGACTGCGAGCATTATATCCAATCGATGCGTACTCTACAACTCCTCTTTTCTTCAAATAGTAACCTTGTTCACCTTAAAATCTTTCAAACGAGCCGGTTGTTTCGTCGCCCTGCGTGGGCGCCTATCCTCGATTGTATTTTCTACTGTTACTTCAACTACTGACTGGTCCTGTTCCGCTTGATTCTCTTCTGGTACCTTATCATCTTCTCTGTAATTTTCACCTTCTTCTAGCACTTTCAAATGAGCTATATTACGATGAATTATTCTTCCCGAAACCTTTGAACGCAACGTTACATCTGAACCAGAACTATCAACTACAATATACTCTTCTGGACTAAAGTTAGACGATAACTTATTTTCTTTTGATGGTCTTTTAACAACGACAGTAACTCCAGGTTGTAGTGATCTGCATCTAGCACGCCGACGATTAGGGAAGATCCATAAAGTACGTCACGCAAAAATCGGCGATTTTCGAACCCCCCTCCCCCCTTCGTCACACTTTTTGTATTAAACCTCTAAAATTTTTGTATGAGTCGTCACGCTGCTCGGAACCCCCCTCCCCCCTATGAGCGTGACGTACTTTGTGGATGGCCCCTTATCTGCATACTCGGCACCCTTGTCTTTCTGAACTCGGTCTCGATCTCGGACTTCTTCTACATGATGCTGAGGGTTGTAGTGTAGTATAGGAAGTTTATCCCTCAGAAGTCGGCCGAACATCAGAGCTGCAGGAACTACTCCTGTTGTTGAATGGGGAGTCGAATTGTACATAAGTACACACATGCGTAGATCCAATCCGTGTCCTCTGCTTGGCTGATTTTAAGGTGCTTTGCCAGCATTCCGTTGACTCGTTCTACTTCTCCATTGGCCTGTGGCCAATAAGGAGTTGTTTTCCTGAGCTCAATCCCAAATTGTTTACAGAATTTGCCCAGTTCCTCGCTAATAAACTGTGGACCATTGTCCGTTTTTAATGTCTCCGGCATTCCAAATCTACAGAAAGTCTCGTGGAAAGCTTTCACGGTCAGAGCTGCTGTGATCTGTTTCATAACGATCACTTCGATGAATCGGCTGAAATAATCTACAATAACTAATAAATTGTGCCCTGATGGCAGAGGGCCTACGAAATCAGCCGCCAAGTCTACCCATGCACTTTCTGGCATCAGAGTTCGCTTGAGGGGCTCGTGGGGTTCTAAAGAAGAAACAATCACACATGACTTGCAACTCTTGATCATTCTCTCGACATCTTTGTCAATTCCTGGCCACCATACCTTTTGCCTCAAGCGCCTTTTCATTGTTCCAATTCCTGGATGTGACTCATGAGCCAGTTGGAGTATTCTTTTCCGGAGTGCCATTGGTATCACCAGTCGACTCTCCCGCAAGACCAAATTGCCGGAGCGGTACAATTCTGACTCGAAAGGCTTGAAAGCCTTGACAGAATCTGACCATTGACCTCCGTCCAATGCATTAATGAGATCGTTTATCGATGAATCTTTGATAGACTCCTCCTCCACTTCTTTAACCGTAATCGCATTCGGAATCGCTGCTGCCACGAGACATCGGATATACCCCTCTTCTTCTCCATCAAATGAAACCGGATGATCCATCGATAGCCTGGACAATGCATCTGCTAAATTTGTTGCTCCTGGTTCGTACACAACTTGGAAGCGAAATGATTGTATCCGCAGCACCCACCTTTCTATTCTAGGGCACGGCTTGGAACGGTACGAGAACAAGAAATCCAGCGGTTTACAATCCGTTATCAGTCTAAACGTCGTACCCAAAAGATATAGTCGAAATTTTTCCACAGCCCACACTAAGGCCAAAGCCTCCCGTTCGGTTTGAAAGTACTTTCTTTCAAGGTCTGTTAAGGCTTTGCTTGCAAACGCAATAATACGTTTTTCTTTCGCTGTATTCTCTTGTAGCAACACTGCACCTAGCCCTGTAGGGCTTGCATCCGCAATAAGGATTGTCGTGTCTTTCGGGTTGAAGAAGCCTAGGAATCGAGTGGATTCTATTTCGGCTTTGATCGAGTCGAAAGCCACTTGGTGAATTTGACTCCATTTGAAAGTAGCTCCGGTCCGTAACAAACACCGAAGAGGATCTGTTTTAGAAGCTAAATTTGGTATAAATCTCCCAACGTATGTGACAAGTCCTAAAAAACTACGTAATTCCGCCACAGTAGTTGGTGGCCTAAACTGCTTAATGGCTTGAACCCTGCTCTCTGTTGGTCTTATGCCTTCTTCAGATAATTGATGCCCTAGAAATTCCAAGCTTGTCACGTTGATTTGACATTTTTGGGTATTCAACTGAAGGTTGAATTCCTTCAATCGCTGCAAAAGTGCGGCCAGCCGTAAATCGTGTTCCTTTTCTGTAGAGCCGAACACCATAACATCGTCAAGATAAACGATAACTCCTTCTAGTCCTGCCACTATAGATTCCATTATCTTTTGAAAAAGCTCAGGGGCTGAACAGATACCAAACATAAGTCTCTTATATCTAAAACATGATTAATTTTATAAATGATTCGTTTCAAATAGTTTATATTTATTCAAATTTTGTAATTGAATACATTAGTTGGAAGAATTACCTGAATAATCCATACTTGGTAATGAACGTTGTAATCTCGCGTGAACGCTCGGAGAGTTCCACTTGGTGATACGCGTCCTTGACGTCCAACTTTGAGAACCGTACTGCACCATTGATACTGCCTAACAAATCGTCAATTACCGGTAACGGATGTTTCTCCTGGATAACTGCTCTGTTGGCGCGACGCATATCCACGCAGAGCCTGACGTCGCCTGAGTCCTTCATCACAGGTACTAATGGGGATACCCAGCGGGATGGTTGGTTTACGCGTTCGATAATGTCCTGCTCTAGCAAATATGTTAACTTTTTCTCGATAAGTTCCTCCAGAGCGAAAGGAGCTCGCCTATAAGGCTGTTGCACTGGCTGCACCGTTTCATCGATAGATATTTCTGCTACTACACCTTTGATTTTTGGGAATGTCGTCCTGGGTGTCTTGATCGCAGCTATATCGAATCCAATCTTGAGTACCTGTAACTCTCGTGCTGTAGATTCTCCCAACAAACATTGTTTGTCACCCGTCACTACGTAGAAAGTCGCCGTGGTTTGATTTTGACCTGCGGCCACCTCCGCTTGGAACATTCCAACAACTGGAAGCACATCCTTCGAAGCGTATGCCCTCAAAACTCTGTCTGACTGCTTAGACATTGAAAGCACCTTCACACCTGCTTCCTTCATTTGCTTCCAAGAATCTGCCGAAATGATGTTGGCGTCCGCGCCAGAATCTATGGTCATTGGAATAATCACTCCACCAACCTTAAAGTGGAACTCATTTCGGCCCATCGCGTAAAAAATATATCCCTCTGATTTCTGCTGCTGCTCGTCCTCTACGGCTTCGTCTCTGACTGATCTAATCCGTTTGGATGGACCAGCTTCATCATTTGATTCAAACTTGCGTTTGCCGAAAGAAGGTAAACGATTATTACCCTGATTCAACTTCCAACCTTGTTTGAAACAACATCTTGCAAAATGACCTACAGCGTTACATTTGTTGCATCGAACATCCTTTGCCGGGCATACTTTGCTGGCCTTTAGATGTCCTTCATGGCCACACGCAAAACATGACATGACCACGCCTCTCTTCATAACCGGCCGCTTCTGTCTATTAGTCATTATTTTATTACCAACCCAGTTCACCTGACTACCTTCTTTGCTCACGATCTCCCTAGCCATCTGCTGTGATTTTGCCTTCGTATCTGCCATGGTTGTACCTAGTGCCACTATTTCTCCCAATGACCTTTTATCCCTTTTGAGGATTTCTATGCGCAATGCATCGGAATTGCATTTCTCCGTAATCTGATCGACAATCATCTCTTCAAAATTATCAGGGTTGAATTCGCAACGCTTTGCCTGTACTCTGAGTCATAGGACATAATCTGCAAGCCGTTCTGATGGCTTCTGAGCCATCTGTCTGAACACATATCTTTCGTAAGCGATCATTCTTTTCGGTTCAAAATGATCATCCAGAGCTTTGATTGCCACATCATAATATGGTGGGTCAGCCAATGCAAACGAAACCCGCTTCGCGTCCGGCAAATTCTCATACAACTCTTGTAAATCTGGGCCACCCAAAAACAATAGTTTGGCTTTCCGATCCGTTTGGCTAACTATGCCACACGCTTCAAAATAGCATTGAAGTTGACGCTTCCATTTGGCCCATTCGGATGCCAACCGATTTTCCTCCACATTCATGTCGAATGGTCGAACTGCTCGCAAAATGTCCATCGTGATATCTTTGAGAAAGAATATCATATAGGAAACCAATTACCCCCAATTTCCAAAATATATGAATTTTAATATTTTACGTTAACCTGACCAACATTGTGTACAGTGCCGAGTGACTTAGTATCTTGTGTGTTTTATTCAAAGCCAAATCATATTAATTACTTCATTACCCAAAATACACAGATCTACTCTCCAGATTAAATCGTTCAGTTGCGATCGACGTTTCTTCTAAAACCACCATCTCAGTCGAACCTAACCGATTACGATCAACTTTTGTTTATTTATTCTTATGACTAATGGTTCCTGAATTGTAGCCACCTGAAGTTCAGGAGTTTAGGAAACACTTCAGTCGAAGCCAACAGCTTACGACAATATCAAATACCACAGTAATCAACTACTACTTTTTCAAAACCAGCAGTTTAGAAATATTCTAGTCAAAGCCAACGGCTTACGACAATTCTTAGGACTATTTCATAGTCAAAATCATTAACCCTTCCAAAACCAGCAGTTAAGGAACCAGTTCAGTCAAAAGCCAACAGCTATGACTATTTCTAGCCCTACCGTGGTTAGCAACCACCAAAACTTCCAAAACCAACAGGTCACGAAACACTTTAGTCGAAGTGGTCAACGACCACTCTTCCAAACTCTCAGTTTGAAAACCTTCCAGTCGAAGCCAACAGCTTACGACAATTTCTAGCACTATCTTGGTAAAAAAACCATCTTTTCCAAAACCAGCAGTTTAGGAAACATTTCTGTCGAAGCCAACAGCTTACAACAATTTCTATCACTTTTGGCCAACAACCACCGATTTTCAGAAGTTGAGGAAAACATCCCAATCGTATCCTATAACTTACGACATTTTACCAAAGTAGTAACTACTAGTCGCAATATCAACACACATTTATAAAACCCCCTCAGTTTATGATAATCTCCAGAACGGTCATAGTACCTTATCAATACACCACAGATCAACATCAATTTTTATTCCTTCATTCTCTATATATTTGTTTATATAAAATATAAATCATATCAATCTGAGATGTTCATGCATTAAAAATAAAACCAATTTTCCATTTTTTTATATAACCAAACTCTTTATTTAATTAAAACAAGCAAATTCACCAAGCCACGCATTTTTATAGTACGTTCAGATTATGAGCTATATCACTTGATACAGAGCATCTTGACATCAGTGTTTGTACATCTAGTTTCCACTGGAAATAATGCATATGGCATCTCATGTCAAGATTCGCTATATCAAGTGATATAGCTCATAATCTGAACGTACTATTACTTATAGTACGTTCAGATTATGAGCTATATCACTTGATATAGCGAATCTTGACATGAGATGCCATATGCATTATTTCCAGTGGAAACTAGATGTACAAACACTGATGTCAAGATGCTCTATATCAAGTGATATAGCTCATAATCTGAACGTACTATTACATTTCTTTCCTCTGTGCCGAATTGGAGCTCATCTGTATCCAGAACCTTATTCCATCATTCCAAGTACATTTTCTCCACATTAGACATTTCCATCGATATGAACAACACTACTTTAGTAAAACATCAACCTCGAAATCATAACCTATCTCTACACTTTAATTACACCACCGCTTGAATATACGAGTAACGCGGCATAAAAATTATTCAATTTTCAACCGCAAACCGGTTACCGATTATGAACGTTGCATTACATCCCAACCCAAACATACATATGCATTCATAACTGTTTTCAGATAAGTACACTCAGTCTGCACACACGTTGGTCAAGCTCTATTTCAACTACCGCCTTCACTAACCTGTCCGCACCGTTAGGGCTCCGCCACCATCCGAATGAAACAAAATCCCTCCTCTGGTCGCCAATGTAGAGTCCAACAGTCCAAATAAAACACGTCTTTCTGTGCCACTTGTAAACATGTGAATCTCTCTTTATTTGACGTTTCTCCCTGCGGCTGAATACATTGGTATATCCCTACTCAATAGGTTTCGCCCTAAGACTGCGAGCATTATATCCAATCGATGCGTACTCTACAGACAGCTCAAGTGAAGGTTTCGTTATCTCCTAAATTAACGGGATCTTCGTGTGTAGCTGCTACGCACCCCCAAGATGGACTTTGGTGCACTATAACCGGATGCTGGACTCACTCACGGAGAAGCTGATCGGCCGAAAACCGGTAATCATCGGAGGCGACTTCAACGCTTGGGCAGTGGAGTGGGGAAGCAGGCTGACTAACCCCAGAGGTTACAGTTTGCTGGAGTCATTGGCAAAGCTGGACGTCAGGCTGTGCAACGAAGGTACCGTTAGTAGGGTAACTGTCCTATTTTGGACCCCTAGAGAAAGTGCATCCCAATATATGCTGATATCCATTGAAATACAGGTTCGTATGGGCGGAAATGACGCCATTTCAAAGATGAAAGTCTTATTTATGAAATAGAAATTCGAAATGAGCTACAGTTATTGATAAATCAGTGAAATTTGTCATTTTCCGAAATGAAAATATTCTTCGTTTTGGACCCCCAAATGTACACATTTTGGACACCCCCAATTTTGTCTCTTCAAAGTCAAATTTCTAATTTACCCTGGTCAATTGAGTCGAAGCCAAGTCTTATCTTTCTATTGGCATGCATCAATGAGAAGATTCCTGCGTTTTAAATTCACAATTTCGACAAAAACTTATTGTGTACGTTCTGAGATTTTCAGTGATGTATACTTTTAAGCGTAACGCATTGTAACGCTCGCCTTCTTGAACAAACTAATTTCTTCGAAATTTCATCTAAATATCGCTTTTTCGGACGGGAAACCAGTGAAATAGATGCTGAACAATGTTATTTTCCTGAAGCCAATGGAGGAATTAGCAGCGGCATTGTTTTTATTTCAGAAATCAGAAAAATGTCGCCAGGAGGGTCCAAAATGTGTAGGGGTCCAAATCAAGTTGGTTACCCTACATATCGCAGAGATGGCAAGGAGTCTATCATCGACGTCACATTCTGCAGTCCGTCGTTGATGAGGAACATGAACCGGAGAGTTAGTGAGGACTATCCACATAGCGATCCGGTATAGTGTTGGAACGAGTACGCCGACGGTACGGCGAGAGATTATTATTGCTTTTCTCACCGAAGAATAGACTACCGTGCAAATTTGTCGAAGTACCAAAACAAATGCTCACACGTCCAATTGTATAGAAATTAGCGAAAGCACAATCCAAAACATCATTCTTGCACCTTTTTTCACACCCCAAAAGGCACTTTCTTGCAGTGGAGACGTCATCCATATATGGAGAAACTGGTGGGAACATATTTTGGTGGAACAATATTTTTTGCATGGGAGTCGAACACGGCGCAAAACTTGCAATAATAGCGGGCGAAAATGTAAGGCAAAGGACTTCGACAAGAATCTTTTTATCGAAGCACTTGGAGCAGACAGCGGCGCAGATGAGCTGACAGAAACTCTTGCGAGGACATGCGATGCGACGATGCCAAGGAGACTGGAGCCAAGGAAAAGCCGGCGGCTAAATTACTGGTGGAACAAAACTCTTGCTAGTCTTCGTGCTGCGTGTCTCAGAGCCAGAAGACGCTTTCAGAGAGCAAGGTCTGGAACAGTCAGAGAGGAGCGTAAGATAATCTTCCGTGAAGCTAGATCGGCCTTCAAACGGGAGATTAAAGTCAGCCAATCCAACTGCTTCAAGGAGTTGTGCCGGGAAGCTGACGCTGATCCTTGGGGCAACGCTTATCGGGTCGTAACAGCGAGGATCAGGGGTCCAGCGACGCCAGCGGAAATGTGTCCTGACAAGCTGAAGATCATCGTTGACGGTCTCTTCCCGCAGCATGATTCTACGATGTGGCCGCCTACACCGTACGTAGATGAAGACGGAGTAACCATTGCAGGTATGCAAGTCTCCAACGACGAGCTGTCATCAGTGGCGAAGTGTCCGAGCGGTTAGCGACGTCAATCGTCTAAACGTATGTGCTGTGGAGTGTGGGTTCGATTCCCGCCCCGTAAGGAGAAAATTTTTCGTAAAGCGAAAAGTTCTTCACTGGTCCACTGGGGGTTGTGTAAATGTCCTTGTCCAATGTCTAATGCTAAATGTTAAGTGTTCAGTCTGTGCGACCTCTGGTCGAAGACGGTGATTCTGTATTTTTTTTTTAAAAAAGATCCAGAAACTAGTGCTGCTGCCGAAACCTGGGAAACCGCCGGGGAATCCAGCATCGTATAGGCCCATATGCCTGCTGGATACACTGGGGAAGCTTCTGGAAAGGATCATCCTTAATCGGCTGACGCAGTTCACTAAGGGCGAGACCGGCTTATCGGAAAAGTAGTTCGGATTCCGAAAAGGCAGATCGACGTTGGATGCAATCAGGACGGCCACTGAAGTTTCAGAGAGAGCGGCCAAGAAGAAGAGGCGCGGCAATCGATTCTGCGCTGTAGTAACGATTGACGTCAAAAACGCTTTTAACAGTGCCAGCTGCAAGGTCATCGCCACAGCGCTGCACGGCATGCGGGTTCCTGACTACTTGTGTAGAATCATTGAAAGTTACTCCCAGAGCCGGAACGAATTCGGGGCAGAAGTCGATTAGGATTACGGCAGGTGTTCCGCAAGGTTCTATACTAGGCCCAACGGTGTGGAACATTATTTGCAACGGAGTTCTAAAACTGAAGTTGCCCAAAGGCGTGAAGATCTTCGGATTCACGGATGATGTCGTTCTAACGATAACCGGAGAGTCGCTGGAAGAGGTAGAAATGCTGGTGGCGGAGACGACCGACGCAGTTGAAAACTGGATGAATGGAGTCAAGCTGCAGCTTGCTCACCACAAAACAGAAGTGATGCTGGTTAGCAACTGCCGAGAGGATCCAGATTACCGTAAGAAGGCACAACATACCGTCCGTGCGGGCTTTGAGGCATCTAGGAGTGATGATCGACGACCGGTTGAATTTCAACACCCATGTGGACTATACCTGCGAAAAGGCGGCTAAAATGGTCAGTGTGTTTGCAAGGATCATTCCGAACGTGGGTGGTCCTAAAAGCAGCAGTAGACGTCTCCTGGCAGCAGTATCATCCTCGATACTGAGGTACGGAGCTCCAGCCTGGGGAGCTACGCTCAAGACGAAACGTAGCCGCAGAAAGTTGAACAGCGTCTTTCGCCTAATGGCCGTTCGAGTCGCGAGTGCGTACTGAACCATTTCCTCGGAGGCAGTTTGCGTTATCGCAGGGATGATTCCAATCTGCATAACCCTAGCAGAGGATATCGAGTGTCAGGTACGTGGAATGCGGTAAGCAGAGTCGTGACGAATATACTGTCAGTGCTGCAGCGTCGATGGAGAAGGGACCAGCAAATAAGCGTCGGTTTGGAGGGAAATCCAGCACAGTGAGCAGTGTCTCGGGTCGTCGGGGCGCCAGCGGACCGGAAGTCTTCTACCAACCGAAATCGTTGGACCGACCTCGGCACTCGAACCGTCAACCTGCTGAAGAAAGAAGAAGGAAGTGCTTCGGGTATGTAGAGCACCGCCAGTGCGGACGTCACCCACCACCGGAACTGTCGGACCACCTCTGCAACCTGAAGACGAAGTTGGCGCAATGCGCGAAGGCGTCCCCTGCTATAGCCGCCGGTAGTCGGGCCATCAGCAGTGCGGAAGTTTCCTTCACCGGAACTGGTGGACCACCCTCAACGCTGGGGGAAGTCAGGACGATTCGAGTGAGGAAGTTTGTGGCACGACCGCCAAGAGATCGAGACAACGTAGCAGTGTATCTCAGCAAGCCAGTCGGCGAGCTGGCCTAAGCTAGGGGCCGGAATTGTAGAAGAAGTGCATATGCACAGGACCCCCAGCACCCCCCGAAGTAGTCGCAGCATCCCAAAGTCCCGGGGGGATCGAGGCAAGGAGAATAAGGGACCCGGTTTATCCGGGTGAGTTGACATCTGGGAAGGAGCGACCTACACAGCTATGGTCCTCACAAGTTCCAATCTCACGCTTCCACGGGTCTTCCGATGACAATCGACCGCCAGCTAAGGGTTTTGTACTTAGCTGGTAGTGCAGTCTGGGCACTGTTGTCCTTCTGACATCAGCTGAACCGCAAACGCGATGGGCTTTCGGCCTTCGAGGTGACGACGGAACAGCTGGACGCCATCATCGACTTTGCGTCATCGAAGCATAATATCAGTAAGGACCTCAAGAGGAGCTTGCTGAAACTTCGAAAGTCGATGTTGGACGCAAAGCTGGAGTAGGCGGTCGGGACGGCCAAGTGTAAACTCGTGAAATCCGTGGAGTCGAGGTCTACCCAGACTGAAGCCCAAGGATTCGCGGACTCGGGCAAGGTCGAATCGACCGAGGGAGTGCCAGCGAAGATGGTGGTGCCAAAGTCTACCCAGACTGAGGCTCAAGTATTCGCGGGCACGTCGGGGGTGACAGTCTACAGGGGATGAGCTCTTTGGGGGCCGCTCCAAAACGCGGGTTACTACCCCGAACAAGGGTAGTGCGGCTAAGAAGCTGAACCCCGGCTAGGTACCTCAAAAACCGAGGGAGGAAGGACCTGGAAAGGTTCGTCCACCCAGGAAAGACGGTGGTAAGGGGTTACGGCAGGCTGAGGTCTGCCGCACCAGAGAAATAGATGGGGATGACGCCTCCTGGACCCTGGTCAAGAACAAGAAGAAACCGAAGACGTCAAGGGCCGAAGAGAAGGCCCAGGCGAATGAGGGTAGCAAGAAGTCTAGGGTAGGCGCCAATCGCTCCAGGGGCGATGCCCTAGTCATCACGAAGGACGAGGCTAAGTACTCGGACGTCTTGAAGCCGATGAGGAGTGACGTCAAGCTCGGTGAACTCGGCGCCGACGTACGTCGAATAAGACGTATCCGGATGGGCGAGATGATCCTCGAGCAAAAGGGCGCCGCCTACAAGAAGTTGGCGGAGGAAGTCCTAGGCGAGACGGTCAAGGTGAGGGCACTCACGACGGAGGTGAATCTAAGGGTTAAAGACCTGGACGAGATCACCGAAGTCGAAGAGCTCTTCACAGCATTGCGGCGACAGTGTGAAGTGGAGACGCCCACCGCAGCCGTTCGGCTACGGAAAGGTCCGGCAGGGACGCAGGTAGCAGTTCGCAGTTCGGCTATCTGCAGCGGACGCCTCCAAGGTAGTTAGGGAGTTAGGGAGCGTCAAGGTGGGATGGTCGGTGTGCCCTGTGGGCATATACGAGCAACCCGAAGTTTGCTTCAAGTGCCTGGAACCGGGGCACAAGCAATGGGACTGTAAAGGCCCTGACAGAAGCAAGCTCTGCCGATGCTGCGGATTGGAGGGACATAAGGCACAATGCTGCACGAACCCTCCCAATTGTTTGATTTGTTTCAGCAAAGCTGTGAACAGCCAGCACCCCATGGGGGGTTCGAAGTGCCCGGCGTGCTGCAAAATCACAGTGCAGGTAACGCAGCTGGCTTGCTCGGCCTCGCCCGAGTGTCATGTGCGCAGGTTTAGAGGAAACGGTGGAACACGTGTTGTTCGTGTGCCCACGTTTTCGCGCAATGCGTGACCACATGCTTGCCACATGTGGTCTGGACACTACCCCGGACAACCTAGTTCGGAGAATGTGTAAAGATGAAGTTGGCTGGAACGCCGTTTTATCGACTATCGTCCCAATCCTCTCGGAGCTATACAGAAGCTGGCGCGTGACCTCAAGGATGGCTAGTTCAGGCGCAAATTAGAGGTGGTCCAAGGGTTCGGAGTCGGCTTCATGGGTCATACCGGTAGTCGTGCCCTGTGCCGAACTTGATCTTTTTATCATGGTATCGTCGCTTTCGCGGCGTTGGTCAACCGGGTGGGTTCCGAGCCCGAGGACGGAAAGGGGTCCTCGTCAAGGCTGGGGCAGGCGTAGGCACCGCGTCGGCAAGTCTTTCTGTGTGTTGGCGAATAGACCCTATCGCAGAGAGGTCAATTTGGGGTGCACGCGGCATCATCATTCTTGATACCAGTCGTGCAGAGAGAAGCAGGCGTGATCATATAGCTTTTTGGGGGCAGCAGGGACTATGTCCAAGGGCTTGACGATCCCTCCCCAGGCCATCTGCGAGTTGTGGCGCCTGCCTAGGATGTGGTGGGGTTTGACAGTGGGCCCTGTTAAACCTCTATAAAAAGCTGCATGTATCCGCATGTAGGCTCCGCCAAAGCGACCGTGTGCCGCTCAAAGCGCACAAGCCCAAGTCCTGGTGTTTGGTGGGACGTTAAACAGCCCACGGCGGCCCTCCGACGAGACAGGAGGTTTGCGCAGGCCCAATAAGCCGCCTTTAAAAACAACCATTACGAACGACATAGAAGATAATACGACTCGATACAATCGGCAACGACCTAGGAGACGAATAAAGGATCACGATTAGAAGCTTGGAACATGGAACTGCTTGGAACATGGGCTTCGCAGGTTGCGACAGGATAATCTACGATGAATTACATCCACGCAACTTCGACGTCGTAGCGTTGCAGGAAATCTGCTGGACAGGACAGAAAGTGTGGAAAAGCGGGCATTGAGCGGCTACCTTCTACCAAAGCTGTGGCACCACCAACAAGCTGGGAATTGGCTTCATAGTGCTGGGAAGGATGCGCCAACGCGTGATTGGGTGGCAGCCAATCAACGCAAGGATGTGCAAGCTGAGGATTAAAGGCCGTTTCTTCAACTATAGCATCATCAACGTGCACTGCCCACACGAAGGGAGACCCGACGACGAGAAAGAAGCGTTCTACGCACAGCTGGAGCAGACATACGATGGATGCCCACTGCGGGACGTTAAAATCGTCATCGGTGATATGAACGCACAGGTAGGAAGGGAGGAAATGTATAGACCGGACATCGGACCGGATAGTCTGCACACCGTATCGAATGACAACGGCCAACGATGCATAAACTTCGCAGCCTCCCGCGGAATGGTAGTCCGAAGCACCTTCTTTCCCCGCAAAAATATCCACAAGGCCACATGGAGATCACCTAACCAAGAAACGGAAAACCAAATCGACCACGTTCTAATCGACGGTAAATTCTTCTCCGACATCACGAACGTCCGCACTTACCGCAGTGCGAATATTGAATCCGACCACTACCTCGTTGCAGTATGCCTGCGCTCAAAACTCTCGACGGTGTACAACACGCGTCGAAGTCGGACGCCGCGGCTTAACATTGGGCGGCTACAAGACGGTAGACTAGCCCAAGAATACGCGCAGCAGCTGGAAGTGGCACTTCCAACGGAAGAGCAGCTAGGCGCAGCGTCTCTTGAAGATGGCTGGAGAGATATTCGATCCGCCATTGGAAGCACCGCAACCGCTGCACTAGGCACGGTGGCTCCGGATCAGAGAAACGACTGGTATGACGGCGAATGTGAGCAGTTAGTTGAGGAGAAGAATGCAGCATGGGCGAGATTGCTGCAACACCGCACGAGGGCAAACGAGGCACGATATAAACAGGCGCGAAACAGACAAAACTCGATTTTCCGGAGGAAAAAGCGCCAGCAGGAAGATCGAGACCGTGAAGAAACGGAGCAACTGTACCGCGCTAATAACACACGAAAGTTCTATGAGAAGTTAAACCGTTCACGTAAGGGCCACTTGCCACAGCCTGATATGTGTAAGGACATAAACGGGAACCTTCTTACGAACGAGCGTGAGGTGATCCAAAGGTGGCGGCAGCACTACGAAGAGCACCTGAATGGCGATGTGGCAAACGAAGATGGCGGTATGGTGATGGACCTGGGAGAACGCGCGCAGGACATAATTTTACCGGCTTCGGATCTCCAGGAAATCCAGGAGGAGATTGGCCGGCTGAAGAACAACAAAGCCCCTGGGGTTGACCAACTACCAGGAGAGCTATTTAAATACTGTGGTGAGGCACTGGCTAGAGCGCTGCACTGCGTCATTACCAAGATTTGGGAGGAGGAAGTTTTGCCGCAGGAATGGATGAAAGGTGTCGTGTGTCCCATCTACAAAAAAGGCGATAAGCTGGATTGTAGCAACTACCGCGCAATCACATAGCTGAACGCCGCCTACAAGGTACTCTCCCAAATTTTATGCCGCCGACTAACACCAATTGCAAGAGAGTTCGTGGGGCAGTACCAGGCGGGATTTATGGGTGAACGCTCTACCACAGACCAGGTGTTCGCCATACGTCAGGTATTGCAGAAATGCCGCGAATATAACGTGCCCACACATCATCTATTTATCGACTTCAAAGCCGCATATGATACAATTGATCGGGACCAGCTATGACAGCTAATGCACGAACACGGTTTTCCGGATAAACTGACACGGTTGATCAAAGCGACGATGGATCGATGGGTGATGTGCGTAGTTCGAGTTTCAGGGGCATTCTCGAGTCCCTTCGAAACCCGCAGAGGGTAACGGCAAGGTGATGGTCTTTCGTGTCTGCTATTCAACATCGCTTTGGAAGGGGTAATACGAAGAGCAAGGATTAACACGAGTGGCACAATTTTCAATAAGTCCGTCCAGCTATTTGGCTTCGCCGACGACATAGATATTATGGCACGTAACTTTGAGAAGATGGAGGAAGCCTACATCAGACTGAAAAGGGGAGCCAAGCGGATCGGACAAGTCATCAACACGTCGAAGACGAAGTACATGATAGGAAGAGGTTCGAGAGAAGACAATGTGAGCCACCCACCGCGCGTTTGTATCGGTGGTGACGAAATCATGTTGAAATAAATGTTTAAGCTATCACCTTGCCTCGATTGTTCAACTGCAAAAACAATAAAAGAGCTACAACAACATTAATTAAACGCTTGTTAAGCAAAGCGTATTATCCGAACTAATAAAGCGTTTGTTCAATGTTTTACAAATAAGGCTGTTTGATATACTGTTGATTGTGTAATATAGAAGATTGGAGGAAACTATTATTCAACATTAGTTTGAGAAATAACGTTGGTTTTGGTGGCTATAATACTTCTCAATTGTTATAAGGAATATCTCGAATAAAGCTTATTACAAGTTTCCACAACAAGCAGTGTAAAAAAAGTGTTGAAAGAGGACTAATTCTTACGGATAATTATTATCTTGATATTATTTTATGGCTTTCATAAACTATAGATTTTTCAACTAATTAATTTATAGAGCTGTGACTTATTTTTTACATCAACTAGTCATTACTACAGTTATCACAATCTCGAACGATGTGAAGCTAGAACCCAGGACCCTTCGATTGACATCCTCCTGCTCTTCCGCTGCTCCATGCAATGTCATATAAATCGACCATGTTAAATGTAGTTAAAAATTATTTAATAACAAATTGAACAATTTATTGCTCAAACATTGAATAAACAACATTTGAACATGTTTATTAAATAGAATGTACATGACAACAATATTGTTGAAAACGTTTGCACAGCAACGTTTATACAAACTCAGATAAGCATCGAATGTAGTTGCCCCGATTGCAGTTTTAGAATCGTTGAATAATGAATTCTGAAACAACCTGCTTCTAATAGTTAATCCGTGCGCGCATCTGTTGCCCATCATTGTCTTAACATCAACAACAAACAATGCGGTGCAGTAATAAAAAAAGCAAAAGTATCAAAAGTTAATTTATTGTAGATTTCATTCTTGTTGTGGAGACAATCGAGGCCGGCAGTCTTTTTGAGGTAATTGCACAGGGCCTTCTTCTTCTTCAATGGCTCTACATTCCAACTGGAACTTGGCCTGCTTTTCAACTATTCTATTACCATTTCCTCAGTTATTACTTGAAAACTTTTCTATGCCGGCCATTGCATGAGTATGTATATTGCGTTGCGAGTACAATGGATACACTGTGCCCAGGGAGTCAAGAATGTTTCCGAAAAAATCCAAGACCGGACCGAGAATCGAACTCGCGATCTCCGGATTGACAATTCTACGCCTTTTCTTGCAAGGCTACTGGAGACCCATCATTGCAAAGGGCCCCCACGATTGAATTTTGAGAAGGTTTACAATTTGGTTCTTTATATTGATAAGGTATCGATGTATTGTCTCGCGTTATTCGGTCTGAAATTATGCTTTTTAGTATAATTTTATAGTATTAAGCAAAAACAAGCTTTATACCAATCGTAGGATCTGGTACAGCTTTGAGTTCTGCGAATGTCGCTGCATTTTCCACTGTTTTGTGTTGTATTTGTAGCGTCCTACACAACAACTCGCTTTAATTTTCGGTGATATGTACCACTCTTTTTAAACTTTTTGAAAGATTTATCCACTTTCACAAAAATTCAATGCACAGTGACATCCGCACAGCCAGATACGACATAATTGATTTTGTCAATAATGATGAATCAACAGCAATTATGTTGTGTTGAACAACATTTGAAAGAACATCACTATAAATAAATAAGTAAGTTATTTTAACAGTTATCATACAGTAAACTTATTTCACAATTAATCAACATATTTGGTTCAAAGGCTTACAATCTAATATAAGACACATTACTTCATTGAATTGTACAACTTCGGCAGCGGTGTTGAATAACAAATTCTAACAAATGTTATTAAGCATCACATAAACATG
Organism: Armigeres subalbatus; assembly: GCF_024139115.2. NCBI lineage: Eukaryota > Metazoa > Arthropoda > Insecta > Diptera > Culicidae > Armigeres > Armigeres subalbatus. The sequence continues at coordinate 31,235,353 of NC_085141.1, forward strand.
TTATTCAATATCAACTTGATTACACAAAATAGGATTTATTTTGGTGGAATAAAGAATATTTACAGTGAATAATACAACTGTACTTCACACTGCTAGAGAAATTTTAGAGCAACATTTGTTAAACTTTTATTCGATGCTTTATTTAAATAACAACAAAACAGGGAACTAATGCAGTGAGTTCAATCAGTATAACATTTATTAAACAACTTCTTAAACATGCTTTATTGTTCAACTACCATCGCTTCTATCCAACAATTGTTCAACAAGCTTGTTGATTTATGTCTCTGAATTGTTTCTTGGGAACGGCCAATGATGTACAAGCTCTGCATCCTGTCATGGAATGGTAGTCCGAAGCTCTTTCTTCCCCCGCAAAATATCTACAAGGCCACATGGAGATCACCTATCCAAGAAAAGGAACATGATGGCAGCATGGTGAAGAACTTGGGAGCACGCGCGCTGGACATACGTTTTCCGGCCCCAGATCTCCTAGAAATCCAGCAGAAGATTGCCCGGCTGGAAAACAACAAAGCCCCTGGAGTTGACCAACTACCAGGAAAGCTATTTAAACACGGCTAGAGCGCTGCACTGAATAAATATCATGACAACCCATCGAGACCAGCTATGGCAGCTTGTGCACGAACGCGGAGCTTGAGCTTGAGCTTGATTGACTGCTCGTAGTTGCTACTCCATTATGACCAGATCAGCTGTTCTTGCACAGGGAACCAACAGATGTTTGCTTGGGACTAGCACACATCTTCAATGTACAAGTATTTGTTAGGTCTTACTGGTGCCTGTCACGTCAGAATGCAAGTCAATGTTGGGAAGGGGGAGGAAATGATGATGCAATTACTAACTAGCCCACTGCAAGCCGAATATACCTCTGAACTTGCCACGAGTTCATGCGGAATTTTGTTGGAATTTTTGGGTTAGGTTCGAGAGGCAGAGGTCCGTCTTGGTTAACGAGCTGCCAATGTGATAGATAGGAGAAAGCAACTGATGGAATTTCTAATTGGATGTTTGGAAACGCGCTTTATAGTTCATTTCCAATTCTAGCAGATTACTGTTAGGATATTCAAGTTGAAGGTATAGGAATTGAGATGGAAACGGTATGGAAGTCCATTTCCAGTTCTAGCGATTCCTAGAACATAAGAAATATAGAGAAAGATACAAAGTAGCAGAATGGAACGGACCTGGAATTGAACCCACGACCTCCTGCGTATGAGGCAGAAGCAGTAGCCATATGACTACCAAGCCCGCTTGGCAGCTTATGCACGAACGCGGTTTCACAAATTCCGTTTAGCTATTTGATTTCGCCGACGACATTGAGATGGAAACCTACATCAGACTGAAAAGCGACTTTAACAGTCATCAACACGTCGAAGACGAAGTACATAATAGGAAGAGGCTCAATAGGACAACGCAAGCCACCCACTACCAGTTTGTATTGGTGGTGACGAAATCGAGGTAGAATTCGTGTACTTGGGCTCCCTGGTAACCTTCGATAACAATACCAGCAGAGAAATTCGGAGACCCATCATGGCAGGAAATCGTACGTACTTTGGACTCCCCAAAACGCTCCGATCGAATAGAGTTCGCCGACGTACCAACCTGACTATCTACAAAACGCTTATTAGACCGGAGTTCTCTTCGGGCACGAGACCTGAACGATGCTCGTGGAGGACCAACACGCACTTTAGCATCTTATGTTGCATCATATACGATTTTGTGTTGACTGGGTGGTTCTGGACAACGATTCGACGGGAACAGGAAGATGATATACAAAGCGAGCAAGATGGATCAATCAAGTGGAGGACGATTTGCGGACTGCGTAATTGGTGACGTGCAGCCATGGACAGCCAGGCCACTCCGGCCTTAGTCTGAAAGTAAATAAATAAACAATGCTAAAATTAAAGTCGATTGCTCATCATAAGTAACCAAATAATCTACCATTGTTCCATTCGCATGCGCTCTTTTGTTCTCACAGCTCGTGCTCTTGAAAAAATACTGTAAAAACACGTGCTTTCCAAGATGGCCGATTTATGGCAATGCGCCAGGCATAGGCACAATACTGTAGCGTCGAAATAGAAGGCGAGCATAATCGGAATCGATTTATCTTACGTCGCTCTGCTCACAAAATAAGTCCAAATATATCGCCCATAAGCAGGATTATTTCTTTCCAAAAATGAACGATCCAATTTTTTAAATAATTCTTTATTACTTCACTTTCTTCTTCATCGGAAATTGATCCACGTTTTTATGCTCACGTATGTTCCGTTTCATTACATTGTTCTGTTCTAACTGGACTCATTACTAAGGTAATCTCTGATAACCTCCTCTGCGTTTTCAACTTTTTATCCTTTCACTTTCTAAAACTAGTAAGTTTAATAATAATTATAATAATATAATAATTTATATATAATTATTATTGTTTGCTTCCTTGCATTTTTATCCTCGCTTATCTGTGAGTGTGTTTATTTTTCGCTCGGTTGCTCTGAACGAATCACTTCCAGTCAGGTTCGTTCCAACTTGAGCTCGTTCCGGATCAAGGATGGGTGGGGTGCTCTCAAATTCAAAAGCTCACTTCACAGGGAAACAAAACCTAGTATTGCGATATTTGCTCAGGGGGAGGGAGGTGCGCGAACAAACGTTATGGTTTAGTTGAACAAACAAACCGAACATGGCCGAAAAAAACGAATAAAACTCGCTACTAACTATTATAGGGACGACTAAACACTGCACGATTGTTGCAATAATTTCATGTTCACTGGGAGTTTTTCTTAGATGCATTTCTATATTCTACGTAAATTTGTTTTTATACAATACAAAACAGAGTGATTTCTATTTTTTTAATTGAAAGAGTATATAAAAGTTTGTAGTACAAAAAAGATAGATTTTCTATTCAAAATTCATCAACCCAGTTTGGGTAGGTTTTGTGGTAGGAGTCGCTGGCGAAAATAAGTTCGTCATTTTTTATGTTATTCTTTCATTTTCAAATGATTATAATTCACAGCCTACTGTGTGGTTGAATTACATTTTTGATTTCTCGCTTAACTTTTCAAAAGGACCTAAGTAACATTTTTTTCATGATTTAATTTGAATAGCGCAATCAACACAAAAACATGAAAGCTATTGATTGCAGTACTCAGTACTATTAATTCATGAAAAAAATGTTACTTAGGACCTTTTAAAAAGTTAACCGAGATTTTCATTCGGGGCATAGAGAAAAAAAAATCGTTTTTTTGCTTTGTTCTTTGTATAAGAACTGTGGTTTTCAATGCGCAAGGATTTTCAAGTAAACTAAAAGAAAACAGAACAACGGCAAAGTTTTGATCGATAACAATTTTGTCAAAGTTTTACAAAACCCTTCTTATGCATAAAGAGCAATATGAATATTGAAAAAGGATGTAATTTTAAACTACAGCAAAAGTATACTGACAAAACCGAGGCATCTATGTACATCGAGAAGGCAATTGATTTTTTAGTTTTTGTTTTTCACTTTTGCTACTGCACGAATTTTGGAAAGTTCAAGCAGTTAAAACTTTGCTTCTATACAAGCGCATTTGGCGCTCTCTTCATCTCCGGTTGGCATGCCAAGCGAAAAAGAAATGTTCCTGTTGAATATCGTTTAAAATATGGGAAAAACGAATCAAATTACATTTTTCTTTTTCCTCCGTTCCGGCATCGTCCTGATTGCTCACGAGCGCTTCGATCCGCCTTACGTTTGGATTCTGTAACTACATTTATATCATTTTAATGCTATATTTTTTCAGTGTTTTTTTTTTCGGCCACGCACACATATTTGGATGTGTACGTGTGGGTATTTCAACGGGGGCGGCCTTCATTGTTTATCCATTGATATTACTTCTTTGATTATACGTTCCGTCTTACTATAGCCCTCCATGAGTGTTTACTTAGCTACTCTTACGATTTGCGAGATGATACATTGATAACGTGATTGGTCTAGCGATCTGATTTATTACTGATCGCTGGTTTAAAGAACCACATTTGCGTATTAATCGGCTTTTCTTTGTTCACTTTGTAATATTCTGGTTGGTTTCTCCGAGTTCTAGATGTTATCGAGTGCTTCCTACCGCCTCTAGTCGTTATGTTTGTTTCTACAGTTTTTCTTAGTAAGATTATGAGTTTTTATTACTGGTTCTGTACAACATTGCTATATGTTTGCACTGACTGTTTTGCTTCAGTTTACCGCGATGTGAATGTGGTAGTGTATATTTGTATTCTGCGTATTCTGATCAGTGAATTTGCGTTCTATTTTTCGTGTCCAGTGTATTTGTATTACATTTTGTATAGTATAAAACATGATTATCATCACTGTTCAATTTGTTAGTTTTATTCTTGCTTTTTACACATCAGTAACATGGTTTATTTGATTTATTATAGTATAAATACATTTCTGTCTCTTTCGCACACTCGTTAGCAGTTTCTAATGTTTTTCAATCTCTCTCATGCTTTTTTGATAGACAGAGGCATACCTCAGTAATGCCTTGTGATTTGGAAAAGGGGGTAGTTTTGAGAATGGGAACATGTGAGTTGATGTGTGATTGAATTGATGAAATATGGATAAAAAATGTGAAAGACTCAAAAATCAGACAATCATCACAGTTTTTCGAGTACAGTAAAAGAGTTTTCGATTCAGTCTAGCGCAAGATCATTTAGTAGAACAGTGTGAATTGATTTGTTCAAAATTTACACAGAGAGTTAAAAATATTGCCAATATAAATGTAACTGTGATTGGGCGGTTTTCCATTGTTCATTTGCAGAAATCCAATTTGGGGAGAACATAATTCGAGGATTTTTTATAATCAACAAAGAGATTGGTCCAATAAAACGAAAATTCCATGCGATCGTCTTAAGGTGATTATACAATCAAGCCATGTGGTGGCACGTTGTTTCCAAGATGGCCGATTTGCGGCTTTGTTGTATAACCACCTTAATGCAACAGTAAGGACCCATTGCGCGTTACGTCAGAATGTGTGAAACATTTGCAGAATATAAAGACTCTTGGCTCAATGCAACTAAACCTTAATTGGCGAAAGTCCTTAATATCGACGACGGTTCTGTGAAACTCCTGAGTCCTGAGAGAACTTACCGTGACCTGCCCTAATTCCGCGCATCGCCTAATACCGTGCTTTTCATGAAAAATCAGAACCTGGCTATCATGGACATCACATTATTTGGTGAAATGTTCCAACATAATATGTTTGAACATTTCACCAAATAATTCGATGTCCATAATAGCCAAGTTCTGATTTTTGATGAAAACCACGGTATTAGGCGATGCGCGGAATTAGGGCAGGTCACGGTATTAGATAAAAAGGATGACACAATCATCAACAGCTGCTGTCTAAGGCATATTCCACGCTCGTTCTTTCATAAATGTATTTGAGATGAAAAAGTTGCAATGCTGTCCATATAAGAATGGTTAAATAACCTTCGTAAAGCCGAAGTCAAAACCACTACAATTTTGAATGGCTGAAAGAGTCATGACATGACCGAATTGTTACTGATCTAAGGCTTGAAAACAATATCCAGCTTACGCAAAGATCAATGAATTCGGTCAGCGCATTTAGGAAATATTTTTGTAATATTTGTAGAGTAAGATCTACTCAAGTACTTGGAATCAAGCCTGCCTGAAAAAAATACATCAGCTTAATGTCGTTTGCAAGTTGGATTAACTAAAAGATTGAGTTTTTTCCCGCAAAACAAGTAATTGATCAACACACTCTCGTCGTTTTCGCAGTTAGTCGTCGTGTATTTCCGACTTTGAATATCATTTCCACGGATTTATATTTTTCTCTGAGTTCAACTCAACGTTCAAAAAATTTCTTTTTTTTTCTTCAACCTCAACAAACTAGAAATAAATCAAAAAAAAGTAAAAATATTAAAGGTTATACAAACATAAATGCTCATTCGTTAACTACTCTGGAAGCTTTCCAATTGAAGCTTCGCTCTTATCAAACCAATTATCAATCTATTCCGGATCAGTAAATTTTTAAAAAGAAGAATTTGGAAACAGGAAAACCTCCGAATCCTAGTGGACCCTCCGAAAGGTGGAAAACGTTACAGACGATGGTTGGAGCACACCGCCGGCTGCTGCCGCCGATGCTGTGGAGGATGCTACCGGTCCCAGGATGCTGTTCGATGATGATGATGTGGCCGAGACAGACTTCAGCGGCACCCACGGCGATCCGGAGGAAGAACTAGAACTAGATGGCAATGGCGGAGTCGGCGGAGGGACGGCTATCTGTACGGTGACGCCCCTCAGCAATGGCATCGTTGGTTCTGTGGGTGAGTGCAGCCGCAGCGAGTGCAACTGTTGCTGCATGGCCATTAGCTGGGCGGGTGGGGGTGGAGGTGGTGGTATGGTTACAATCAGTTCTTCCTCCTCCTCCAGGTCGTCTTCGTCGTGGACACCGCCGCCGTTGTTGTAGTGTACATGTCTTACTGGTTCGTACTCATTGGAAGCGAATGCCAACTGAGAGGAAGAGGACGGTCGGCGAGAGGAAACGGCAATCGAGTGCTGATGGTGGTGCTGGTGGTGATTTTGGTTTTCTAGGGCGCTACTACTGCTACTGTTGGAGAGTGAATCGGACAAACCTGTCCCGACGCCGATGGGGACGGCACCCAATGGCGATGAAGATGCTGCTGCTGCTGCGTTTGATGATGTGGATGACGACAGTGATGATGGCGGTGGTGGAGCGGGAAGAATGGTCGGATCAGGCGTACCTGAAGATGCTGTGGACGAGGATGATGATGATTTCTGTTTCCTGCTGCTTCCGCCGCCACCACCACCACCGCCGCCGCCGCGCCGTCGGGTCAGATAGCGATTCAGAAGAGAGAGAAATTATTATTTTCGTTTGCTCGGTGGCAGCGGTTGATTCTGGTTCCGCTGCGGCGTCTGTGGTCGCTGGGCGTTCGTGCCCGAGTACTGGTACTTGGCTTTCTTCTCCGATGGTTTCAATATCTACGGATAAAAATCAGTTTATTAAATTTGAATCATTCAATCAAACTAAATACAACAACCAACCTGAAATGAACACATAAGATTTTCGTCGACTGACATCATACCACCGGCGTTGTCGAATTCCCCGCAGTAGTTGGGTGCAGAGAAGAGCGTTACTAGCGATCGCTTGGCGAAGAACTCGTAACCATCCTCGACGACCTGATGCGCCCGACAGATCAGGTCCAGATCGTGCATACTCAGGAATTTGGAAACCACGTCGACGCCGAAGGTGAAGCTTACACCGCGATCATTTTCGCCCCAGCCCTGTGACCGCAAGAAATAACAATTTAATCGTCAGAAATGTTTACAATTGAGGTTTTTGGGATGAGAAAATATTTTACCTTCACATCCTTATCTGGATCACTCCACAGCAGATCACATAGCAGTCCAGTGTCCGGAACGTCGGTTGGCCTCATGATTCTTCTGATCTGTTCCATGTGCTGCAAATGAAATGCGGAAAAGGATTGTTGAAAAATGTGCATTTGAATTTAAAACAAGCTAAATATTATCGAATTAAGGATAATATAGATCAACAATCAAAAGAGGTGCGGAGGTCATTATCATTACCAGCCCCTGATGCTGGCTGAAACACGTACAATTTTTTCTTCTGCAAACCTGGAGCGTTTATTCTCCAACAACGTTATTAATATTTTATCAGACTAAGGCCGGAGTGGCCTGTGCTGCACATAAAACTCTTCTCCATTCAGCTCGGTCCATGGCTGCACTTCGCCAACCACGCAGTCTGCGGAGGGTCCGCAAATCGTCCTCCACCTGATCGATCCACCTTGCCCGCTGTGCACCTCGCCTTCTTGTTCCCGTCGGATCGTCGAACCATTTTCACCGGGTTACTGTCCGACATTCTGGCTACGTGCCCGGCCCACCGCAGCGGTCCGATTTTCGCGGTGTGAACGATGGATGGTTCTCCCAACAGCTGATGCAACTCGTGGTTCATTCGCCTTCTCCACGTACCGTCCGCCATCTGCACCCCACCATAGATGGTACGCAGCAGTTTCCTTTCGAAAACTCCAAGTGCGCGTTGGTCCTCCACGAGCATCGTCCAGGTCTCGTGTCCGTAGAGGAATACCGGTCTAATGAGCGTTTTGTAGATTGTCAGTTTGGTACGGCGGCGAGCTCTATTCGATTGGAGCGTCTTGCGGAGTCCAAAGTATGTACGATTTCCAGCCACTGTGCGTCTCCGAATTTCTCTGCTGGTATCATTTTCGGCAGTCACCAGTGAGCCCAAGTACACAAATTCTTCTACCACCTCGATTTCGTCACCACCGATGCAAACTCGCGGTGGGTGGCTTACATTGTCCTCTCTTGAGCCTCTTCCTATCATGTACTTTGTCTTCGACGTGTTGATGACTAGTCCAATCCGTTTAGCTTCGCTTTTCAGTCTGATGTAGGCTTCTTTCATCCTCTCAAAGCTATGTGCCATAATAAAGCTACGTGCCATAATATCTATGTCTCCAAAGCGATGTTGAATAGCAAACACGAAATACCATCACCTTGCCGTAACCCTCTGCGCGTTTCAAAGGGACTCGAGAACTCCCCTGAAACTCAAACTACGCACACCACCCGATCCATCGTCGCCTTGATCAACCTTATCAGGTTATCCGGAAATCCGTTTTCGTGCATTAGCTGCCATAGCTGATCCCGATCGATTGTATCATATGCGGCTTTGCTGCATTCTTCTCCTCTTCTCCCCCACTAACTGCTCACATTCGCCGTAATACCAGTCGTTACTCTGATCTGGAGGCACCATGCCAAGTGCAGCGGCTACGATGCTACTAGTGGCGGATCAAATATCTCTCCAGCCATCTTCAAGAGAAACTGCGCCTAGCTGCTCTTCCGTTGGGAGTGCCACTTCAAGCTGCTGTGCGTAGTCTTGGGTTAGTCTACGAAGAAGGCGGGGTTGAAAAAATCATTTTCAGTACAAATCGTAAACAAACCCGCTGGCTCTCTCATACTAAAAGCCATTGGGTGAATTGTGAATTTGGCAGATTGGAACACCTAGTGGTGTATTCATCTTGGCTTCGATAAAGAAATAATAGAAGTTGACAGAAATGTAACCTGGTAGCAGGTTAAAGCAACCTGGAATACCCCTGGGGGTACCTTCGCTGGCTCGAAAAAAAAAAATCATAATGGCGGACGAATTACAATTCCAATCAAAATTGATTGATAAAGTTTTGATGATTGTGTATTTTTTTTTTATTTCAAAACTGTTGTTTTGTACATAATATGCATGGCAATTAGTAAATCCAATAGAATCCTGCCCTCCACAACTAGCACAGACTTCTTCCAAGCAGCTCGAAGGCCTCATTAGAAGAGGCTCGGAGGACTCCTTTTAAGTAGTTCATAAGCCTTCTTTCAAGAGGCCTGGAAGCCTCCTTTCAAGAGGCCTGAAAGCCTCCTTTCAAGAGGCCTGAAAGCCTCCTTTCAAGAGGCCTGGAAGCCTCCTTTCAAGAGGCCTGTAAGCCTCCTTTCAAGAGGCCTGGAAGCCTCCTTTCAAGAGGCCTGGAAGCCTCCTTTCAAGAGGCCTGGAAGCCTCCTTTCAAGAGGCCTGGAAGCCTCCTTTCAAGAGGCCTGGAAGCCTCCTTTCAAGAGGCCTGGAAGCCTCCTTTCAAGAGGCCTGGAAGCCTCCTTTCAAGAGGCCTAGAAGCCTCCTTTCAAGAGGCCTGGAAGCCTTCTTTCAAGAGGTCTGGAAGCCTCCTTTCAAGAGGCCTGGAAGCCTCCTTTTAAGAGGCCTGGAAGCCTCCCTTTAATAGGCCTTCTTCTTCTTATTGGCATTACATCCCCACACTGGGACAGAGCCGCCTCGCAGCTTAGTGTTCATTAAGCACTTCCACAGTTGTTAACTGCGAGGTTTCTAAGCCAAGTTACCATTTTCGCATTCGTATATCATGAGGCCAACACGATGATACTTTTATGCCCAGGGAAGTCGAGACAATTTCCAATCCGAAAATAGCCTAGACCTGCATCGGGAATCGAACCCATCCACCCTCAGCATGGTCTTGCTTTGTAGCCGCGCGTCTTACCGCACGGCCAAGGAGGGCCTGGAAGCCTCTTTTCAAAAGTCCTGGAAGCCTCCTCTCAAGAGGCTCGGAAGCCTGCTTTCAAGAGGCTCAAAAGCCTCCTTTTAAGAGGCGCGGAAGCCACCTTTCAAGAGGCTCGGAAGCCTTTTTTCAAGAGGCTCGGAAGCCTCCTTTCAAGAGGCTCGGAAGCCTCTTTTCAAGAGGTTAGAAAGCCTCCTTTCAAGAGGCTCGAAAACCTCCTTTCAAGAGGCTCGAAAGCCTCATTCCAAGCGGTTCGGAAGCCTACTTTGAAAACGCTTGGAAGCCTCTCTTTATGGGGTAGAAGCCTTCTTTCGGGAAGCTCGGAACCCTCGCTCCAAGGGGCTCGGAATTATTTTTTCAAGAGGCTTGGAAGCATACCTTAAAGCAGCTCAGAGGCTTCTTTTCAAGATGCTCGGACGCCTCCTTTTAAGTGGCTCGAAAGCCGCCTTTCAAGAGACTCGGAAGCCTATCTTCAAGAGGCTTGGAAGGTTCTCTCGGAAGAGGCGCGGAATCCTACTTCCAAAAGACTCGGAAGCTTCCTTTCAATATGCTCGGAAGCCTTCAATAGTCAAAACAGTACCTACAGTCAGTCCCTCGATGTAAGAACTTAATTTTAATTGAGAAGATTAAAAAAATGAAAATTTCAGAAAAATTTATGGAGAGCCATACATTCCGTTAGTTTTCAGGTCTATTTTTCATATACTTGAAAAGTAACGATTATTTTTATTTACAGCAAAAAATCATAGGGGGTACCTCAATTAATGCATAAGTTCGAAGGGGTACCCCTCAAGAAAAAGGTTGAGAGCCGCTGTTCTAGATAATCACTATATAAAAATAAGGCAAGCACTTGATCAGTTTGACCAGGTTCAAAAGAGCTGTTTCCAAGAGTCCTTAAGCTATGACTATGTTGAACAAATCGAGAAGCTTGCGGCGGGTTTATCGAATAGTTCAAAGTTTCACATTTTGCGTTACCATATAGCCGAATTTTGCACATTCGCCGGAAGAGGACTAAGTAAGTACAACGAACAAGCAAGTGAAACCGTGCATTTCGATTTCCAGACGTCGTTGAATCGAGTCAAGACTCCTGAAAATTCTGAATCAAACGAACGCCAGCTACTTCGTGCTGTGATTATGTACAATAGCGAACATCGTTGATTATTTTAATTTTTCTTGGATATTTTTACTTTTGGCTACCACTTGAACTCATTAAATTTATTCTAGTACAAAATATATCTATTTCATTTTGTAGTTATAGTATTATTTTTATAAATATTCATGCCAAACACATGAGAGGAAAACATGTGAATGATGAACACATAGTCTTTCATTATACATATTACAGCCAATCAAAAAAAAAATAATGCTCTAGACCCCCCGATAGAACATTTTAATTTTATCATGAGATAAAAGAGGAGAGTGTAAGCAACCGATTTATTGAAAATAATGTTGCTGTACCAGATACACCGTGGTCAGGATCAGAAGTTTTTACAAACAAATCGGGAGTCCAGTTGTAATCGTGCGCTCACCACCTTTGGATGTATCGGATCCATCAGTGACACTGGATAGTGCTAAACAGGGTTGAAAATTTTCGACAGCACTGGATGAAGGTGATGTTTTTTTATATGTTTTTTTTATTTTCTTCCTGCTTTGAAATCAGCCTCACATTCCCGGAGAGGCAGAAAAGTAAACAACAGAACTCACATCACCCACTGCGTCGCGAAGATGAAATTTACCACAGCAAAATGTACACATTCACCCAGCAAATTGAAAAAAATCACCACGCGTTTAAATGGGCCACTCACAGTCATATGGTAAGGCGCGAACTGAGCAGCGTGTCAGAGCGACTTGTGAGTGGCTGAATACGAAATTGAACGGTCGGTGTTGGAAATGATTTTTCGGCTGCACCCAGTCGCACTCACCGCGGCGGCGATGACGGCGACTGCAGATTTTACTGAGATCCATGTTTTTCACTGCATTGACTGTGAAATATTTCTACCCTGGTGCTAAAGCTCCAACGCAGATTTAATTTTCAGTATTCAAGTGGCAGAGTTGTGGAGCTACGTATGATGGATGCAGGAATCGCAGTCCATTACGTGCGAGTGTTTGATGTTCCTCCGGAAGCTAATGATTCGGATTTAGCTACAGTGCTCGGGTCGTTCGGAAAGATTCATCGTCTAATTCGAGAAAAATTTCCAGCGGAACTTGGTTTAGACCATTTAAATACTGGCGTACGAGGAGTATATATGGAGATTGAAAACTGGAGATTCCTCCAGCGTTGAAAATTTCGAATTGGGAAGCAAAGGTATACTACGATGGATTAAAAGAAAAATGCTTTTTATGCCAATTGGAGGGACACCGAAGGAATTCTTGTCCACAGAAGCAACGGAAAATTCATGCTACAACATATGCTGGTGTGGTTGAGTCGGGAACAGCAGTGCTGCCGCAGGAAATAGACATCGAGGAAGACGTAATTGAAATAGCGGAGGAAGAAAATTTGCAATATGAAACTGACACGGAGCTAGCAGCACAAGTAGAACAGGACAAAATGGTAACAAAATTTCCAGTAGAAGTAGAAGATGCGGAAGAGCATCGTTTGAAGGAGATTGACGAAGCTGCAGAACAACTAGGGTTGGAGAACTTCAGGGAAAATATTTCAAAACTTTCGGATATGATCGACGCACTGCCAAAAAAAGGACAAAGCAAGCCAAAGACGGGCGCAGTTCGCAACATCAAGCTCTATGGAGCTACAGCTGAAGAAAACAGCTCGTAAAAGCTCTAAATAATGTTTTATAACTATAATTAGTTTCTAAGATTTCGGCTCTGTAATGCCTAATGGCGCCTCGAGCCTATAAAATAAACAAAACTAAAAAAAAAAATCGGGAGTACCTCAAGGCAGTAACCTGGGCCCTCTACTGATCTTGATCAACATTAGCGATGTATCCCGCTGTATTTGAAACGCATTTATCTCCACACCGATGTTTTTGAACGTTACACAGATTAACAGTCATCAGATAAGCAGAAACGTTCGCTCTACACCGATAGAATTGTCTAAATTCCGCTTTTTCGGCGCTCCGGCATTATACTTGTTTGTGTCCGCGAATCGAGTATTGTGGTGTGCAAATTTTGAGTCGATGTTATATGTTGAAATGTTGATCAAATAAATGAATGAACGTCATTTGGTAAATGGACCATGAGTTGGCAGTCGGCAGTGAACACCTCTTTGAAGCTTTATCCAAGAAGTAAATGCAGATGCCATGACCGGTACTAATGTACAAAATGTGGTTTGTACTGAATTCGGCCTATACAAAGACAGTAAGAGGTCAGGTATTTCACCCATAACCCGATCAAGAATGCATAACAAAATTATAACAAGGGGAGTAATTTGTTTCAGAAAAATATTGTAACCAAATGTGTTATAAATTTTGCTGGTTAGTTGTTAAAATAACAAAAATTATATCAAAAATACCTCTAGCCGTAACATAATTAAAACAGAGGTTGATACTTTCATATCGACATTATACCAAACGTTGATATAATTTTTCTGTACAAAAATCTACTTTCAAGGTAATTGTCTACATCACGGATAGAAATCTGGTACGCTACCATCCATAATGTAGGCAATTAACTTTGTTCCAGCTATGTATTAATATCGAGCGGGTTCAAGTTATACTGAAGGTGATTACCTCCGATTTTTTCCAATGTCTACAAAAAATGTAGGCAATTATTTTGTGAAAATATTCATAACTAATGTTGTTATAATTTTGATATGAAATAAAACTGGCCGAAGACATATTTTTAGCGAATTATCTAATTATAACACACGTTGTTTTAAATAACAACAATTGATAGAATTGAGTTATAATTTTGTTATGCATTCCTGATCGGGAATATAGAATAGATTAATCCTGCCTGGGATGTCCAGCTAACCTAGCTTGCAACATAAGGCGTAGGCAGTGGCGTCTCGTAACCTCACTTTTTACCTGTTCAACGACACAAAAATTGAAAGTTTTGATATTTTGACATCCCGAATAGGAAATAAAATAATCAGAGTCGATTAAGCTTATCGAAGACTACTTATGTCATACATTTACGCGTAGAAATTTCTCAAATTTGAATTTGTTGAACAGGTAGATTGAGGTTAAGGAATCGCCACTGGGCGTAGGATTTCCAATCTGGACATGACGAGTTGAAAGTCAGACCATGTTTCAATTGAAATGTATTATTATTTTAAAATTCTACTAAAAATTTAAAAATAGGGACAGCCCCTTTGAGCAAATTCAATTTGCAAATTGTTCTTTATGAAGTACAACACCTCTTTATCTTTTGAAGTAACATAATAAATCTTAGTACTGGATGGCACAAGTGGTAGTTGGATTGTAAAGCCATTGGAAAATACGGTAGATAGTAGTTGTAGGCGTTACTAATCCATAAAAAAAATTAAGTCCACAAGCAAGAGATACAAGTAGCTGTCCTCCATTTTTAGTCGACCCTATTCCGCGTTCAAATCTATTATGATTCTAGTTCTAACAAGGTAGGTAAATAGAAGATATGTCTGTCACTTCGTCTACTTCTAATGCTGCTAAAGAAATCCCCAGAAAACTACTTCCCACATTTTTGCAAATCTCCAATTCGACTAAGTAATATAGCTAAAACTGTAATATGACTCACATTCAAATCCGGACTCAGCCCACCGTGACAGCAGAAGATCTTTTCGTCAATAATGGCCGCAATCGGTAAGCAGTTGAAACAGTCAGTGAAGGTTTTCCACAGTTTGACGTTGTACCTCCGTTTGCATTCGTCGTAAAATCCTAGTGATGGGAACGCGAGAAAAACGCGAAAATCAATTAGCGAGGCGATGATGATACACTTAAGCTTGGATGCTCACCGTATATCCTATTAATACTGGCACACTCATGATTGCCCCGCAGCAGGAAAAAGTTCTCTGGGTATTTGATTTTGTAGGCCAGCAGCAGGCAAATCGTCTCCAGCGACTGTTTGCCTCGGTCCACGTAGTCGCCCAGGAACAGGTAGTTGGCCTCGGGGGGGAATCCGCCGTATTCGAACAGTCGTAGGAGATCTGTGTACTGTCCGTGGATGTCACCTGAAAGGCAGAGTGACACAAAGAGAGGATTAGCGACAATCCGGTAAGACGGAAATGGCAACAAATAGCTGTACGATTTCTTGCAGCATTATGGGCGATTTTGGGTGGCAATATTCGGTTGGCGTCCTCCCATTTTGGAGTAAACGAGCTGTGAAAATGAAGAAGACTTACCACAAATTTTTAGTGGGGCTTCCAGTTCGAGAAGGATGGGTTGCTGCAGGAAAATTTCTCGCGACTTTAGGCACAGTCCGCGAATTTCATCTTCTGACATGGGTACCGCCTTGCCCGGTCGACATCCTCGCACTACAAATAGAAAAAACAGATCGTTAGTTGGAATACGTTGCATGGAATGAACAAAATGAGCTTAATTGATTTCTTTTTAACTAGTTAATATATAAAAGTTGTGGTGGTCTTATTGAGGACATTGATATCGCTTATGACTTCAGTCATACATAGCATGTAGTGGAACTTCCCAGGCTTACTCCAGACACTTCTTCTTCTTCTTATTGGCATTACATCCCCACAGTGGGACAGAGCCGCCTCGCAGCTTAGTGTTCATTAAGCATTTCCACAGTTATTAACTGCGAGGTTTCTAAGCCAAGCTACCATTTTTGCATTCGTATATCATGAGGCTAACACGATGATACTTTTATGCCCAGGGAAGTCGAGACAATTTCCAATCCGAAAATTGTCTAGACCGGCACCGGGAATCGAACCCAGCCACCCTCAGCATGGTCTTGCTTTGTAGCCGCGCGTCTTACCGCACGGCTCCAGACACAAAACGTTCAAAAATCTTGTCACAATATTGTACGAAAAAAATAAACCCTAACACAATGTTTCATGATAAGAAATTATTTTTTGCTTTTCAATGATTTTTTTATCTTATTATAAGACGAGTTAGTACTTAATAACACCACTGATTCGACTATGTGTCTATTTTTGGAATCTCGGGTACATTCAGTAAATGCCAAGTTGTGAAGGTCGGCGGAGGTCGAAAGAAAGTGGTTACCTCCAATACATTTTTCAAATCAATAACCTTCCATATAATGTACATATTCACATCGGAGTTTTTCAGAACAGTATTTTAAGGAAGAAAATATTTAGTCCGCTGGGTGTATGGGGATGCCTTATAGTGCGATGGTGGTAGAAGTTGGTTCCCCGTGCCAACTGTGACCAGTTCAAGCAATGTATCGATGGCAACATATATGACGGGTGTCAGGCCATTTGGCCGAATGCCGTTTGGCCGAACGCCATTTGTCGTTTGGCCGAATGCCGTTTGCTGGATTAGTTTAAAAAATTACCTCGAATTACGAGTAATGAAGAGTGAGTAGTGAGAAGTGGAAAATGAATAGTTGAAAGTCAGTAGTAAGAAATGAAAAGTGAGAAGAGAAAAGTGAACTGAGAACTTCTTTGTTCTTCCTTCTTCTTTTTTCTTTCTTCTTTTTTCCTTCTTTCTTTTTTCTTTTTCCATTTTCCTTCTGCTTTTTTCCTCCCTCCTTCTTCCTTTTTCCTTTTCGTTCTTACTGCTTCCTTCTTCTTTCTTCCTTCGTCCTTCTGCTTTCTCCTTCCTTCTTCATTCTGCTTTATTCCTCCCTTCCTTGCTTCTTCATTCTACCTACTTCTTTCTTCTTTCTACCTTTTTCCTACTTCCTTCTTAATCCTTTTTTCTTCTTTCTTCCTTCTTACTTCTGCTTTCTTCCTCCTTCCTTTTTCCTACTTCCTTCTCACTACTTTTTCCTCCTTCCTTATTCCTTTCTCCTTCTTCCTTATACTTTTTTTTTCTTTTTCTTTCTTCCTTCTTTTTTCTTATATTCTTCTTCCAACCTTATTCCATCTTCGTTCTTCCTTCTGCTTTCTTCTTCAATCCTCCTTCCTAATTGCTTCTTCCTTTTTCCTTCTTCATTCTTCCTACTTCCTTCTGCTTTCTACGTGAGAAGAGAAAAGTGAACTGAGAACTTTTTTCTTCTTCCTTTTTCCTCTTCATTCTTCCTGCTTCCTTCTTCTTTCTTCCTTCTTCCTTCTTCCTTTTTTCTTCCTTCTTACTTCTGCTTTCTTCCTCTTTCCTTCTTCTCTATTCCTTCCTTCTTCTTTCTACCTTTTTTCTATTTCCTACTTCCTTCTTACTTCTTATTTCTTCTTTCTTCTTTTTTTCCTTTTGCTTTCTTTCTCCTTCCTTTTTTCTACTTCCTTCTTATTCCTTTTTTTCTTTCTTCCTCCTTCCTTTTTCTTTATTCCTTCTTCCTTTTTTTCTTTTTTCTTCTTCCTCCTTCCTTCTTCCTTTTCTTTCTTCCATTCTTTCTCCAACCATATTCCCTCTTCTTTCTTCCTTCTGCTTTCTTCTTTCATCCTTCTTCCTAATTCATTCTCCGTTTTTCCTTCTTCATTCTTACTACTTCCTTCTGCTTTCTTCCTTCTGCCTTCTTCCTTATTCCTTCTTTTCTTTTTACTTCCTTCTTCATTCTTCCTCCTTCCTTCTGCTTTCTTCCTTCTCCTTTTTCCTTCTTCATTCTTCCTACTTTCTTTTTTTCTTCCTACCTTCTTCCTGCTTCCTATTTAATTCTTCCTTCTCACTTCTTTCTTACTCTTTCTTCCTTTTTCCTTCTGCCTTCTTCCTCGTTTCTTATTCCTTTTTGCCTTTCTCGTACAACAAGGTGTAATTAGAAGGCTATATATTCACTTCCAAAACGATTTTGTGATAGAAAGTCCGGAGACCCATAGTGTTATATACCAATCGACTCAGCTCGACGAATTGAGATGATGTCTGTCTGTGCGTATTTGTGTGCGTGTGTGTATGTATGTGCGCAAAATAAAACTCACTCATCTTTTAGGCACTTATCTTGATCCGATTTGTTTGCAAGAAATTACATTCGACGGAGAATCCTGTCCCATTGTTTCCTATTGAAAATTGGTCAGATCGGACTATGGGATCAAAAATGATGGCCAAAATACGATTTATATACAAAAAACACGCTAAAAATTTTCATTCATTTTTTTAATTGTATCTAATGTACGAGAAAAGCAACAAACACCGCGAGGTGCATCAATCAGGGTTTTTTTTTTCTTTTCCCTTCTTCTTTTTTTTCTTTTCCTTCTTCCTTTTTTTCCTTCTCCCTTCTTTTTTCTTCCCTTTTTCCTTATTCCTCCTTTTTTCTTCCTTATTCTTTCTTCCTTCTTCTTGCTTCTTCTTTCTTTTTCCCTTTTCATTCTTCCTACTTACTTCTACTTTCTTCCTCCATCCTTATTCTTTCTTACTTCTTTTTTCTTCTTTCTTTCTACTGCCTTCTTCATTCTACCTACTTCCTTCTTCTTTCTACTTTCTTCCTATTTCCTTCTGCTTTTCTTCTTTCTTCCTTTTTCATTCTTCCTACTTCCTTATTCTTCCTACTTCCTTCTTTCTAATTCTTTCTTCCTTTTGCTTTCTTTTTCCATCCTTTTTCCTTATTTCTTTTTCCTTCCTTCTTCTTTCTTCTTTTTTCCTTCTTCTTACTTCCTTCTTCTCTCTACCTTCTTTCTTCTTCATACTTTCTTCTTCTTTATTCCTTCTTCTTTCTTCCATCTGCTTTCTTTCTCCTTCCTTCTTTCAGTTCTTTCTCTTTCCTGTTTCCTTATTTTTTTCTCCCTTTTTCTTTCTACCTTCTTCCTTTTTCCTTCTTCTTCTTTTTCCTTCTTACTTCTTATTTCTTACAAATAACTTCACACTACTCATTTCTTATTTGTTACTTCTTACTTCTTGCTCACACTACACACTACAAACTCTTCTTAGCTCTCATTACTTACTACGAATCTATGACAAAAGGTCGAAAGACATAAGGTCGAAAGGACAAAACGTCGAAAGGGACAGAAGGTCTAAAGGACAAAAGGTCGAAAGGTACAAAAGGTCGAAAAGAACAAAAGGTCGAAAAAGACAAAAGGTCGAAAAGGACAAAATTTCGATCAAGAACAAGTTGATAACATGTTGGGTGTTTGTGCTACTGCATTTAACTTCAAGCAGAAATAATAACACACTCATCTCATTAATCAAAGTTGAACAATGAGCCATTTTCAAAGAAGGAGAAATTACTATGAAACAATATTATGAATGTCTAGATAGGTTTGTTAGAGATAAAGCAGATTGTTGATTTTGGAAATGAATAAAACTTGTATTGCGCGAGGTAGAGTTGTCCTATACAGTTTGTAAACAAAATCCCTTTTATTTATCACTATTTTAAACAATTAAATAAAATGCATTTAATGAGAGCAAATAGTAGATGAATATCAAGGTTTTCTGAATGTCACTTCGATCTGTCAAATCTTTCATTACTCTTTATCTGAGAGAGAAGCCAACTCACTGACGAATCGTTTATTTACTATGTCTTCTTCTTCTTTATTTGTGTAGAAACCGTAGAAACTCAACAAATCATAGTAACATTTCATAACGTCGGAAGCAACATTTTTCACTCCAATAAAAACTTGTTCAAATTGACTGATTTTAATGGTTATGAACTGCATAACGTGGAACAAAACCGATTTCTCATAACACGGGATCATTCACATGGATAATTACGGGTTTAATTCACTCTAACAGATATAAGAAAAGTTGCGAACATAAATCGCCAAATAAATAATTTGGTTACGACCATTTGATGTTGCATCGCAGTGTTTACTTTTTCGGTTCGCAGTGACTGGATCGCGGTGACATTAGGATTTAGGATTAGGATTAGGTTTCTTTCGACCTTTTGTTCTTTCGACCTTTTGTCCCGTTCGACCTTTTGTCTTTCGACATTTTGTCCTTTTCGACCTTTTGTTTTTCGATGTTCTGTCTTTCGACTTTTTGTCCTTTCGACCTTTTAACCCTAACCCACTCACTTCATACACTTATGGCGGTAAGCTCCAACGAGGATAATACGCAAATCTCGTATTATCCTCGTTTGTGCTAAGCTTCAAGTCGTATTATCCTTGATTTTAATCTCGGATTTTTTGTTAATACGCCGATTTCGTGGTATTAAGTTAATACGAGATTTTCTAGAAGAACGCAGCCAAATAGAAACTTCTTCGCACACACACATTGAACGTCTAGCAAAAGTCATTTTACTGTTTGTTTTGTATTTTCATTTGGAATAAATATTCATTTCTTCGTTTGCCGAAATTAAAGACTGTGGAACAATTTGATTAAAAATATATTATAGGTATATGCACAAGCCATAGGTAAGTATCAAAGCTAAAAAGTAAAGTACCGGGTCATTTAAATCATGGTCTCTCCCCTGGATTTTCTATTTTTCCAGTTCATACGGAACAGCATAGAGGAAAATGATTCAGGAACATATTCGGAGCGGAAAATAAGGACTGAAATCTGATCAATTTATCGAGGGTGGTGTGCATTCACAGTTTTCGCATAGAAAAGATCCGCCTCCAGCATGAAGGAATCGAAGCAGTATGCGGTCTAATTGTGCGGATAAACCTACTTGCCTGCCGTTTCCGTCGCCGTTCCGCTGTAATGCGTGGGGTTCTTAAAGGATAAGTACGATGTTGTAACGATTAAACTCTACTATACTGCCGCTAACCGCAAGTGAGACTTATCTGGATATGGCGTCCATATACAGATAAGGCTGACTTTCGGTTAGCGGCAGTATAATTATGACCTAAACTGTGTTAAAAATAAACATGAATATAAGAAAGTAACTCTGAAAAACATGTTGTGTATCAAACATAAAGAATAAAGAATTCATGGGTCGTAATCTTGCAAACAGGATATATTCTTGAATAAAATTGCGGCAATACGTTGCAGTACCATAGGAAATACTGAGAATACCTCTTGTGATATCGGAAATTTGGTAAGATATATTGAAAGTTACTCGAAGAATACTCAAAAAGTGCCAGAAACATTTGGAATCCTTCTTGGATTTGTTCGAGAGATGCATAGAACTTTTCCGAAAAGGAGGATTTCCAGAAGGAATTAATGGAGGATTTCCAGGAGGAACTCCTGGAGGATTTCCAGAAGGAACTCCTTGAGGAATTCCAGAAGGAACTACTGGAGGATTTGCAGGAGGAACTCCTGGAGGATTTCCAAGAGGAACTCCTGGAGGATTTTCAGGAGGAACTCCTGGAGGATTCCCAGGAGAAACTCCTGGAGGATTGCCAGGAGTAACTCTTGAAGGATTTCCAGGAGGAACTCCTGGAGGTTTTCCGGGTCCTCGAATTTCCTCTGAAATTTTCCAGTATTCCTCCTCTTCTTGCAATTCCTCCAGGAGTTTTTTTTTTGTAATCTTTTAGGAGTACCGCCTGCAAATCCTCCTCGAGTTTTTCCTGTGATTCCTTCTGGAATTCTTCCAGAAGTTACTTTTGAAATTCCTCCAGGAGTTTCCACTAGATTTGCTTTAGGGTTTCCTTCTAGGATTTTTCCAAGCGGTTCTCCTAAGATTCCAGTTTAATTCTTCCAGGACAAATTCCAATAGAAACACTTTAAGGAATCCTAGATAAAAACCAGGGTCTGATTTAGAGGGGGTGAAGCGGCTCTGGGGAGTCCAGGGCCCTTGCAAAATCTTGGATACCAAAACCAACCAGTTTCACCTTTTGCTTAAATAATGTGTATACATTCAGAACCCCCAGAAATACTTTGCCCTCGTGGAAATCCTTTACGAGTTCCTTCTGGAAATCCTCCAGGAGTTCTTCCTCTAGATTCTCCAGAAGCATCTTCTGGAAATCCTCCAGAAGTACCTTTTGGAAATCCTTCTGGAGTTCCTCCTGTTCCTTGAATACCATTTCATAAGAAACTCCTAGAGGAAATGCGGGACGGACTTCTAGAGAAATTTCAGTAACTGGAGAAACAGGTCTTGGCAGCATTACCGGAGGATTTCCTTGAAAAAAATCAAGAGGAACCTCTGAAAGAATTCCAGGAGGAAACCCAAGAGGAAGTTCCACCTGGATTCCCTTCTGGACCACCTCCAGAAGTCTCTTCTAAAATTCATTTATGAGGTCCTCCAGAAGATTCTACAGAAATTAATTGAAATTGCTCTTGGAATTATTCCAGGAGTTCCTTCTAGAATTCTTCCAGAAGTTCCTCCTGGAATTCCTCCAGTAGTTCTTGAAAATCCTCTAGGAGTTACATCTGAAATTTCTCCGGTAGCTGCATCCAAGATTCCTTCAAGAGTTTTTTCTGTAAATCCTTCAATATTTCCTCCTGGAATTCCTCCAGGAGTTGTTTCTCCAAGTCCTCCAGGAGTTCCACCTGGAAAACCTTCCGGAGTTCTACCTTGAAATCCTTCAATATTTTTTTTATTTTATTGCTTCAGGAATTCCTGAAGGAACTTCTAAACGAATTCCAGTAGGAACTACTGACCGAATTCCAGGAGGAATTCCTGGAGGATTTCCAGGAGGAACTTTTGCAGAAATCCCAAGAGAATCTATTGGAAGGAATTCCAGAGGGATCTCTTGGAGGAACTTCTAGAGTAATCTTAGTGGAAATTTCTAAAGGAATCTCAGGAGGAACTTCTTGATTTTTTCCAATTCGTTCAAACAACGGGTATAGACAATTATTAATAACAACATTTCTTAATCTACACCGAAGAGCAACCACAACTAACCGACGCCTGCTTTCTACCCATCTTCCATAGCAAGCAGTCGCATACTACAATCCTCACGCGATTTCCCAGAGGAATCACTAAGGGACTTCTTGAAGGAATTCTTGGCAGGCTTTCGGCAGAGTTTCTTAGAGGATTTCCTGGAGGAATTCACACGGGGTTTCCTAGAGAACACGCCAAAATACTTAATGGAGCAAAAGTTATAGGTATGGGAATTCTATCCTCCGAATTTTTGGAATTCTCCTCTTCAAGGCAATGCGAGACTTGTTCTTCTGTAATTTTCATTCTCTCATAATTCTCGCAATGGTCCTTATTCAGCCTGCTCCTATTATTCTGAAAATTCTTTATGAATATTGGGAATTCTGCATTCAGTATGCTCTTTATTGGAATAGAACAATCCTCCGGATTTATGGAAATTTTACTTTTTCTGAGTGTTGTTCTAACTAAATTCTCCTACTGGGTAATTTGGGATTGCACTCGCGGAAGTCTGGAAATCCACCTTTTAAAATTCAGTCAGATCGCCATCCAAATTCTACTTTCGAATTATTCTTTCCTCTCTCGTAGTTATGGAAATTCCTGCGAGTTTTGCGAGAACTATTCTCTCGGAATTATAGAAATTCTGATTTAGGAGTTCTGAATATTGTCACGCAATTGATGGAATTTTTGTGCTGGAATACTCCTTCCGTATTTCCTATTGGATTTCTGATTTTCTCCTGGAATGCTGAGGATTCTGTTCCTGAAGTTCTGAAAATTTGTTCTCCCGAAATTCTTGAAATTTTTCTTCCGGACGTGTGGGAATTTCGTCTCCAGATTTCTCAAAAATCTTTTCACGGATCTCTATGCATTAATTTTAATTTCAGAAGCCAGGAAAATCTCCTTTAAGAAATCTACTCCCGAAATTCAAAGAAATCGCGTTTTGAACATCTGGGAATTCTTCTAACGGAATTATGAAAATTGTCCTCTCAAAAAGCTATAGGAACTTCCTTCAAAGTTCAATATATTTTTTTGCTGTCAGTTCATTAATTGACTAATACTTCGGTGATTCTAGAAATTAACGAGGAAATTAATCTACTGGCTTAGAAACCTCGCAGTTAATAACTGTGGAAGTGCTTAATGAACACTAAGCTGCGAGTCGGCTCTGTCCCAATGTGGGGATGCAATGCCAATAATAAGAAGAAATTAATCTAGTACAATCTAAGAATTTCTGGAATCAACCTCTTCAAAATGTTGAAATAAAACTTCTGGCAGTTTAAAATATATCTAGAAAATCAACCAGGGTTTCTATATTACAATTGCGATCATTATCCAACAAACTAGAGAAATCTACTTATATAGACGAATACCTATCAAGTTAGATAGAGTCCTTCTCAGATATTTTCCATATACATACCTACTTATAAAATGTATGGGTAATTAATTACAAACTCGAACAATATAACAGGAACTATTTATACCATTAATGTTATTTAGAATATTTATTTTGTATTTCACAATAAACGTTAATAATCATCTTAGCAACTTATTACCGTATTCAACGGTATTTTTCTAGCTCTTTTTCAACACGAAGCGCCGTTGTCTTGTCTCCTATTTATCAATTTTTCTGTAAATGAAGCACATAACATAAAGTATTCTTACGAAATTTAGTCTGATCAGTATTACTTACCATATTTCTCTTTAGATTTCTGTTTAAAACGGTTGAAATCCAAAATTTTGACGATTGGCCAGTCGAACATCCTAGCTTCATCCTCCAGATCATGTTTTCATATAAACTTACTAGATTTATGCACGATTCAGTCCGGCTTGAAAGAACCCTGCGGTTTGACTTGTAATTTCGTTTACAATTCCTGGTTGACCTGGACCTGCTGGGTACATGCATCGAGGCAGAGCGGATGTTTTAAATAGGAAATCCGTATCAAAGTAATTTAAATATTACTAGAGATCGCTATTGATTAAAGTAGTCGAATCTACTGAAAAATCTATTAACAACCGAGACCGAACTGAGTTTTCAGTCAGCTGCTTTCTGTTTTGTTTCGACTTTATCACAACTACATTTACACGCATGTGTATGATACACAAAGTTTGGCTGCGTGCGCAGACTTTATTACTGGTTTGATGCTTACCGTTCGAGGTATTAACTTTAATACTGGATTAAACAAAATCCGTATTAAATCGAGTATTATCCTCGTTGGTGCTTACCGCCATTAATAAGGAAACGTAGTTCAACTATTCGGTCAAACGGTATGCGGCCAAATGACCCTAAACCCAACTACGACAGTTGTTTGAAACGGACGAGGGAAATAAAAGTCAGCTGCGAACCAACGAGGCGACATCCTGTGTCTTTTAGCCACTTAACTTCTTTCGTAAAATTCGCATATTCTTCCCAACATTTTATTTAGATATAATTTAAAAAAAATATATATATAAAAAATCAAGTTTTCAAAAATGATGGGTTACATTTTGAATAGTGAATAGAAAATTATTCAAAAAGTTTGGTCATGTCATAAGATGAGCTATTATACTATCCAATTTAAATCCACCACTTAAGTTTTCAAAATACTTGTCTTCCTTAGATACGTGGGTCGATGTAGGATGTCGGCGCTTCCCTTCTTTGTGAAATAAACACAACAAAAAAATCCGGTGTCATGGCGAAAAACATAATGTGCAGTTTTAGCGTGAAAAGCAACAGCTCGGGGAATTATTTTCCTCTTGCTTTCATGTTCCCACTTTTTATCCCTCACCCCCAAACAAAAGCAAGTTATAAAGAAGAACAAACACTCACTCAACTGATCACTACGAAAAGCTCATAAAAGTGACGACGACTCGAATCAAACACCCACATAAATCATACTCCGGTCGAACTTTCTGTTGTTCCTTTAGCAGTCTGGCATAGACGTGTGAGTTGCACGAACCGGCTACAGAAGAAGAAAATCATTTTGATGACAGTATCAGCAACACCATCGATTGTAGATTGACATCCATAGCATTGACTCAATGAATTGTTTATGATGGATAGCTATTGATTCGTCTTATTGACTAAGATCTATAGACAAATACGTTAGGCGCTACTAATTAGAATAGGTTAGTTGAAGAACAGAAAATTCTACGCAACTTACAATTTACAACAAAGTGATATCCTAGAGCTTTCATCACTACCCCTGGTGACATATCGTGAATAACAAGAGTGAAAATAACCGAAACTTTCCTGATTTCATATTTCGTGATATTTGCAAAACCGGTCCGTTATCAATCGTTGCTGGATGAAAGGTGGAATTCATGCAAATGCGAAGAGAAGGAAGAAGTTATACAAAAAGTCAACGGAAACCCTCCAACGGACTGCTAAAGCAGTGCTAATTGGTTCTGCCGGAAAGGATTTCCACTGAATCCCGCAACTTTGATCGAAAATCAACCCTAACTTGGAAGCAATTATATCTGTAGGACTTTCCGGTGAAATCAATTCTACCTCGAACCGGCCGGTTGGCTGTGGCAACATCGGCGGGTACGGGGTTGTTTGATGATCGGAGCTCTCGCGTCTCACAATCACCCACTCACTGACGCGTAGCAGCTCAGCTGTCAGTCAATCCAGCTCCAGGCATGCCCCCTTCAACATATTTTCTCTTTCATGGCACTGCGTTCTCATTGGAGTTGGACCCGTTTTTCAACTTAGTATTTTCATGCTTGTCATTAAATGAACTGGTATTCAATTTTGCAATTACAAATTATGCACTGTGACCAGAATTCAAAAATCATTTATATTCGAAAAGATGCTAGACCAGATCAAGAATCCCCCTCACCTTCTTCGGATTGGCTAACTGAAGACCCACAGCATAATAAAAGGTGAAATGATGACGGGATGGGCACATTAGCAACTTTCTTCGTAGCGAAAAGGCCAATGAATGAATATAAATATGGACAACGTGCAACAACTGTCGGAGGTGGAAATAGATGCGGTGCTGGCGGGTGTGAGGATCTTCGTAGAATATATGAATCAAGTCACGTCAAAAGCACTTTAGGCAAACATGCTTTCTTCCGAAGCAGCGAATAAAAGTTAGAGAATATGTACTGTCCGTCAAACGTTGCACGCGAAAGCCAAACGTCAGTGCCGAGGTAAACATTTCATGTCGACATAACGACTGGTGGCATACTAATCGGCTATATAGAACTTATCCTACCACCAGTGTAAGGAATTCAAAGCGTCTGACTGACTAATTAAAATCATTCTTACTTCATCACTGATACCAAAGCAGTAAAAAAATTCTTGAACGTTAAGGAGGCGAATCAACCATGAATGTGGGGGGAACTATTCGAGATTCACATCGCAAGATCGGTCTACTGTGGTGGACAGGAAACGCAGTCAGAATTCCAGACAAGATCCCGGTGAAAATTGCTCTCGATAGCAATCCGACGCGACGGGCACAATAAGGCGCCAACTTCGTTTTTTAAACAAATCTGTACACGAATATTTAAATTCATATCAAAATCAGAATCAGAAGGAGAAAATTTTGGGCTGTCACGCCCTTTTGAAATATTGGTCTAGAAATAATACAAAAACCAACATAGTTGCTCAAGCTCCGTGCATTTGCAGGTCATAGTCCTGAGTTTGAAGCATAAATTCAATCGGGAGTTTTGCTGAATAATTTGCGTAAACTCCAGAAAAAATAGTCCGGAATTTGTGCAGAAAGTCCTTCTTTAATTCTTGTGACAGGTTTCTCTAGGAGCGCTAATTAATTCCTGTGGTGAGTTTTCCGGGGATTCTAGCGGAAATTGTCCTGGAAATAGGGTATCTGTTCCTATATCAATAACAATAAGCCAATGCGCATATGAAATGCATTTATTCCTCACCCAATAATCAAGTAACATGAGAATAATTATGCTCGGCTAACGTCATTTTTAATTGATAACAATTTGGTAACTTCAAAAATGAAATTGTTATCACATTATAGAAGTAATTAGCTAAAAAACATCATCACTGCCATGCACCTATTTCAATAACTTTCAAAAACAGTCAATCCTATACCAGTACCTATATCAATAATACTGTTTCCAACATAAAATACGCACACAATACTTGTGTGTATACGTAACGATATGATTGCAGTGATGCCGAATTCTTCAATGTTTTGTATTTGAGTTGAAATATAATTACAAAATTCCAGTTTTTGTTGTAGTTTTCCAACTTATCAGTTTAATTTTATGTTTGTCATAGCTTATCTCTTCGATATACCTTGTTTTACAAACATAAGAGTTGAATTTTACAATTAAAGTTCATTCAAGCATTTTTGAAATAAAAATCTAGGTCGGCAACCCTTGCAGATGCTGCAGGCCATGTAAATAGTTTGGAATACGGACAAGAATAATTTAGACGTTGTTCGAAATAAACCTATATCAAACTATAGGAAATCGCGTTAGTTTTTCAAATATGATTATATTTATAGTGAAAATGTGATGTGCTCTATGTGTTGTGAAGTGTATTTTGAAAGGATACATTTGTTTTAGCTTGAAATTGAGTGGAAAACAACGGCGTGAAATGAGATGAATCTGCTAGTAGCAATCGAGCAGTGCATCAAATCAACAGTTCAGAGGTAGGAAAATGAAAATAAATGTGTTTTATAATTTTGTTTTTAATAATTTGAGTCTTGTGAACTAAAACATTACTCAAACAGAATTTTAAATAATATTCCAAACATTGGAGAAGGTAGTCTATTCATTATTGTGTACATACGATGTGAGAAATTGTAATCAAATTGATTTTTTATTTGGTTTATCGACGGTAGAGATTAATATACGGGCTGTTATTAATATGGGAACAGATACCCTATTTGAAGCTCTTAGAACTTCTGCAGAATTCGCTCCAAAATTGCCTGCGAAATTTTTGCTGAAAGCATTAGAAATTCTTCTTCCGGGTATTCATGCAAAAGTTCCTCCAGAGAACTTGTGCGGAAATTCATTCGAGAATTTTGTCATAAATTCAAGTAAATTCTTCAAACCTGCGCGAAATTTGCAGAGACTACATGTCGAAATCCCATCATCCGTTCTTACGGAAACCGCTTCGAAAATTCTTGCCAAAATTGATTGGTGAATTCTTGTAGAAATTTTTTTTTATAGAAATTCCGTCATCATCGCTACAGGAATTTCTGAGGAAATATCATCGGAGTTATCCAAAAATATCGCAAAAAATAGTCCTGAATTTCTGCGTTTTTTTAAATTACCTTTTGAAAATCACAATTGAAATTTTTGAAAGAATTTTTTCAAATGTGATGGACCAAATATTTACTGTACGGCAAATCCTTCAAAAATGCCGTGAATACCAGGTCCCAACGCACCATCTGTTCATTGATTTCAAGGCGGCATACGACAGTATAGACCACGTAGAGCTATGGAGAATTATGGACGAGAACAGCTGCTCTAGAAAGCTTACCAGACTGATCAAAGCAACGGTGGATGGTGTGCAAAACTGTGTGAAGATTTCGGGCGAAAACTCCAGTTCGTTCGAATCGCGCCGGGGACTAAGACAAGGTGATCGACTTTCGTGCCTGTTGTTCAACATTGCGCTAGAAGGTGTCATGCGGGGAGCCGGGTGTAACAGCCGGGGTACGATTTTCAACAGATCCAGTCAATTTATTTGTTTCGCGGATGACATGGACATTGTCGACCGAACATTTGCAAAGGTGGAACTGTACACCCGCCTGAAACGTGAAGCAACAAAAGTTGGACTGGTGATGAATGCGTCAAACACAAAGTACATGCTTGTGGGCGGAACCGAGCGCGACAGGGTCCGCCTGGGAAGCAGTGTTACGATAGACGGGGATAGCTAACGGCTGACAACAATGTTAGTCGTGAAATACGAATGCGCAACATCTGTGGAAGTCGGGCCTACTACGGGCTCCAGAAGAAACTGCGGTCGAAAAAGATTCGCCACCGCACCAAATGTGTCATGTACAAGACGCTGATAAGACCGGTAGTCCTCTACGGACATGACACATGGACAATTATTGTGGGGTTTGAGTAGAATGCCTTCAGTGTGTTATAATAGATTCACACATCAGCGTGTCAATCGGCGAGCAGCAAGCCATGATTTTGCCTCTTCCAGTCAGACCTCCGCGGCGTGCACACGCATCCACGGGGAGTCGCTGTCATAACTTCGTTCCGGCCATTAAGGGCCACACATTTTGGCGATCCTGCCAGTCGATTTTTTGGATCCTGTTGCTGATTTCATGAGGTGAGTTGAATTCAAGTGGTTAAATTGTGACGAGTGATATAGTTCAGTTTGCAAAATCACATGGCGCGTCACGAAGACCGTTGGAAAATGGTTTCTGGTTTGCTAAATCACAAGACGCGTCTCGAAGACCGTTGGAAAATGGTTTCTGGTTTGCTAAATCACAAGACGCGTCTCGAAGACCGTTGGAAAATGGTTTGTGGTTTGCTAAACCACAAGACGCGTCTCGAAGACCGTCGGGAAATGGTTTGTGGTTTGCTAAATCACAAGACGCGTCTCGAAGACCGTCGGAAAATGTTTTGTGGTTTGCTAAATCACGTGACGCGTCGTCGGAAATTTGTGGTGACCCGTCTGAAAGACCGCTGGAAAAATGGTTTGTGGTTTGAAGAATATTAAAGCCTCGCCTGGAAGACCGTAAGAAATTGGTTTGTGGTTTGCAAATCGGTGTAAATGGTTTGTGGTTTAGAAAACTATAAGGCGTGTCTGAAAGGTGGCCGAAAAAAATGTATTGTACTTTGTGAAATTACAAGGTGAGTATGGAAGACCTACGGAAATGGTTTACGATCTAGAAAATTTCAAAGTCCTGCCAAAATTTAATTGAAACAAATTTAGATTACATGAAGCCACTTGGCAACGTACAATGTACAACGAAAGTTCCAATTCATTATGCGTAAGATTAGTTTGGAGTTATTGGCTAGCAATACTAGTTGATGGCAAATGGTTGTTGGTGTACTGTACGCGAAACTAAAAGTTAAATTAAATGTACGGATTTGGAATGGATTTGAATTGGATTTGGATTAGGTTTGGATCTGGATTGGATTTGGATTAGGTTTGGATCTGGATTGGATTTGGATTGGATTTGGATTTGGTTTGGATTTGGATTGAATTTAGATTGGATTTGGATTGGATTTGGATTCGATTTGGATTGGATTTGGATTGGATTTGGATTGGATTTGGATTGGATTTGGATTGGATTGGATTGGATTTGGATTGGTTTTAGATTGGATTTGGATTGGATTTGGATTAGATATGGATTGAGTTTGGATTGGATTTGGATTGAGTTTGGATTTAAATTAGATTTGGATTGAATTTGGATTAGCATGAATTTTCTTATCATTATTAGGTTGTTCTTAAATCTTATTAGTAATGAAGTTCAACGCCGCTTAGTTTTGGATTGCATTTGGGTAAGATTTGGAATGTTTTTTTTTTGAAGAAATTGTCATTGTATTTGACAAACAAAAGAAGGCTTCAAAAATTTAAATAACCCAGGAGAAAAACAAGCATTGCATCCTATGCTAGAAGATTTTTTTTACGTTTTTTAATGAGAGAAGAAGGGAAATGTGGGGTTTGAGTAAAATGTCTTCAGCGTGTTATAATAGATTCACACATCAGCGTCATGATTTTGCCTCTTCCAGTCAGACCTCCGCGCGTGCACACGCATCCACGGGGAGTCGCCGTCATAACTTCGTTCCGGCCATGTATGGCCACACAATTCTCGAGGAGGACTTGCAAGCACTCGGAGTATTCGAGAGACAGGTGCTTAGGACCATCTTTAACGGTGTGAAAGAAGACGGTGTGTGGCGGAGAATGAACAACGAGCTCGCCCAGCTCTACGACGAAGGTAGCTAAAGCCGGAAGGGTATGATGGGCAGGACATGTTGCACATATTGGACATAACTCCTGCCTTTCAAAACTGTGATGAAACATCAGATATTGAAGTGCTGGAGTGTAATTTATTGATGTTCGAAATATTTAACATAAAGGCGAAATTATTGATAATTTAGCAATTTAAAAATATTTCCTAGAACAAATTGTGAACATGTTTGTCAACTTGAAAAAACAATTCTAGAGCTTATTGAAAACTGACGCCAAGGCTTTCGCCGATGGTAATTTCGAAAATATTCTAATACCTATGAGGCAATCTTTTTTGATAATCTCAGATCTTAATTTTGTTCATTTGAACATCGCTAGCGTTGGAAAAGGAACAAAATCACAATTTCCACTGCAAGAAAACAACCTGCTGATGTTCATCATCCTCCTCCCTTAAACACTCCCGAACGATAGCACCTGTTTTCACCTTGCGACGCTACTTGATGAAAACTACTCCCATCCCTCCCATGCACCTGAAAGAGTATGACGACAAACATCAGCATGCTCCATAAAGAGTGGCTGTACTCTTTTGTACACGATATGGTTTGTATTTTTAACCGTTTTATTGTAAGCTTATAGCAGTAGTAAAAAAAATATGATTCGAAGATTCATACAGATGGCAGTTATTATACCATGGTTCACCAAGGATTCATATTCTCACTGAGATCGTTAGTTTTTCTCCACTTAGTTTAACAGAACTTCTATTTTATAGGTTATTTTTTAATAGGGAAAAACAGTTCACAAAATTGAATTTTTCATGAGATGCAAAAATGTCAAACACAAAAAAACACTTCTATAGGGCACTGCACGGACGAATCTCTTCGTTCATAATGAAATTTGACATTCACTGGCCTTGTTGTTTTCTAATTTCTTTTTCTGAAATTCGGGATCGGAAGTAGGGCTGGGTTGGCCACAGCTGAACATCGCACAAGAGGCAGAAATCTTTCTAGACAACATAGAGAATTAAAAAAAAGGCGATGGCTGGACATTACACACTATGGAGATCTTTCAAGTCAGAAAACATCCTGGACCAGACCGAGAATCGAACTCGCCATCCTATGCCTTTGTTCGCAAGGCCTCCAGTAGCATTTACTACATTACACATTTCATACGTAGTGATATGTAGTGTTTACTACTGATTTTTTGTAGTCTTTTCTAGACGTTGCTACTCATGTCTCATGTCATGTCATGTCAGATGCAGGCGTGTTTTTATGGGATTTTTTTGAAGTTTTCCTGATAGTGTCAGGAATTCCTTGATAATTCCACGATTTTTCCAGGTAGTAAACACCCTGTTTCTGCGAAATCAAGAAAAATGTGTTTTGAACTGGTGCATAAACACTTATTCGTTCTAAATATAAAATATTGAACACTGTATGAGAAATCCTGACGAAAAAAACACATTCGAAAAATTATAATATATATTATGCTACAGTGGTTCGTTGTAATGAAAATTATCAATTAAAAACTGACAAATTTCTCGAAATTACAACGAAGTTGCCAAAATAAAAAAACGTGTGTTCATCTCCTTCAATAGACATATTTTGTATGCGTCATGTTTCAAAATGATTCAACAATGACAACAAGTGGCGCCCTTCTTCACACTAAAACTATATCCGCGTGATGCTCTAAAATTGTTCCGATAAACCGCGAAATTCGCAAAAAGTGCAAAATCTGCGTAGTAGTAACAACCCTGTACTTGACGTGTTTTAGGGCTGGAAACTAGAGTGTTCTCTCTTACAGCTTCCACGAGGACATCTGGGGCATCCTGAGATCATTCACAAGCACTTCGGACATTCTTAAAAATCACTGAAAGCATGTTTGGTGCTGCTCTTTTGTTGGATGTTGTTTCAGATCAGTTTCATATAGAAGGGTAGGTTTTTTTTTAAATACAGGTTGTACTAGTACGAACTTTGATGTCTCCTAAAAACCTTCTGTGGCTGCTACACACGCCTTTAAACGCATAGGAAAACCAATTATAGTTTAATAATAAACTGTAATAACCCAAATGAGTGTTATAATGAATTTTATGCAACTCATTTGAGAGGTATAATGGTCATTGAAGCACTTTAACACATACTAGAAATTAATAGTCTTTGTGATGTTTATCAAATCGAAGAATATAAAATAATGAATTATGAATTATTGTCAGAAGTTTATTAAGCTTAAACCTTTGAACAATGATTTTGGCCGACAGAACCGAATACATTCAAGGGTAATTTTCTATGTGAACAACTAATAAATTATTATATGGATTGCGGATCTAATGATTTAATTCTGATTTATAAAATCACTAGATCCGCGATCCATATAATAACACACTCCAGACAAAATGCAGCGAAAGCCAACCATCATCATAGTGTTAATGTGGTTTATTACACCAGTCTGCTTGTTAATTGATCATTAACTTCGAAGTATAAATGCGCTAATTGATGTCGAAAGTAGAGATGTGCACCGCCGCGCCGATAGTTTTGCATCGGCGCGTCGCCTTTCTAAACCTGTCGCGGCGTGATCTATAATTTCTCACGCTGATACAGTTTTATAGGAGTGTACATTATTCAATACTGAGTACCGACCGGGTTATAGCGTAAATTATAACAATTCTATGCATTCGCGACATACGCGTTTATTTGAAATATATCTTAGAACAAACATAAACCTTACCTAGAACTGAACAAACGCTGAGTTAAATCAGCGGTGGTTTAATTTGCATGGGGATGTTGATTCTAAAACTGAAATATACATTGCCGTAAAAAAGTCGCTGCTAAATAATTAATCAAGTTCAGTTGTAATTAAAATTGATTTAAACGCGTGATTTGCAGTACAAATTTTAAAAAGAAATTCCGCAGACATTAAAAACACCTCCATGAGAAAATGAAAGAAAAGACCCCGTGAATAACTGAACAAAAAAAACATGGAAATTAAAAAAAAAATATCTCACTGGAATTAGGAAAAACCCGAAAAAATAGAAAATGTATCCCATCGAAATTCAAAGAGATCTCCAGTGGACATCAAAAGAATTTGACATGCGATATTTTAAAGAAACTCTCGGAAACATTCAAAAGACCTTCCCGCAAAAATCCAAAAGAGCTGCCCTTGGCAATTCTGAAGAATACCTCATGGAATTCGGAGAGAGGAAATTGTAAAAAAAATCTGAATCAATCACCAGTTAAAAATATTCCCGACGTGACATCGGGCAAAACTAGGCTAAACGCACCGGCGCACATCTCTAGCCGGAAGAACTTGATAAATACACACTGCTAAACGATTTGCAACAAAGTAGCTATAGCTACGTAGTTACATATGATAAGTATAAGTTTACCTTTGGGAGTGAAAGTTAATGACTGCACTAATCGATCCACTCATCGATCGCCTAACAAATTCCATTGGGGACAATGATTTGGAATATGGTTGATCATTTCACTTTATTGTTTGTTTGTTTTAAATTCGAAGAAAGAAAAATAACTTTCCTTGCTAAATGTTACACTGACGCCTAGAGTCAGTAAGATTTTACCGTTCATTAGTTTATTGTTAATAATTCGGAACTTCACTACTCGGGCATACACTATTTTGTAAACAAACATTGGAACGGAATCGACCGTAGAAGGTAAAATGTTTCCTCCAAACGCAAACCAAAACTATCTGATTTATATTTTCTAAATTATGGTTCCGTGAAATCTTTTGTAACAGTCGTGTCCTTCAATTGGAACAACGGATCTTGGTTGGTACCCCCTTCGAACTTTTCCATTGCTTGTGGTCCCAAGTTTCTTTTCGTCCAGAAATGTTAGTTTTTAGCTTAGCTCTCTAAATAGAAACATAATTCAAACAAAAAAATTATCCTATTAAGTGACTGAATAGTTTTGCCTTCCCTATCTTTTTCTCTAACAGAAATTTTATTCATTTTCAATTAACCTTTGTCTGTGCTCAAAAAAACTTACGTTGTCTGTGCTCTGGGGTCAAATTGACCCCAAATTGAAATTGCTATAACTTTTTTATTGATTGATTGACTATAGGTGGGCGGGTACATTTCGGGGAGGGGTTTTAGCGAACAAGGGTACAAAAACAGTGGTTTCTAATGATTATTTTACTTATATCCAAAAATCCTACCCATTTTGAACTGCACCTTTTTTAAAAAGGTTATGCAGGAAGGCGTGTGCTTCGGCATGAGGCGTTGATAAGTTTAGAACTTGGCCGCCAGGTGGTGGTATATTTGAATTCATTATTTTAGACTACTCAAGATATTCCGATATATAGAATTCTCCTCAGTGTAAATATTCTTATCGCACAAATTTATTTTTTTTAAATGGCGTCTTGATCAAAGGTCGTCTAGTGGGAATGGACTGTCTATTGACGGAAGAAATAATTGGGAATTTTACAAATAGGCGGCAAATTGGCTGATCTTTGGTTACGCATGTAGACCCAAAGGCCTTAATTCCAGGGTTTTCTTGGATGACCTAAAACATATTCTGTGAACACATTCTATTATTTGCAGCATCGCTGGAGCAGGTTGAATACAAAGAAAACTTTTGATGAACTCTACCACAACATTCATGTTTGCCAAAAATGCTACAAACCAAAATACATCAGATCTCACATGGAACAATATACTCAAATATAACAGCTCACTAGCGCCGCATCTTGGAAGAAGTGCTCATTATATTGAGCACCGCTTTGTAGTCCTGGACATCCTGAACAATGTTGCCGAATACAACTTGGGTGTAGGTATGAGGGATCTCAAGCTAAAGCAATATTTCAAATATGCAAGAATATTGCAAGTACACTAGCGCCGCCTATTTGTAAATTTCCTAATTATTTATTCCGTCACATGACAGTCCATTCCCATCAGACGAACTTTGTTAAAGACGTCATCTTTACAAATTTCAAATTTGTGCGATAAGAATATTTACAATGAGGAAAATTCCATATATCGGAATTACTTGAGTAGTCTAAACTAATGAATTCAAATATACCGCCACCTAGCGACCAAGCTCTAAACTAATCAATGCCTTATGTCAAAACACACACCTTCTTGCATAACCTTTATGAAAAGGTGCAGTTCAAAATGGGTAGGATTTTCAGATATAAGTAAAATAAGCATGAAAAATCACTGTTTCTGTACCCTTTTTTACGAAAACCGCTCCCCGTGATGTACCCAATCTTTGGTAACGACCTGAAAGATGATTAAGTTATCTTTCGAAACAAAAAATCCATAATTGGCCAAACATTAAAAAAGTTATAGCAATTTCAATTTAAATCAATTTGACCCCAGAGCACAGACAACGTAAGTTTTTTTGAAAAAAGTCCACTGTAGCGCATATTTTCAAGATTTTTCAAGCGAATTTGCACCTAGGAGACAGATCTCGGCGAGTTTTACCAAACTACCAAAAAGTATGAGAATCGGTTGAAAACTAAAAAAATGGCAGCCACTCAAAGTGGCCTGGGGTCATATTGACTCCAGAGCACAGACAAAAGGTTAAAAAGGATGTGATTGATCTTACTTGTCACGTCTTAAACCTTCATAGTTGCGCACCGGACCCAACCGTAATCTGGTACCTCAAACATAGGCTATGCGACAGTAGTTGTGTTATACTTTAATAAATTGCAATTTAAATGAAACGGAAGTAGTAGCGAAGGAGATTCCACTAGACATGAAATTCAGCATATGATGATTTTTGGGTATGAACACGAACTATCTCTGAGTATCTTGGTAAGAATATTACAATCGAGCTTCTGCTAATAAAATGTTTGATGATGATCATTTGCCAAGCATATAGCCTTGCAAAGCTTGACGGATTTCAGCCGACATTAAAGTTCACTGTTTTTTATGGTTTTTAAGGTATCCTTTGAATGAACTCTTGGACTTTTGGGGAAATTTCGAGATCAAGAAGATTTTTTGTTTGTTTCAGAAGTCAACTTACAGAACTCTTCGATTGATCTTTCATAGTCCCACGTGAAACTTTGCGGTTTTGATGAAACTTTTGAGAATAGAATAACATTGAAGCTCCCTGAGGAATTTGTGTTTCTTATTGCTTTGGAAAATTTCTAATTTTGGAACTTTATATCTTATACTGCACTGTGCACTTTTAATCTTCCTTAGCACAGCGGTAAAACGCGTCACACAAAACAGATTGCTGGATGTGGCTCGGTTGATTTTCTTATAGTCAACTAATAGAAATACTTTATTTTCAGGTGCTCCGAATTAATATTTTGATGAATAACTTACAAGTAAGAGGAGAGTTGGGGTAAAAAAATATCATAAAATGAGACCAACTTTGTTGAACTTGGCACGCTCCGAGCTGAGAGAGAGAAGACAGCCTTGTTTACGTTCATCCTAATGTCACCGCGAAGCAGTCACTGCGAACTGGTTCGCGGTGACATTAGGATGAACGAACTTAGGATGAACTAATTACGTAACGGAAAATTTGACCATTTTATCACCTCTCCCCGCTATCTTACACTTTTTGTATGAATCCTCTAAAAATTCTATGAATCGTTATACATTTTGCAACCCTCCCAGCTCAGCGTTGCGTAATTCATGGATGTTTCTTTTGATTAAATGATTATCATTTAGATGAAATTGTGTTTTCGAACTATGTTGAGGTGTAAAACAATACCAAATACAATTGTATTATTTCGTTTCAGTGCTTTGTTCGCTATGTCCTTTCTAACACCAAATTAATTATCTTTAAAGGGAGAGTTTATGGTAATTTTGGATTTCTGTCCCTTTTTTCTTTGTTGTGGGCCTTTACGCTGTGAAACTAGTCTTACTTCGACCGGAGATACGGGTTTGACAACAGAACTTAAAGGTTCACATGCGTACTCTTGCCCCACCCGTTACTGCGTACTTTTACTCCACAGCTCCAAAATTTATTCAGTTAATGGTTTTGACTTCTTGGAAAACCAACCGAATTAATGTTCTGCACCACAAAGTACTCTATACAATAGGTTAATGAAATGGTACAACGTTCACCTGACTGAACGTATAGATGGTATTGGAATACTAGTTGCGAAAACACAATTATTTTTAGCAAAATGACCAGAAAATAACTAGGGGAAAAGACGGCTTTGGTAGGTTTTGTTCTATTATTGGCAGGGGGTTTTTGTCGACCGAATTTTATGAAATTTGGCCACAATATTCTTTGATATGCATAGAATGTTCAGGCCAAATTTGAGCATAATCAGTCATAAAAAACCCCCTGACAATAATAGAACAAAACCTGCCAAAGCCGTCATCCCCCTTATCTTCATTTTTTCCTTGTTGTTTATTTAAATCGTTTACAATTACACCGGCTTCATAGTGCTGGGTAAGATGTGCCATCGTGTGATTGGATGGCAGCCAATCAACGCAAGGATGTGCAAGCTGAGGATAAAAGGCCGATTCTTCAACTATGGCACCATCAACGTGCACTGCCCACACAAAGGGAGACCCGACGACGAGAACGAAGCGTTCTACGCACAGCTGGAGCAGACATACGATGGATGCCCACTGCGGGAGTCAAAATCGTCACCGGTGACATGAACGTGCGTAGGAAAGGAGGAAATGTATAGACCGGTTATCGGACCGGATAGTCTGCACATCGTATCGAATGACAATGGCCAACGATGCATAAACTTCGCAGCCTCCCGCGGAATGGTAGTCCGAAGCACCTTCTTTCCCGCAAAAATATCCACAAGGCCACATGGAAATCACCTAATCAAGTAACGGAAAATCAAATCGACCACGTTCTAATCGACGGTAAATTCTTCTCCGACATCACGAACGTCCGCACTTACCGCAGTGCGAATATTGAATCCGACCAATACCTCGTTGTAGTATGCCTACACTCAAAACTCTCGACGGTGTACAACCCGCGTCGAAGTCGGACGCCGCGGCTTAACATTGGGCGTCTACAAGACGGTAGACTAGCCCAAGAATACGCGCAGCAGCTGGAAGTGGCACTCCCAACGGAAGAGCAACTAGGCGCAGCGTCTCTTGAAGATGGCTGGAGAGATATTCGATCTGCCATTGGTAGCACCGCAACCGCTGCACTTGGCACGGTGCCCTCGGATCAGAGAAACGACTGGTATGACGGCGAATGTGAGCAGTTAGTAGAAGAGAAGAATGCAGCATGGGCGAGATTGCTGCAACATCGCACGAGGGCGAACGAGGCACGATATAAACGGGCACGGAACAGACAAAACTCGATTTTCCGGAGGAAAAAGCGCCAGCAGGAAAATCGAGGCCGTGAAGAGACGGAGCAACTGTACCACGCTAATAACACACGAAAGTTCTATGAGAAGTTAAACCGTTCACGTAAGGGCCACGTGCCACAGCCTAATATGTGTAAGGACATAAACGGGAACCTTCTTACGAACGAGCGTGAGGTGATCCAAAGGTGGCGGCAGCACTACGAAGAACACCTGAATGGCGATGTGGCAGACGAAGATGGCGGTGTGGTGATGGACCTGGGAGAACGCGCGCAGGACATAATTTTACCGGTTCCGGATCTCCAGGAAATTCAGAAGGAGATTGGCCATCTGAAAAACATCAAAGGCCCTAGGGTTGTCCATCTACCAGGATAGTTATTTAAACACGGTGGTGAGGCACTGGCTAGAGCGCTGCAATGGCCAAGATTTAAGAGGAGGAAGTTTTGCCGCAGAAGTGGATGGAAGGTGTCGTGTGTCCCATCTACAAAAAGGGCGATAAGCTGGATTGTAGCGACTACCGCGCAATCACATTGCTGAATGTCGCCTACAAGGTACTCTCCCAAATTTTATGCCGTCGACTAGCACCAATTGCAAGAGAGTTCGTGGGGCAGTACCAGGCGAGTTTTATGGGCGAACCCAGGACCCACCACGGACCAGGTGTTCGCCATTCGCCAAGTACTGCAGAAATGCCGCGAATACAACGTGCCCACACATCATCTATTCATCGACTTCAAAGCCGCATATGATACAATCGATCGAGATCAGCTATGGCAGCTAATGTACGAACACGGATTTCCGGATTAACTGACACGGTTGATCAAAGCGACGATGGATCGGGTGATGTGCGTAGTTCGAGTTTCAGGGGCATTCTCGAGTCCCTTCGAAACGCGCAGAGGGTTACGGCAAGGTGATGGTCTTTCGTGTCTGCTATTCAACATCGCTTTGGAAGGGGTAATACGAAGAGCAGGGATTAACACGAGTGGTACAATTTTCAATAAGTCCGTCCAGCTATTTGGCTTCGTCGACGACATAGATATTATGGCACGTAACTTTGAGAAGATGGAGGAAGCCTACATCAGACTGAAGAGGGAAGCCAAGCGGATCGGACTAGTCATCAACACGTCGAAGACGAAGTACATGATGGGAAGAGGTTCAAG
The DNA here is from genome assembly GCF_024139115.2 of Armigeres subalbatus. Lineage (NCBI taxonomy): Eukaryota > Metazoa > Arthropoda > Insecta > Diptera > Culicidae > Armigeres > Armigeres subalbatus. Next base: position 31,276,294 of record NC_085141.1, read on the forward strand.
AGAAGACAATGTGAGCCTCCCACCGCGAGTTTGCATCGGTGATGACGAAATCGAGGTGGTAGAAGAATTTGTGTACTTGGGCTCTCTGGTGACTGCCGAAAATGATACCAGCAGAGAAATTCGGAGACGCATAGTGGCTGGAAATCGTACGTACTTTGGACTCCGCAAGACGCTCCGATCGCCGCCGTACCAAACTGACAATCTACAAAACGCTCATTAGACCGGTAGTCCTCTACGGACACGAGACCTGGACGATGCTCGTGGAGGACCAACGCGCACTTGGAGTTTTCGAAAGGAAAGTGCTGCGTACCATCTATGGTGGGGAGCAGATGACGGACGGTACGTGGAGGAGGCGAATGAACCACGAGTTGCATCAGCTGTTGGGAGAAGCATCCATCGTTCACACCGCGAAAATCGGACGACTGCGGTGGGCCGGGCACGTAGCCAGAATGTCGGACAGTAACCCGATGAAAATGGTTCTCGACAACGATCCGACGGGCACAAGAAGGCGAGGTGCGCAGCGGGCAAGGTGGATCGATTTAATTACAATTACACATGCCAATAGTTGGTCAGAATACCTATCAAACTGATGCAGTGCTGCTAGTTTATCTTCAAAAAATCGAAAACGTACTCTAACCCCACGCGCTCTCTTGCCCCACTCTACTCTACCAGCATTTTATGAGAAAAAAGGGTTGATTACAAAAAAATGGCATCGGTTGCGATCCCGCAACATCAGAGACCAGGGATTGCAGAAATCGCTCTCTGTAGATAACGAACAACGATAAAAGAGAGGCAAAAACAAGCCATGAAAACAAAACTAGGTATCGCACTTGTATACAAGTTGACAAAAAAACTGATTCGGATAGGCGGCCCCCACCGATGGGGTTTGATAAAACGCGTTGTTCTCGCTCAATTTATGTTGGGGACCATAATTTTTTTCGCACAGCTGTGTAAAAAAAAGTTGAAATGCATCATCAGAACTGGTGCCCCCCGCAATTGGGCTTATTAAAAGAAATTTATCATGGGTTGTAGCCCCCCGAATCAGTTCATTATCGTAACAACTACCGAAAAACGTCTCTCACGGTATGCTACCTATCGAGAGTGTAGGGGAGAACAGTGCATAATGCACCCCTGGGGCAAAATGGCCTCACTCATAAAATCACTCATATAATCTGTTGTATGCAGGGTTCGTAATGCTCACTCAATCTCAGGAGCACAGGATGCTCCCCCACAAAAAAATTCGGGGAGAAATCGCTTTTCGGGAAAGAAAAACAGCCTGGAGAGTGAAAACCCTTTTTTCGCTCACTTCGATTGCCGCCAAACTTTTTCTTTCATATTCGAGTCTTTTCGTGGCACCATAAATGCAAATGGTAGTAGCTTATGTGGAACAAATATCTTAACGCTTTCATACAGATAGCGTGGTGGTGTGACTAGAGTAAGCGCATCCCCACAGTTATTATTGTTACTATTATGGGTTCGAATCCCGGCGCGGCCATACAATTTTGTAATTGTTCTGCGATAATTCTCGCGAAAAGTGAGTGAGAGGTAAAACTGAGGAAACGAAAAAGGATTTTCATCTAACAGGGAAGATTTTCGTTTATCTTCCCAGGCTAATTCTGGAGAAAAGATTGATGGGTGAAAGATGATCCTCAACATAAACAACGAAAACAGATTCTCCTTTGGCCCGAAAAACGATTTTTCCACCTCACCCGTAAGAGTTCAGTTCAATCCTTTAAAAAACAAACAACCATGCCCTATGCCTATTTTTCAAACATAGCTGGTTTTGTAAATTTTGCATCTCCTAAATTGTTCGGTATTCCTGTTTGTATTGGTGAAAACATCGAAAAAGCTTAAGGGGTGCATTTTGGACCGTTCTCCCTATACAGACGTGTAAGTAAGAGATTTTCTCATTGTCCTTTGGATTCAAACCCTGTCAGAGACGATACTAATTTTTTTTCGAAATGGTTGCATCACAGCAAAAAATCATCGTTAATAGCAGCAGCACTTTCGATCATCCGGACTGTCGCTTAGTTGTTGTTAGTGATTGTAAAGGCGCATTATTGAACATTATTCTGTTCTATTCTAAACGACCATTTTACACATGAGAAAGTTGAGCTAAGACGAATTTTCTTCTGAGTGCAAATCATAATCGCCTGACGTCGGCAGAAAATTGCAACAGAATCATAAGCGCTCGCCCGAGTGGGACGCTGAATAAAGAAATTCGCAAGGAAGGCGTCTATAGCGTTTCAGTAGCAAATCATCGTGTGGCTGACGTTGGCGTCAGTACTCAGTAGTAGCGAAGTAAAATTTTCTCTCGAGATACTGATTTTGTTTTTGCTGCTTTAAGTGATAGGAAAAGCGCATTTTTGGAAATCAATCGAGTCTTGTTTGGACCACCATTACACCCAAAACAATTTAGTGTGACATTTTTTATATTGAGCGTTTTGTATCAAATCTTGCATGTAAACTGATCACAGAATGTCATACTTGTTATGCCACCTAATTGCATTAAGTTAGTTTATTTGGTTTCGATCAATACATCCAAACGAATCTCGTTGACTCCTCCTAGAACAAGTATATGAATCGTGTAAAGCAATATAACTTTGACCCACATAATTTTTCCGATTCTATTTAGCTTGATGACGGAAAAGGACAAAAATTTGCATGGTGCTTATTTCATTCGTATCACTCCTTGTTACCCTTCCACTTGAGATTATATTATGATTATCACATACATATAGCATGAAACGTGGATTATGATAGCCTTTGGTCGCGTTCAACTGGCATATAGGCCAGATAGTTAACGCGTAAGTCGAGATGCGCTAAGTGTGGAGAGTCCAGGTTTAACACCGTCTTTGAAAACCACATTTTCATTCTCTAATAATGCCTGAATGCCTGATGATATGGCATCATATTCAGAATATCAAAATAAATATTTTACACTTTTTGTAATGTCGTGTCAAACTCTCTACTTTGGAACGCTTTTTACAGTAGGGTTACTGCTCCGATATTCATCCCACATAAAACGAAGCAATGAAAAGAAATTTGATGTTTCATATTTTTGTTTTTTTTTTCTGCAGTGAGCACGCATGTTAACAAAAAGAAACAACAAAATTGGTGTTGTTTTTCATTGTTTCGCGAGAGGATGAATATATGTTCAATGAAATGGAAAACGGAACAGTTCCCCTACTTTTTCAAAATGCATTTAGTTCATACGATGCATTTGTTTAGTTTTTCTATGACTGGCACTTGTGCTCTGATCCGAAATCGCTTACTACTAGAGATGTAACTGTCGGCTTCCCCACATAGGAATTCCAGCAGAAGATTGTCTTCCATGTCACGTTAAAAACTGTTACGCAATATATCGTAATGCACTGCAGAAAGTAGCAAAAACAAGAGACGTAATCTAATCTCGTCGCAACGACTCGACTGAGTGAGACTCCACTCGGCACATACTTGATACACTCTGGATAAGCGTGACTAGTTTCCGTTTGCGTGCGGAGCGAGCGAGCGGCGCGGCGGCACAACGGAATCACACGCTGGCTGCCTGCCTGCTTGCTTGCTTACTTGTTTGCAAATCGATTAAGGTGATGATGTAGTTTTGCCGGTGCAGCACGGCACGTATCTGCACGACGCCTTCGGATGCCGATCGGCACCTTCTTTGCCGAAGTAAACGAAACGTAGGTAATCGATTGTTTGTCATCTTTTGAAGAAGTACCTACTCGTGCATTCATTGCGCTTGGGCTGGATCATAGGACTGGCAGACAGCCCCAAGCACCATTCCGAGCTCTCTGCTATTATATGAATTCGGTAATGTCAAACACGTGAGAGTGATTATCGAAAAAAGGGGGAAAGTGGAGTATGCAGTAAGTTAGGAATTCGAAGTTGATTCTCACGGATGAGGTAACGTAAGTGCAATTTGCAGCAGTGTGCATGATTGATGGAAGTCGAACCTATGCTCAATGCTGTCATGCAATGGGTCGAACATTAGCGGGATGCGGAAGACCATCAGTGATCCTATTTCCTTTTTATAAGAAGTATTTCTAGGTAGCATTTAGTGGATGTGAAAAACACCATTTTTAATTATGAAATGATTTTTCTTATTCGAGCTAAAGTGCCTGGCTTCTTCTATAGCTGCTATACTCCTACATTTAAAAACCTTGTATTCGATTGAAACAACCGATTTGACAGCTATCACGCTTTTCCAATTGTCTCGAGCATGTTTAGTGCAGTTGATTTTACTTATGATCCCGAAGCAAACATATATTCACCATAGATCGGAATATTGTGTTTTTATTCTTAGAAGTAAGGATAACAATTAAAATTATATCCTTTTTTGTTGATTGTTTTTCATATTATCAGACATTGACAATGTTTGTTGAACATGGACCACACAACGCGAAAGAACGTCGTAAGCACACAGCATTCTAAAACATCAAGTGAGTCATAAGACGAGTTTAGTACTATTCCATTTAATTCCACCACGTTGAAATCTTTTCAGATACGTATTACGACCTCATGTATAAGGCCGTCTTCAGTGGCTCGTACAGGTGGAATTAAATTAAATAGTACTAAACTCGTCTTATGACAGATGAAGATATTCAAATAAAAGAGCTTAATAATTTTCCCAACAAGTGAGTGCATTCCAGGGTGGCCACTGAAAATCGATTTTCAAATTCCCGGTTTTTTCCCGCTTTTCCCGATAAGTTTTGTCAAATTTTCCCGGTTTTTATTTAACTTAAAAAAAACATTGTAAGAGTTTTTTTAACTTCAACTAGGTGTTTATTTTCTGATCAAACCAGAGGTCAGTTTTATATTGAAGCAACTGATAATTTGTATCGAACATTAAATTACCAACAACGTGTTATGCTGTTATGTGTTAGGGGCCCTCGTTAGCCGTGCGGTAAAACGCGCGGCTACAAAGCAAGACCATGCTGAGGGTGGCTGGGTTCGATTCCCGGTGTCGGTCTAGGAAATTTTCGGATTGGAAATTATCTCGACTTCCCTGGGCATAAAAGTACGTACGAACGCAAAACGAATGCAAAATGGTAACTTGGCTTAGAAACCTCGCAGTTAATAACTGTGGAAGTGCTTAATGAACACTAAGCTGCGAGGCGGCTCTGTCCCCAGTGTGGGGATGTAATGCCAATAAGAAGAAGAAGAAGAAAAAGTGTTATGCAAAAGTAGGCACTCTGAAATTTTGCGCTTCGTGGCCATGAAGTTCTAATGTCAACCGGCATTTATCAAAACGGTAATACAACATAAACCCCTACAATGGTTACAACGGTTTGATTCTTTTCTTAGTTGCAAAACTTTCGTAAGTTTCTATCAGAGCCAATATTGCTTGCCAGTCTTGTGAAGTTCTTCCTTCTTAGAGCAAAACGAAATATTTTTAGTGTCCAGCTCTCGGTTTGATCTTATTCAGACTATTTCAAAGAATACCTTCCTGTGTAACTGATAAAGCTTATCATATTTTGGCAAAATTATATGAGGAAACACACCATTTTCTTTTATATAGTAAATCGAATAAAATCGATATTTTTAACTTAGAGAGTTCAGTGCGTGATCTCTCTTGTTTCGGACAGCAGAACGATCGCGCGGTCGGCTGAATTATTGTGTTCTGCATTGCGCGGCCGGTAATAAAATTAATCAGTTCAGTGCGTGATCTCTCATGTTTCGGACAGCAGAACGATCGCGCGGTCGGCTGAATTATTGTGTTCTGCATTGCGCGGCCGGTAATAAAAATAATCAGTTCAGTGCGTGATCTCTCATGTTTCGGACAGCAGAACGATCGCGCGGACGGCCGAATTATTGTGTTCTGCATTGCGCGGCCGGTAATAAAAATAATCAGTTCAGTGCGTGGTCTCTCTTGTTTCGAAGCGGGCTTGTAGTCATATGGCTACTGCTTCTGCCTCATACGCAGGAGGTCGTGAATTCAATCCCAGGTCCGTTCCATTCTCCTACTTTGTATCTTTCTCTTTATTTCTCATGTTCTAGCAATCGCTAGAACTGGAAATGGACTTCCATACCGTTTCCATTACTATTCCTATACCTTCAATTTGAGTATTCTAACAGTAATCTGCTAGAATTGGAAATGAACTTATAGAGCTCGTTTCCTGCATCCAATTAGAAATTCCATCAGTTACCTTCTCCTATCTATCACATTGGCAGCTCGTTAACCAAGACGGACCTCTGCCTCTCCAACCTAACCCAGAAATTCCAACAAATTCCGCATGAACTCGTGGCAAGTGCAGAGGTATATTCGGCTTGCAGTGGGCGAGTGATTGCATCATCATTTCCTCCCCCTTCCCTACATTGACTTCCATTCTGACGTGGCAGGCGCCAGTATGACCTAACAAATCGGGACCGCTTTGCGATTTGGGCGTAACTTATTTTGTAAACAAACATTGGAAGGCGAATTCCTGCTAGAACATGCATTTCATGAGGAAAACACGGTATGGATCCGATAAATTAAGCTTTCCTCTACCAGATAAGGGAATTAGTTTAGGATGAAAACGCTTGCATTCTCCGGAATTCATGAAGCAATGTTTGTTTACAAAATAAGTTACGCCCAAATCGCAAATCAGTCTTGAAATGAGATCACCAGTACTTGTACATTGAAGATGTGTGCTTAGACCCAAGCAAACATCTGTTGGTTCCCTGTGCAAGAACAGCTGATCTGGTCATAATGGAGTAGCAACTACGAGCAGTCAATCAAGCTCAAGCTCAAGCTCAAGCTCAAAATCGATGTTTTTAACTTAGAGAACTTAGCAATACAGTAAGTAAAGCAGTGTTCTATAAATCCACAAAATCATAAAACCGGCCCAGTAGACTTTCTACATCTCCATGAAACACCAAAGGGGTAAATATGTAAACATCGCGTGATATTTCTCATTGAAAATTAGAAATTGCAGTACTGATCTTAACAACGTCAGCTTGTGATGCTGAAATTTTTTAAAGATATTTCAGATAAGTTAAAAAAAAGGATTTGTAGAATTTTTAAATATAATTCTAAACAACTCTTGAGCATATGTTAAAATATATATTACTAGGCGAACCTGTCCGATCCCGCTCGGGTTTTATTCTCGATCATTTAGTTGATTGAAGCGTTGAACTCTAGATTGGTTTCAATTCGCCATTTTTTCGAATTCTGTGCAGTTGATACAAAAAAATAGAGGAACATTATCTGAAACGAGCTTGGACATTGGAAGAATAACTTAAAGTTGAATACATCCATGAATATTTCGATATTCGATTCTATGCGTACCTCATAACATAATATTTATGATATACTAGCTTTATGTACCCGGCCTTGCTCGGAATTGCCAGTTTGGTTTGCAATTTTCTTTTACAATCGGAAAATGATAAAACCAATTGGTCAACAGGGTAATTGTGTTTACTTATTCATACTTTATCATTTGATTAAAAGAAGGCTTTTGGAAACATTGACTTATTTTGAAGAAGGGATCGTGAATTTGAAAAATCTTATTCCGGGCAAACGTCTATTTCTAAGGAAGGAAAAAACATTCATCGATGCATTATTCCGGGCAACGCATATTTTCAAAGAAGGGATCACACTCACCATTGCCTTATTCCGGGCAAATGCCTACTTTTAAAGAAGAAATCACATCCACCATTCAGAAGGAAACACATTAATTATTGCTTTTCACTGGGCATACAATTATTCCAATGAACAACAATACCCAATCCCAATGAGGCTCACATTGAGTTGATCGATTGCTAAACAATACCCCTGCCCCATACCCCCCTCTTTTGTAAAGAGCATCCCTAATCTCCTATCGTCGTCTCCTCATGACAAAGAATTTGTGTTCCGAATTTGTTTGAAATCAGTCAAGGGGTTCAGAATTTACACTGAGCTGTTCGGTAACTCAGCAATACCCGTCCCCCACACCCTCCCTCTTTTCCAAAGAGCATGCTTAACCCCCTATCGTCCCCTTCTTAAGAGAAGGAAATTGTGTTCCAAATTTGGTCGAAATCGGCCAAGGGGTTCAGAATTTAAACTGCGTTGATCGATAGTTAAGCAATACCCCTCCCCATACCCTCCTCCTTTTCCAAAGAGCATGCTTAACCCCCCTATCGTCCCATCCTTAAGATAAAGAATTTGTGTTCCAAATTTGGTTGAAATCGGCCAAGGGGTTCAGAATTTACACTGAGTTGATCAATAACTAAGCAATACCCCTCCCCCCACACCCCCCCCCTTTTCCAAAGAGCATGCTTAACCCCCTATCGTGCCCTTTTAAACTTCACTAAACTTCAAACTTCGTAGATCGATAATTAAGCAATACCCCTCCCCCTTTTCCAAAATGCATGCTCGACCCCCCTATCGTCCACTCCTTAAGATAAAGAATTTGTGTTCTAAATTTGTTTGAAATCGTCCAAGGGGTTCAGAATTTACACTGAGTTGACCGATAACTAAGCAATACCCCTCCCCCCACATCCTCCCCCTTGTCCAAAGAGCATGCCTAACCCCCCTATCGTCGTCTCCTCAAGATAAAGAATGTGTATTCCAAATTTGGTTGAAATCGGTAAATGGGTTCAGAAGTTATGCTGGAACATACATACAAACATACAAACATTGAGTTTTATATATATAGATAGAAGATGTCACTCGAAATTGATATCAAAATGATCTAGTAACAACACAAACTGGATTTGGGATAAAGATCCACCTTATTTTTGTTTTTCATACACACCATGTTGTAAAATCAAATAATTCAGTTAAAATGCGACTGATTAATAAACATTAAAGAGTAATTATTTTCATTACATCATCTTCATTAAAAATTTCGAAGAGTTTTGAAGGTAACTTGACGAAAATTATTTTTTTCCCGGTACATGTTCTGAATTCCCGGTTTTTCCCGCTTTTTTTCCCGGTGACTTCAATTTCCCGTCTTTTTCCCGCTTTTCCCGTTTTTCCCGGTTCGGTGGCCACCCTGGCATTCGAAAACTGTAAGTAATCAATGAGATTTGTTTAAGTCAGATCTATCTGTGGGCCGCCTGTCAATTTTGCGTATGCCTAGATTTTATACCTATTCTGTAAGATTCTTTTACAGAATTGAAAGAAAACGTGGCATCTGATGGTTGAGTACTTAAGTGTAGATAGATCGCGAGACTCGGAGAAAATCATACTGAAAGAGGTTGGATTGGGATTCAACCAGTTTCCAAAATTAACATAAAATATGATTAGCACACATGAAAAACTTATATAAAGGCATGATTGCAATTTTGCTCAGAAAACTCGCAGTAATAACTTTGAATGCTCTAATGCAGCGAGGTGGCTATACGGCAATTGTGGGTATACAACGCCAGTGAAAAAATAAAACCTTGAAACACGTGTTGTCTCTCAGATTAACGACCACTACGTGTCACCACCTACCAAATAGTCAGCACCGGTGTGCACCACTGGAAACGTGAAAATTGGGTCAATTATTTTTATTTCACTTTCATCTGCCACAATTTGCTTTTGCATCATCGCAACGTACTCCGCTTTTCTAGTTGTGTGGCCCAAGCCCCGAACCAAACAATCCAAATGAGACCCCAGCCACCCACCGTCGTAATCATCATCTGGAGCACCGAGTAATAAATATTTTCATTTTCAACCCTTTTCTCCTCATTCTTTCCGAAGTGGAGCAGTGCAGGGTATCACCGGTCCAAACAAACAAGTGTTGTTGCCGAAAGTAGACCTCACTATGGGACATCGGACGAACTAATATCGACAAAATTATTCCATCATACACATGGACGTAGTTTCTATCTCTCTGCTAATAATACGCTAATAGACATATGTACCTACGATTCTCATCTAAAAACATAATATCTACATTGCTAAGTTAGAATTATGCTGACAGTTAACTTCGGGAACTGCCCATAGTACACCATTATCATCGCCGCTGCTGACTGGAACGATGATGCTGCAACAGACCGTGCGAATATGAAACAACGAAAAACTTGTGTGCTTTCTAAGTACCTCGCTGCATAGCACACAGACATAACATGATGACCGTCGTTGTTTTTCGAGATGCATCAGTTGAGGCGCAGAGAGCCGAGAGAAAGTGTCATCTACTAAATTGCCCGGGGCAAACGTCTGCTTCGTCTCGCTTTTTCGTTCCAGTTCTTACCACCCCTCACACGAGGGCAACCTATTATGGGATAGAGTACAGGCAATGCAGAGAACCAGAAGTATTGCTGTCACTCCTTGAACTGCACCTGCCGCGTCATCGTCGCCCACCCCAAGGGAAGATGATGTTTGTGTACCTTATGGGAATGTCCATTATGGTTTTCTTTTCATTGAATTAACCCCAAAGTGAAATTAATTATCGCGCGGTCAACCGGTATTCGGCTCAGAAATAACTTACTGACCACAAAGCTAGGGTTTTCGAGCGGATGCTATTGAGACCAGCTTGGTGAGGTGGTTTACCTGAAATGGAAAAGAGAATGGAAAGAAATTTAAATGAGATATAGTGGAATTGACATTGTTGCAAATCATGGATGAGGAAAATTAAAAACATCTCTACAACTTTCTGAATCTGGTAAATAATGTTTAACACATAGGACGGTTTTGAGCATTCAATTCGAATTGTTTTTAGCTACGAAGCAGAATGTATTTTGCATCAAAAATTCAGTGATTTTTAGGGGAAAAGGCTCCAAAACATTTCACTTCTTCACCTTATGTTGAGCTTAATAGACTGTATTTTCTAAAATGTCATTCAATGCTGGTAAATATGAGCTTGAACTACTCAAAAAGGTCAGTAAGAGATTGTCCTGAATGTTGAAAATGTTTTTCAGCAGCACAGTCTGCAGTTTCTGCAAAAAACAGTAAGTCATTTGTCATAAGACGAGTTTGTACAATCCCATTGAATTCCACCACATAATTGTATCTTGACAGATACGTATTTCGACCTCAACAGTAAGGCCGTCTTCAGTGTCTCATACCTGACTCGACAGTGTCTTGACTCGTACAAGACACTGAAGACGGCCTTACTGTTGAGGTCGAAATACGTATCTGTCAAGGTATTAGATAATTAAAAAACCTGCCACTCGCAATAGGCTTTTGGTACCATCGTGTTGTGACCTTCTGGTTTTCATGACGTGTTAATAGCATGTCCAAGAATGGTAAACAGTTGACATTGTTGCAAATCATGGATGTGGATGTCATAGCTGTTGAATGTTTCCAAAACGTGTTGTAGCTGGTTTAATTTTCTCGGAAGGGGTTCGTATGTGCTTCGGTCTTGCAGCAACTCTAGCATTTTGGAATTGTAGTCCTGTGACCTCATTAGGACTGTTTTGTTTCCTTTATCCGACTTCAAGACAAAGATATTCGGATTATCTTTCAGGAACTTTCTTGTGACTTTTTCGGCATTCAAACAGAACTTCGCTAACGGTTCCAGTTTGTGGTTTTTAGATTCACTACAGTGAATGTGGTTTAGGACGACGTTGGAGATGGTGCATCTTGTGCGATCTTGAACTGATGGGTCCGGATCAGTCTTTAGAATACTCTCTACGTCGGCTAGCATATGGTAGAATATAATTGGATTGATCCTGGACATCCTGATCGGATGTAGGAGAAACAAAGTATTTGCTACTTATTAAGACTGATATCGCCGAAATAAATTCAATCTTCATAGCAAAAGTTGAAGTGTTGCCTTTGCCCAGTGTGATTTGATGTAGTTTCTGTAAGTTGTGCTGACCTTGTTTAGACCTCTGACCCACTAAAGTGAAGTGTCTTTCTCAGCATACAGGAGATTAAATGGGAAATACGTCAGTAGCTCCGATGTGGCAGGAGTAGATTATAGTTCTTGAGATCGGTGAGAGACTGATTAGACGAGTTTCACCATAACCCGAAAAATGTAGTCGTCAATTGTCGTCTTGCTAATGTTTTATTTCGATGTCTATCATAGACCTTTCTACAGCTACACTACAGCAGAACCCTGGGATAAGTCAAACATAGGCTAAGTTCATCAATAAATGTAAGTACACTCTATATGATCATTTTCCTGTAAAACTAGAATGTCTCAATTGAGTTGGAATGGCTCGATTATTCGTGGAAAGATTTTGCTTTTTTCGAACCTAGTTGGTGCTGCGAATCAGGTACATTTCTGGATCGTAGGATCAATACCAGTGGCATCCATTCTAAATTACATAATTCTTTGGCTCCGAGTCTCATGCGCCTCCTTGGACTGGGAGTCTTAGAGGTGGATGACAACCCCTCCCGCTTAGTAAAGGGGAGCTTCCATACAAATGAAACACTAATTTCTTCATAACTCGAGAATAAATCAAGCAAACGGAACCAAATCTGGCATGTGGAGATTTTGGAAGGGAAGATATGTTTCTATGGTGATTCGAAATCCCCCCTCTCCCCTTCTGTAAAGGGAGGCTCCCATACAAATGAAACAGAAATTTCTGCATTACTCGAGAACTAATCAGAGAATAAATCAATTTTAGGCGAAACGAAATTCGTCGGGTCTGCTAATTCTACATAAAATCATGGCTGCAAAATTCTAATACAAAACTGAATCCATGGACGTATATTTTTGAACGTCACTTGTAATGCAGTTTCTAATGTATCCGAGTCATTTTTTGTCGATGACACCACCCCTAAGTTGGAATGGAAAGAGCAAAATAAACGTGTTTGTCACTGGTGCTTTTAACCAACAAAGCAACCTTCGTCGGCCTTCGCTACTTAGCGGTTACTAAAAGAGCCCAAGTTCCCAAATCTGACGCTTAGTCAAAACACTCACAATTTATTTCCCCAACCAACGCTTCAACATTTATAATGTCAGGTGGCTTCACACATTGTTCATTAGCAAACACATTGATCAAGTGAGCTATTTGGCAGTCGGTCATCAAGCTCCGACCCGACTGCATTATTGCGTTGGTACTGAGGGTCGTGAGTTCGAGTCCCATCGAAAGAAAGTGGTTACCTCCGATGCATTTTTAACTCAAAATCTGCTACATAATATATATCTACAACCATATAATCGGCTCAAAGCTAGGTACCGAATACAGAATCACGATTGGAAGCCTGGAACATGGAACTGCAAGTCGCTACCCAATCAAAAATGCATAATAAAATAATAACAAGGGAGTTATTCTTCTTCTTATTATTATTAGCATTACATCCCCCACTGGGACTCGCTGCTTAGTGTTCATTTAGCACTTCCACAATTATTAACCGCGAGGTTTCTAAGGAAAGTTACCATTTTTGCATTCGTATATCATGAGGCTAAACACGATGATACTTTTATGTCCAAGGAAGTCGAGAATTTCCAATCCGAAAATTGCCTAGTCCAGCACCGGGAATCGAACTCAGTCACCCTCAGCATGGTCTTGCTTTATAGCCGCGCATCTTACAGCTGGGCTAAGGAGGGCCCATTTCCCCTCAATATTTATGTGCAAAAAATTGATTTTCGAATCAAAATACATTTTCATTCAATTGATCATGAGCGTGAGCATTACGACCGTACAATTACAAGTAGTTGCTACTCTGTGAATGACTGGAACTTGTGAAATTGCACAGACAACCATGTTAATGGATCATGGGATTTGCTATCCATTCTAAATGTACACGTATCATAAGCTCAGATATTTCAAGTCAATAACGGTGCCGGCCATGCCTTACGGTCATATAAGAAACAAAGGATTGTTAGTTTGACTCTCGATTCTACTAGAGCCCGATATGCTACATGCTCTACGCGACTCATAGAATAGATTGTGTTCAAAGCAAAAGTTTTTGGTTATCCAAAAAAATTCCGAAGTAAGGCCTTTGGATCTGCACGCGTATCCAAAGATCTATCAGCCTGTTTTAAATATGGAACATCCTCTTTGTGATTCACAGAATAGGTTGAGTTCAAAACATACGTTCTTGGTCATCCAAGAAATTCCCGAAGCACTTTAGATCTACACGCGTAACCAAAAATCTATCAGCCTGTTTCGAATATGGTACCTCCTCTGTGTGGCTCACAGAATAGATTGTGTCCAAAGCGACCGCTCGCGCTGCGTCCTCCTCCTCCAGAATCTGAATGAGCTCTTCATCGAGCCAATCGTTCCGCCGACTTCGTCCCACATACCCGACGTTGCTCTCCGCTGCGTCGTTAATAGCTTGAGTTTGCTTCAGTCACCGACGGTACCGACGTACAGCGACGGCCGTCGGTACCGAATATGGTTGATGACGTTAGTTTTACCATCACTAGATAGTGGTCAAAGTCGATGTTAGCGCCACGATATGTTCTGAGGTTATCTAACATGTTCTGGAGTTGAAATCAATTGGTTCGTCAGCATAACTCCGCTTGTTCCCAAGTCAAAAGCGAACCAGTATGTGCAGGCCAGAACCCCTTACGTGTAATTTGCATTTCAAGTTAGTTCATTGCAGACACTATAGGTAATAGCAAGCCATTAGGCCGAAGATCATTAAACCCAATGGTCATCAAGCCGAACAGTCATAAGTCCATATAATCAATGGTCATTAAGCCAAATGAGAAGTTAGGAGTGATAAGTCAGTTCTTGCTTTCTTTTCATCCTTCCTTCTACCTTCTACCTTCCTCGTTCTTCATTTTTCTTCCTTCGTCTTCTGTTTTTTTTTCTCTTTCTTCGTTTCTTCTTTTCCTTTCATCCTTTATTTTTGTTTTTTTTTAATTTTTTTTTATACTTCTTCTTTCTTTATTTTTCCTCCTCCTTTCTTCATACTTTATTCTTCATATTTGCTTCTTTCGTCTTCCTTCTTCCTCCTCCCTTATCCTTTTCTCTGTTTCTTTTTCTATATTTCCTTCTTTTTTCTTCATTCCTCGATTTTTCTTCTCATTTTTCATTTCCCGCAATCTACTTCTACGCACTTCGAAATTGTAATTTTTTCACAGTGAAAAGTGGTAAGTGTGAAGCGAAAAGTGGGAAATAAGGAATGAGCAAAGTGCTAAGTTTGACGTTTCACTTCTCACTCCTTGTCTTACGCTTCTTATTTCTCACTTCTCACTGTGAAAAGGAAAAAGTACGATGTGAAAAATGTGAAACGTTTAGCTAAAAATGAGCAGTGAGACGCCTCATTTCTCGCTTTTCACGTTAAATTTCAGCCGTATGCCCGACTTGTTAAGTAAAAATGATATTTTCGGCCAAATGGCCCTTTCTGCCATCCGACCATTTCGACCAAACGACATTTAACAACATAGGAAATAATATTTTATTCATTTCTTGACATAGGTGAAACTGATCAATGTTACCCCAGTGATCAATGTTCCCTGGATTACGGTAGTAGCTCATAAGGCCGAAGGTCATTAATACCAATGATCATAGACCGAAAAGTCATAAGGCCAAATAATCATTGGGCCGAATGGTCATTAAGCCAAATGAGAAGTGAGGAGTGAGTAGTCAGTTCTTCCTTTTCTTTCTTCCTAATTTCTTCTACTTTTATGCTTCTTCCTTCTACGTTATTTATTTATCGTTCTGCCTTTTTTCTTCTTCCTTCTTATGTTTTTTTCCTCTTTCTTAATTTTTCCTTCTCCTTTCGTCCTTTTTTAATTTTTCTTCTTTCAAATCCATTTTCCTTCTTTTTTTTTCTCTTCTTCCTCCTCCTTTATCCATTCTTTGTTTTTCCTGTTTCTTTTTCTATATTTACTTCTTTCTTCTTCCTTCCTAGTTCTTTCATCTCATTACGTACTTCGCAATTCTGATTTCTCACAGTGAAAAGTGGTAAGTATGAAGTGAAAAGTGGGAAATGAGGAATGAGCAAAGTGCTAAGTTCGACGTCTCACTTTTCACTCCTTGCCTTACGCTTCTCATTTCTTACTTCTCACTGTGAAAGGAAAAAGTACGAAGTAAGAAATGTGAAATGTTTAGCAAAAAATGAGGAGTGAGACGCCTCATTTCTCGCTTTTCACGTTCAATTTCTGCCGTATGCCCGACTTGTTTTTGGCCGAATGGCCCTTTCTGCCATCCGACCGTTTCGGCCAAACGACCAATTCGACCGTATGTCTTTTTGCCACATGTCGGTCGAATCATTTTCAGCCTAATAACGTCCAATTCTATCTCCATTTTTCGTGGTATTTGAGAGGCTAGAATAAGCTACCTTAGCTGGGGCTGCCACCTTAGGTATAGCTGACGGATACAGCGTTTCGTTGATCAGCCACTGGGTACCAGGCAGACGCTGTTTGAGCCGCACCTCCTGGTGAACAGACGCTCGAGGCGTACCTTCTCACTCTAGCTGATGTCAGAAGGACAACAGTGCCCAGGCTGCACTACCAGCTAAGTACACAACCCTTAGCTGGCGGTCTTTTGTCATCGGACGACCCGTGGAAGCGTGAGATAGGAACTTGTGGGGTCCAGCGCTCTGCTGGGCGCTCCTTCCTTGATGTCATCCCACCATTTTGCAGCTCACTAGATGAGGTTAAAAAAAGCTGTTAAAGAGCTGAAAAACAATAAGGCTGCGGGGAAGGACCAACTCCCGGCTGAACTTCTCAAACATGGCAGTGAGCAGCTTTATGAAGTTCTGCACCATATTATGTCGAAAATATGGGAAGACAAGGAAATGCCTGCTAGCTGGTTGGACGGCCTCATTTGCCCTCTCTTTAAGAATGGGCACAGACTGGAGTGCGCCAATTACCGAGGAATAACCCTCCTTAATTCGGCGAACAAAATTATGTTCCGTATTCATTTCAACAGATTGAGACGACGATCAACGACGGATCAAATGTTTTACCCTGAGACAAATCATTGATAAATTCCGGGAGTACAACTTGCAGACACATCATCTGTTTATTGATTTCAAGGCAGCGTATGATTCAGTGAAACGGAATGAATTATGGCAAATTAAGCTTGAACATTGAATTTCGGCGAAACTGATACGGCTGATTCGTATAACGCTGGACGGATAAAAATCAAGTGTAAAGGTTGCGGATGAAATATCGACGTCATTTGTTACCTTAGATGGATTAAAGCAGGGTGATGCACTCTCGAATCTACTGTTCAATATAGCGCTCGAAGGAGCAATTAGGAGAGCTGGTGTGCAAAGAAGCGGTACCATTATCACAAGATCGCATATGCTCCTGGGATTTGCGGACGATATCGATATTATCGGGATTGATCGCCGTGTCGTGGAAGAGGTTTTTGTGCCCTTTAAGAGGGAGACAGCGAGGATTGGACTCACGATCAATACCAGCAAAACGAAGTACATGGTTGCTGGCAATCAACGTGGGTTCATTAGTGGTGGTGGTAGCGAAATGGTGCTGGATGGTGAAAAGTTTGAAGAGGTAGAAGAATTTGTGTGTTTGAGCGTAAGGTTCTGCGGACAATACTCGGCGGTAAACAGGAGAACGGTATCTGGCGGCGCCGCATGAATCACGAATTGTACCAGGTGTATAAAGGACTGGATATTATTAAGCTTATTCAACACGGCAGACTACGGTGGGCTGGACACGTTGTTCGTATGCCGGAAGAATGTCAAGCGAAGATAATATTTAGTAGAGAACCCGAAAGAGGCTGCAGGCTTCGTGGAAGGCCATCGTGTAGGCTTTTTGCAGTTGAAGAGGACCTGAGGGCGCTCAATCTTCAGGGCGACTGGAAGCGATTGGCCCAGGATCGAGTCCAGTGGAGAAGGATACTCCATTCGGCGTAATTTCATCGGAGAGCTGTAGCCCATCAAGTATCAAGTAAGTAACGTCCAATTCAGTCAAATGTAATTCGAATATATGACTTCCGGCCTGACGTTGTATTCGGCCAAACTTGCGACAAAAGGATCCATCCCCATTTCTGGTGTATAACATTTGCTCCATACCACCATTGCCGAATAATGGCTGAAAAAATACTATTTCGATACCGAAAAACATTAGCATTCAAACTTGTGCTTCAGAAACACAACTATAGCTGGACCCGGTGATCATGACATATTTGTATTATGTATTTTCGAACTAAAATAATTGTCTAGATCGACCAATTTTTAAACTGATAAAATTGAACTAAAAAATTGACAAAGCATTTAGAAGGATAAATATAAAAAAGTAATCCCAATGATGTCTCACTTAGAACAAAATGCAATCAAAATCATCGTCACGGAAACATTGTCGCCCAATGCTAAAATCACTGTATGGCCAGGCGGCAACCGGAGGGCGCTATTGCGCAAACGTCAAACAAAAGCAAAAACAATGGAAGCGCCATGCGTGGCCGATTACCCATCTACAGATATTTGAATCAACCATTAAAAGGGTGAACGATGGAACATGTATTGGTATTGAGTTCTACTTTACATTATTCCCATCACAAGAATGATATTGGCCAACTAACGATCCCTCCCTCTCCTCAGCATTCCCAATTACGTGGCCAGGACAAATGTAAGAATTTGAAAAATGTTTTGCTTACAGGTAGTGGTTAGCCTCATAATTATATGGAAATGGAAGAGAATGCTACTGTCGCACAATAGCCAAACCTTTACCATCTACAAGTTTGATAATCTCCCAACGCTAATATTAATTCAAAAAATTATATAAAGGAAAATACTATTTGTGTAGATTTGCGCAAAACGCTCATCATATCCCCTCATAGTTAAAAATCAGGTTGAACAACAATATGATTTCGCCATACATTTTATAAGCAAACTTAGAAGAAATGTTGCCTATTGGATCGACATGATGTACAAGGTGCAATTTTCATCCAATCTTCATGACATTTTGAGGAAAGACATTTCCCCACCACAGGAAAAAAATTTAACCCTCGACTATTTTTTCACTTTTTTTCCGGCTTGGCGGTCCCAGATACAAATTTCCCATGTGTTTGATTCAAATTTATCGTCGACCCTTGGATAGCAAAGCAAGATACGCTGAGCGTCGTTCCTCTAAACGTAATAATAATTCACGATGTTGCAACAACATTGAAATGAATCACTGTCAGAAGCCCCGGAAACAAAGACTACAAGCTCTACCTACTAAATCGGGATTTAGACAATCCCGAATTGTAATATGATAAGTTTGTTTAACAGATTGTCTGCCAAATGTGATGTAGATAACAAAAAAAAAAAACATTCATACGTTAAGGGAAAGGACGGCTTTGGCAGGTTTTGTTCTATTATTGTCAAGGGGGTTTTCTGTTATGTTGAATTATTTCTAATTATGTTGAATTTTGGCATAAACATTCTTTGCATATCAAAGAATATTGTGGCCGAATTTCATAAAATTTGGTCAACAAACACCCCCTGCAATAATAGAACAAAACCTGCCAAAGCCGTAATTTCCCCTAATTGAAGTATTATTCGACCTGCAATTTGCTAGGCTGTTTGATTTTTTCTTTAACGGGTAGACTCTTGTTATTTGTTTCTTTTAACTTGTCTGAACCATGATTCAGCTTAATACATTTTTTCAAACATTGTTTCTCCTCAAATTCTCCACATTTCATGTTAAGACCCGACACACGTAATCCGAAAAAATGAAAGTACCGTAGTACTAGTTTTGTGTAATAAAACAATCGAAAACTTAGTATTAGAATTATCACAAACTTCGAAACAAAATTGAAACATCCGGCTCACGGGAGTAAAATCAACAGGCAGACGCCACTTATTACATAAAACCTCAATCAATATCCAACGGTTGCAAACTTAGTTATTACTAACATTGACCTAATTATTCGCACGCAAGGCGCAAATCCATCTCTGCACCAGTTTCGACCGTTCTGTTAGCACCACATACACCCTTTTCAAGGGAATCTCTTACCCTATGCATACAATCAGACACAAAATCCTAACACAATCGATACATATTTTTGCTCCCCAGAGTGATGTTCAAACCCCAAATTAACTCTCAATTATCTCGGCACATGGACGGAATGCACCGAGCACCCCCCAACATACCAGACCACAGCAGCACGTATACTTCCGCGCGGAGATCCCACAACTCAGCTATTTTACTACGGCCGTTGCAGCGGGCGCGGTTTCACAGTACATAAATTCAACGCGCATTCGATAATTCCAGGTAATTAGTTAGGCGATTTGAATAAAACAACGCTTTTGCGGCCGCATGCGAGGGGTCGTCATCATCACGAGACTACACGACGACAACGTCGAGAGTGTGTTCTAATTATTAGCGAATGGCTTCCATCTCGATTGTGCTGTGCAGGTCGGGACCATTGGCAATGCAGGCATTCGTTTTTCAAAAAGTTGCTGGAACTTGGAGTGGCTAAGAGAATTGCAATTCACCATTTCCAGAGGGAAACAATGCCGTGGGTTGTAATAAGTAACATACAGGCAGGATAGTTGTATCATTTTTGCGAAAATAAAAACCAGATTAAACCTCCCAAACAAAATAACCAGCTCGAGTGCCATAACAACTACAGTCATCGTTCCGTACTAATTGCGTAACACAGGCGACGGCGCTTCAATTTATCAGGAAAAGCGTTTTGCAGTTTCCCTTCGTTGCATACTAACCGATGCTCGGTCGCTAGTTTTGGGCGATATACATCGATGTAACCAAGGCCGAGTTTTTAGATCTATTATTCGATTTTTATCGAAGAACTATTATCGGAAAACCTTACCTCTCCCCCGTTGACCCAAAATTACTCATCTGATCTACCGTCTTGTTATTAGGAAAAATCCAATTTTTCTTACTTCTTAATTCAGAAACAAACAAAAAATTGGGTGATCCTCTAATAATAAAAACGATGGCCCTATTTATGCGCATCGAATGCCTATATCTTGGGTTGCATGAGTGTGACAAGCCAGCACATAGCTATAAAAGTTTTAAGCTGTGAATCGATTCGACAAGATAAATTTTTTTGCCAACGTTACTCAATGCTACTGTCCGCTGTTCCCTTACGCGGCGAACGATCCTTCATCAGTCAATCGGTGAAGTGTAAAATAAAAATTGCAAACGCGCATCAGAAACGAACCCATCGCTCGATAATACAACAAACCGCGCCACGCCGGCAACCAACGATCAAACCGTTTGTTTCGCTGCTTACATTCACTGTTATGGGATGAATCAATTTGATCCGATTACTGATTGCCCGGTGTTGAATTATTCAAATCTCGCTGACTATATGGGTAACCCACGGGAGGGAGGTGAATGAGGTGCTGGATGAGTGGCAATTTGGAGCATCCTCCCATAGGCAGTAGGTTCGAGGAAATTTAGCATTCAGATGGAACTGCCGAGTTCATAGTGATATTATTGAGTAATCAGCGTCGAGACTCCGCTGATATGCGGTATATTTTTGGTTAAAATTACGCAATGGCACTGCTGAACCTTTAATTTTGCGAATAACAATTGGTAAAAATTGATTGTCACACTGGGGTACTCGGAGCAGCAGTTACTGTTTTATGAATTTTATCTTCTTCTAAAATATTATCAGGCATTTGCACGACGCAAAACAAATTGGAAACCCACAAATTTAACAACCTGAGTTTCAATGTCAAGGGACGCTCGGACTATTCATAGACTTTACCATCCGCCAGCAGTATCAGGGCTGGTAGCGACCAATGCCGCTTAAAATAGTGACTTTAGTGACCAAAGCTGACGAAAAAAGGGACCAAATAGTGACTTTCAGTTGCAGAAAAGAGACCAAATAGTGATTTTCAGTTTCAGTTGCAATTTTGATGAGACAAAATTTAGCGTTTTTGGGTCGAGGGAGAATTTTTTTTCGTAATTTGTTGCGGATTTTTTACTTACCACTCTCTCATAACTAACTCAAAAGAGAAACGAAAATCGTGCACGCTAACTTTTACCCTCTCTTTTTATCCCAAGGAAATTTTACTAAATATCAGTCAAAACTCATCTATCACTCATAAGACCTGTTTTTTTTTCACCGAAAAATGATTTCTAGGCAAAAATCAGCGTGAATGAACATTCTTTTCTTGTGAGAATGTGTGAAAATTACGATCACTGGATTAGCTGAACACCTACTTAAGAAAAATACAGATTTGCTATAGGTGCCACGGAAGTTTTTGGAATGTTTAGTGCGAAAGGAATTTCAGTACGGATCGTTTTGGTAGAAAACGAAACAAAAATTATGAAAATTCAGTTACAACGAACCTGGGATTGAACGCTCAACCTCCTGCTTATAATGCAGAACCGTCGGGCTCGTCTTCAAATTCAAAAGTTATCAAAATATAACGAATCTAACAAAATCTAAAAAAAAAAATCACGATTGGAATCTTTTACATTTATGCTATTTCAAATGTATAAATTATCATCACAATATGTTTTGAAAAATTCCAAAATATTGAGCGAAGATGATGTTGGGAGGGAAAAACGGCTTCTATTTTCTCATGTTCTTACAGCAAAATTACTTTGGAGATCCCTTACATATTTAATGTATCGCCTTTTTTATTCGATTGTAGTACAATCATAGGCCGACTAAGGCCGAAGTGGCCTGTGCGGTATATAAGAATCTTCTCCATTCGGCTCGGTCCATGGCTACACGTCGCCAACCACGCAGTCTACGGAGGGTCCGCAAGTCATCTTCCACCTGATCGATCCACCTTGTCCGCTGCGCACCTCGCCTTCTTGTGCCCGTCGGATCGTTGTCGAGAACCATTTTCACCGGGTTACTGTCCGACATTCTGGCTACGTGCCCGGGCCACCGCAGTCGTCCGATTTTCGCGGTGTGAACGATGGATGGTTCTCCCAGCAGCTGATGCAACTCGTGGTTCATTCGCCTCCTCCACGTACCGTCTGCCATCTGTACCCCACCATAGATGGTACGCAGCACTTTCCTTTCGAAAACTCCGAGTGCGCGTTGGTCCTCCACGAGCATCGTCCAGGTCTCGTGTCCGTAGAGGACTACCGGTCTAATGAGCGTTTTGTAGATTGTCAGTTTGGTACGGCGGCGAACTCTGTTCGATCGGAGCGTCTTGCGGAGTCCAAAGTACGTACGATTTCCAGCCACTATGCGTCTCCGAATTTCTCTGCTGGAGTCATTTTCGGCAGTCACCAGTGAGCCCAAGTACACGAATTCTTCTACCACCTCGATTTCGTCACCACCGATGCAAACTCGCGGTGGGTGGCTCACATTGTCTTCTCTTGAACCTCTTCCTATCATATACTTCGTCTTCGACGTGTTGATGACTAGTCCGATCCGCTTAGCTTCTCCTTTCAGTCTGATGTAGGCTTCCTCCATCTTCTCAAAGTTACGTGCCATAATATCTATGTCGTCGGCGAAGCCAAATAGCTGGACGGACTTATTGAAAATTGTACTACTCGTGTTAATCCCTGCTCTTCGTATTACCCCTTCCAAAGCGATGTTGAATAGCAGACATGAAAGACCATCACCTTGCCGTAACCCTCTGCGGGTTTCGAAAGGACTCGAGAATGCCCCTGAAACTCGAACTACGCACATCACCCGATCCATCGTCGCTTTGATCAACCGTGTCAGTTTATCCGGAAATCCGTTTTCGTGCATAAGCTGCCATAGCTGGTCCCGATCGATTGTATCATATGCGGCTTTGAAGTCGATGAATAGATGATGTGGGCACGTTGTATTCGCGGCACTTCTGCAGTACTTGGCGAATGGCGAACACCTGATCCGTGGTGGAGCGTTCGCCCATAAAACCCGCCTGGTACTGCCCCACGAACTCCCTTGCAATTGGTGCTAGTCGACGGCATAAAATTTGGGATAGTACCTTGTAGGCGGCGTTCAGCAATGTGATTGCGCGGTAGTTGCTACAATCCAGCTTATCGCCCTTTTTGTAGATGGGACACACGACACCTTCCATCCACTCCTGCGGCAAAACTTCCTCCTCCCAAATCTTGGTAATGACCCAGGCATTACCGCAATTCGCTACACTGATAAAAAGAAAACATCGACAAAGAGCAATGGATTAATGCAATAACGCCCCTATGATTCAAAGTAAGAGCTTTGTGATAAAACAATTTTCTGTTACCGTGACCTGCCCTAATTCCGCGCAGCGCCTAATACCGTGGTTTTCATCAAAAATCAGAACCTGGCTATCATGGACATCGTATTCTTTGGTGAAATGTTCAAACATATTATGTTTGAAAATTTCGCCGAATAATGTGATGTCTATGATAGCCAGGTTCTGATTTCTTATGAAAACCACGGTATTAGGCGATGCGCGGAATTAGATGTTAGCCCAATCTTGAAAAACAACACTTTTTTTATATTTTGTTTTAAATTTAAAAAATACTTAGAGGCGTCAAAAAATATGGGTTCTTTGGAAAAGTTGACTTTAAATAAAATAAAGACTCGATTGAGCAAATAAAAAATGTTGACGGGAAAGGTCAATTAGCTATAAGAGCATCGAGTAAAATGGCTGGCGAAGTTTCAGAGCGATCATTTTTCCAAGATCCGTAATTTCATTTCCGCCGTGAACAAAGCATCATCCGACTTATACATATAGCTTCATTCAAAAATAGTCAATAGTTTCAAAATAGTTGAAAATAGTGACTTTTTGCGAGAAAAAGTGACTTTAGTGACTTGAGGTCGAAAAAAGAGACTTTTTAGTGACTTGCCCGAAAAAAGTGACCAAGTCACTAAAAAGTGACCCGCTACCAGGCCTGAGTATACATGGAGGCAAGTGGCGCCAACAATAGCACAAAGCACGGTATTTGGTCACAACTTTTCAATATTTAATACATGCCTGGCAGCTGGAATGGTTCGTTAGGTCTGGCTGGTGGTAACCAATGTACGTTATACATATATGGGACCAGCCTAGTCACGAAATATGCAGAAGCACCCACCCGGTACTCCGTCACAAAACTGCCTCAAACCACAACAGCAAACCCCGAGATCTGATCCGCATCACTACACTATAGAAGGTCTGTAAACTATTTTTAGATCCCTATCTGGAGGCAGTGCCTTTTGGGGGGGACTACCAGCAGGTGCCACCACTTGATTATAATTCTACTCATGTTCATGGTTACTCAACGAACACAGTAACACATAAACTGACAAACATTTAATAGATGTGATTACTAGCAAATCATCTGGGACTTTTAGGCTGTGCCGCTGGGCAGAAGCTGTTTCTGTTCGGAAACTATTTTTGGACGGTTCGATTCGGCTTTGAAACGATGTGGATATTGCGATACGGTAAATTTCGATTTATTAATAACAATCGAGTTCCACACCTGCTGCAACGGTAAGCGTCTGCTGTGATAAATTGCATATGAATAGTTTGAAACTGTGCATTTGTGACCATGGTCATCGTTGCTGACCTTCATTTAGGAGGAACAAACCAACGAAGTAACTTCCAAGTACTACCCAGAGCGACGGTTCAGCTAAACTAATTTGCATGGAAGTAAATAACTAACTTACACACTGCATGGTTGCCTTTCCCGGTTAGTTGTAGTGCCGCCCACCCATAACGCTCTGTTTGATCCGAGATGTTGTAAACACATGAATATAAACACATTCTCCGGTGTGGCACGATGTGGTATATGCATTTTCTCACATGCTCCAAATAGTTATGGTAGGTTCACTTTCTTCCGTACCACTCAGAGTGTGGAAGGGTTGTTCACTGATGTAGGCCACTAATGGTGTTACTAAAAGTAGTTGTCTGAACGTTATTTTTTTAATGACTAATGATAAGGATGCAACTAATTTATCAAATTCAACAATTCTACTGAATTTTTCGGCTTCTGTGAAATTTAATTTTGCGAGGCAATGTAATATTTGTTCGCCCAAGCCGCCGCTACTTTTGTCGCAGCCACCCTTCCAGCGAACAAACCATTCGTGATCTATACGGACTCTGCTACTGTAATTTTCGACCTTCAAAACGAGACTCCAAAACACCCCTGGATCCAGGGAATCCTTTCGGGTATAATCCTCAGTACCAACTTTGCCTGGATTCCCGGCCAGTGCGGCATTACGGGAAATACCGAAGCCGATGCCCTGGTTAGTGTCGGGCACGAGGAATTACCTTACACCTGCTCCATCCCGCTGGCCGACGTTAAGAAATGGACGAAGAGCGTCGTCGGCCAGTACTAGGCTCGGACCAATAACAGAGGGCTCTTTTTGAAGAAAATCAATAGAACCATCGGCTCCTAGAGTGACCCTGTTTCTCAAAAAGAACAGCAAGTCATATCGAGGCTCCGGACTGGCCACAAAAGGGTCTTCAACAACTTCGGTGGAGGGCATTTCCGGTCCCGATGTAAGCTCTGCGAAACAGAAAACAAAGTGGAGCACTTTACCTGCAGATGTCCCAAATACGACCACCAGAGTGATTCAAATTTTGACTCTTTTGCTCCCCGATGCTTAAAGGATTGCATTTGCCATTCTAATAGTCCAACGATCTTTCACATATTTTTTCTCAGTAATGTCCATGCAAACTTGAAATGACGTGTGTACAATCAAATTACATCCAAATTTTCTAAAAAAAAATAGGAGGATTATCAAGATGGCAAATGCGATCATTTTAGCATCGGGGAGCAAAAAAGTCAAAATTTGAATCACTCTTACGATCACCCCCGAAATATATATGAGATTCCAGGTATGTAGTATTCGGGATGCAATGGCAGACGACGAAGGATGATGGATGCCCTTCTCTGCTACCTGTTGGTTTATATTTTCAAAAAATATAGGCCTGGGGCCAAGGTTGTAAATTTTCGGCAGCACTGGATGAAGGTGATGTTTTTTTATATCATTTTTTTATTTTCTTCCTGCTTTGAAATCAACCTCACATTCCCGGAGAGGCAGAAAAGTAAACAACAGAACTCACATCACCCACGGCGCCGCGAAGATGAAATTTACCACAGCAAAATGTACACATTCACCCAGCAAATTGAAAAAATTCACCACGCGTTTAAATGGGCCACTCACAGTCATACGGTAAGGCGCGAACTGAGCAGCCGGTCAGAGCGACTTGTGAGTGGCTGAATGCGAAATTGAATGGTCGGTGTTGGAAATGATTTTTCGGCTGCACCCAGTCGCACTCACCACGGCGGCGATGAAGGCGACTGCAGATTATACTGAGATCCATGTTTTTCACTGCATTGACTGTGAAATATTTCTACCCTTCCTGGGGCACTCCAAACACTCTGCTTCTGGGATAAGTCCTTTTGCCAAAGGCGTACGGGCCTTCCGCGTATATAAGTATTTCTCCTGCGGTTAGAACATGATTTTGGATCAATTTTCAAAACTAGATAAATTTCCTGCCTATTCCAAAATCAGAGGAACCGGTTGATATTTTACAGAGTAATAGTCAATCAAATTTTGATAAAATGTTGATCGCCCTATTATATTGTTCAACCCCGGTACCTCTGCTAATCTGTGATAAAACGAAGAAATTATGCCTGTCAGGTAACATTTTAAATATAATATATTTTGACCGGCTTATTTGCATTATTTACAAGACTGATTACTTTACCCCACCGCCTGACCAATTTACCCCGCTCAATATAAAATTGAATTATTTTGGAGTAATTTTAAATTATCAAAAAAACAAATTTCCATTTTTTTTTACAACGGGCTTTGGTAACCAATAATATGAGCTTCGACGCACCTGCATTAAATAATTGCCTTATTAGCCACTTCATAACTAACAAAAGTTCTTAGGATGTCCAATTTACCCCCACCACCCTATATATTGACTATTAAAAAAGGCCGGAGTAACTTTTACAATACATAGAAGATGTCTCCATTCTTCTCGGTCCATAACTGCATGGTTTCTCACAAATCACCTTTCATCTGATCGATCAACCTTGTTGATCACCTTCGAGAACCATTCCAGGGCTGGTAGCGATAAATGACACTCAAAATAGTGGCTTTCAGTTGCAGTTACCAAATAGTGACATTCGGTTCCATAAAAAAAGCCATGACAAAAGTTTTGAAATAATTTTCTCATTGATATGCTCACTCGTTCTCCGCACGCGGAGAACTAGCATGTATCGTTAATTCATTTACTAGTGACTGAGTAAAATTGTATTGCTCTCTCTTTTATCCCACGGAATTTGACTAATTTCCGTCAAAAGCAGGACAACTCAAAACTATGAGTAATCCTGCTTTTGACGGAAATTGAGTAAAAATTCCGTGCGAAGAAAAGAGATGGCAACACAATTTTACTCAGTCACTGAGTAGGTGAAAGTTAGAGTGTGAGCGTTGTCAGCTTTCTTCGTTTCCTCACACACGGTTAGAAAAAAGTACCTAATTTTAGGTACTTTTTTTCTCTTGCATCTCCCTCCCTCTTCCCTTTGTTGTCATAAAATTGCTTAATTTTGGGTTTGGTTGGGTTTGGCTTAATTGGGATTTGGGCGAAGCAGGCACGTTTAGAGGTTCTGCTATTTGCGCACGCGCAGGAGTCCAACCCGTTCGACGCGTTGCGAGAACAATCAACGGCGCGACGTACCTTCGGTTAGGCTGATGACATACTGGGAGAGAAGAGAAGCGATTAGAAGAGTTGAGAGGGGAGCGAAGCGTCCGCGTGAAAGCTACCTCAATGAGCGATGTATGGAAATCGCTTATACCTGTCATAGTGGCAGCGATGAGAAGAGAGTAGCCAAAGAGGTGAAGCAGTTCGTAGAGTGCTTTGCCGCGCGAGATCGCTAAGGATCACTTCTGTATGTTTGTTGATTTGAGTTTACCCTCGTTCGCAGTTGTGTAAAATGGCTGTGGGTGAAAAGTATTGCGAGAGAGGAAAGCAACATTGTTTATTTTGTTAATTTGGTTAATGAAAACATTAAAATATGTATGGTTTTAGCTACATGTACGGAGCAAATCTGATGTTTTTCATAGTAGCGGTACTCATTAAAATTGGGAATATTCTGGTGCAGTCCATACATTTAGAAACACTTTGAAACAAAAAGCACGTATTTTGCTGTTACCACAGACAAATGGATGTAGAACTTGTTATTTTAATATTGTTCTCGTATTTAGGATTAGTTTTAAATGATAGGTTTTTCACGCATCTGTAATGCGCTTTTGAACCGTAAGAAATTGTTGTGTTCAATCGCTTTGACATTTGATTTTACACTGGAGTCGGTGTTTACGCGGGAGATACGTACCGTGTATATGTATAGCCCGTTAAATTGCGTAAATCTAGATAACCGCAGAAAAAACAAGTTCAACGAAAATCAGGTTCGCGCAATTTTTGCTTATGACCGCATATTAAAACTTCGGGAACAATCCGATCGATGAGGAAAATGTTGTCCATATTTTTTGCTGGCCTTTGGTGGGAAATGGTTTCCCTTTTTCTGCGGATTTTTGGGATTTGCGTTTGTTTACGCCGTTTTTCAAAAAGTTTGCCGAGACAAAACGATTTTTATGGAAGTTGTTTTCATTATGTACGTATCTCCCGAGTACAAATCAACTTCAGTGTATAGAAATGTTGTAAGAGCAAGATCCATACATTATGTAACGCTTGAAGGGGGAGGGGTGTTGTCGGCAAAGTGTGACGATCCATACAAAATTTACAGATGTTTCATACAAAAAGTGTGACGTAGGGGGGGGGGGGGGTTGAAAATTTCCCGTTAGGTAATTAATGGATCTTCCATACGAGTAAACGAAAAATAGGAATAAAACATGGCCTAAAAAGTTTTACCATAGCTACGCCCTACGTCTGTTTGTATGTGGTGATAATCTATCGCTCACATCATAAAATCGGTTTTCAATTGCGACATTCTATAAATCTCCCCAAAACTCTTCTCTTTGAGCTAGATGTGCTTGGAGAAGCAAAATATTCTACATCTGAGGAAATCCACATTTTTACACTTGTATTTGTTGCGAAGATATCAACACTCTAAAAAACGCTTTCAGTATGTCATGGCTCGCTTTGATCGCCGCTTCACTTCGCTTTGCTTATCTCCAACCTCTTCGCTCCGCTTCTCTTCGCTCCCAGTATGTCATCAGCCTTAGACTCGGTCGGAGTATCGCGCTGTGCTTTGCCAAAAGGCGCACCGCACACGATTTCGTTCAATTCATACTTCGATGATTGGAACTTGGGAACGGTTTGTTTCTGTTTTTTTCTCCTGATGATTAAGCATCATAAACAATTCAGCATCAAGAACAATATTAAATTAATGCTTGATTTTTCAAAAGAGACATCGAAATTTGATTATTATAAAATACTAGTCGACCCGGCAGACGTTGTCCTGCATAGTAGGCGAAAATGCGCCTTGTGAACTGCCTATGCAAAACTTCCATACGAATCCTAATTTTAGATTTTCATGACTTACTCAACCTTACTCGAGATTTTTGCATGAAGAAATATCATATAAACCCGTCGGAAACTATAACGAATATATCTGCTGAAGGAATGAACAAAATCCATCCAACCGTTTTTGAGTTATGCGGATACGAACACAGACCATTTCATTTTTATTATATAGATAGATAAAAGAAGATTATAAAATTGAATTATTTAATTTTTTTTCTTTCAAATAATCAAAATCTATCAACATAGAGAAAAAGGCATAGTTTTCCCAAAACTCAAAAAAATAAATCACTCGAAAACATTTCGCGTCAAATTTATATGTGAAAGTTTTTAAATGCTAGAGGCGATGTGTGTGCCGAATGGTGGAAAGAGCCAATTTGAAAGATCTCTATTCTGAGCAATATCCAGTTATCGTCAACTTATATCAAGTTAGATTTCGGACAAATTGTTGAACCAATAATTAAATTAATAAGATGTTTATTGTTTTGTAAATCCTTTCTATTCAAATTGTTTTTTAATGTTTGGTTACGCTGTACAAGAAAATTGGATTAAATACACAACCTTCATTCGAAACCACTCAGCTTGATGCATATTTTTTTTAGCAGGCTGGTAGAACAGGTGTACTAAAAGTTCACGAGACGCCCCTGAGTAAGTGGCAAGCTATTACAAACGAATATGTTTATAATTTAAGCAATCTTTAGTATGAATTAGACTATGTTTGATAAACATCATTTTGTATGTAAAGATCACATTTGCACATTTATCCAAATATTTTTTGCCTTTCTCGTACAACAAAGTTGTACCAGAAGGCTATAATTTCACTCCAAAAGCCAAATTTTGATAGAAGGCTCGGAGACCCATAGTGTTATATACCAATCGACTCAGCTCGAAAAACTGAGCATATGTCTGACTGTGTGTGTGTGTGTGTAGCCCCGGGAATTTTTTTATTGTTAAACACGTTTCATATAGAAGGACTTGACCGATTCGAGTGCAACTAGTTTCATTCGACGGAGAAACTTTCCTAGTTGGATACTATTGTTTTTGTTTGTTAATAACTCATTCGGTTTGAATAATATTTCTATTTTTATTTTAACAAATACGCTGTTTACATGCACATTTTAAGTCATTAATCAATTTAGCCGTGACGCAACCCATTACTAGTAATTTTTAAGTAGCGTGATATAATCGCATCAAAGCTTTTAACAGCAAAAATGTAGGCAATTTACGTTGCATTTACCATACTAATTCGAATTCAACACATTGAATCGAGAAAGGCATAATCACCACTGGTGGATAAATTTGGGTTTTTTTAAATTTATTCCTGAACATAGGAATATTTCCCCTCATAAATCTTTAAAACCTTTAGTATAACCGTCTTTTTTTGTAAAACTTTAACAAGTGAAAACAATTTACTGAGAAGTTTAACATAAGCTTTCTTACCCCATTCTCGGCCTAACATGCGTACGACTGCATTATTTAATTGATATGAAATTGTGGGCCGTATAATAGGGAGCGGGACCATTTGGGCAGTACCCCCTATTTCCGTCCGCAACGTTAATAACTCGACCGCGTTCCAACCAAATGGCTTAATTTTTTGTACATCACTAGATGTCGACAGAAAATAACCATGTACTAAAAAACAAGTAACTCGGTTGTAATGCGATCGAGTAATGAACGTTGTGGACGGGAATAGGGGGTACTGTCCAAATGGTTCTCTACCCTACTGCAATGGGGTTAACTTTTGCTTAAAAATAGCCATTCTTGCTAAACATCGTTTCAAATAGCTTTTATTAGAATTTAAATTAACGAGGTGTAGCACGTATTTCAGTCACATCGATTGCTTTTCCGGCATACTTCAATTCAATTCCCGGCATAAGCGATTTTTGCTCAATCTCTCAACATCTTTCATTCTCTCTCATAAACAAAAATATGCACGTTCGACAACAACGTGATCCCAGATGGTATTATTCATTATAATTTGTATTTGGTTGAGAAAATTGAGAAGATTCACTCATCCAAATTCCTTCCAAACGCTTAAAAACAATATTTTTTTCACTTTTTGAAATCGAAAGAATTATAAGTAACATGATACCGTTAACGTATTAGACAGTTTTCCTATTGAAGATGAAGGATTATTTTCATACTCCTGGCCTTGTGACAGCACCGTGCGGCTAGAAGTTCCTTGCCCGAGGTGATTTTTTGTTCGGTTTGAGGATACATTTTCAAATGTATTCTAATATGTTTATTTAAGTTCTACACTCAGAAAAATAGACACATACTTTATGGCAAAAATCCATGTATTTTGAAATATGCATATCATGCGTCGGCACATACTTAATTCAGAGTGTCGACTCAAATTTGAAAATAAAATTCCCTGACTTTCCAGACCATTTCTCGAAAAATTCCAGGTATGAAGAATGTGTTTTTTTTTTTCAATTCCTAGAATCATATGAAAATCTCTGCATGTTTAAATCCTGTCCATATGAGTTCCTGAGTTACTGGCCAAATCACTTCTAGAAGCAGAACATTAAGGATATTTAGAATTTCGTAGGTAATGCTGGTCGTTCACGGAGAATCAAGTAGATGCGCAGGACTCCTGAAAGATTTCCATTATTCACATCTTTCGAAAATTTGCTCCAATCAATGTTATAAAGCTTCTGGTGCCTTCATCTACCATTGGGAATTTTCACGGACTCTCTGGAGTAGCAATAGACCTCCAAGACTACTGACACGACTCTTTTGACACGACTTTTGAACTCTTTCCAAACAATCGTGGGAGCTTCTAGAAATCCTTGTAATTCCGTTAAAAAAATCTTACGGGTTAGGTATTTTCGGGGACATCGAGAATCCTCCATTGGCTCTCAAAAACTTACGGAGTAAGAATTCTTATTCACTCTCTGTTGTGCTAATGGACTACTTTAAGAAGTCACGGACGTTGTTATTTTCCAGATAATCGGGAATTTAAATCCATATATAAATATAAATATATAAATCTCATATAAATCCATGCAGCACTTACAGCCCAAAGAAAACATTCTAACCATGCAATACTTTAAATATTTTGGTCTGAATACACTCAGGTCGTTGAATATTTGTCGATGATGGCCTTTAGCAATGGCCCCATTTAATAATATAAAAAAAAGTAGTCGTGTAAGTGTACGAAGAAGTGGCATATCTCATATGCCACGTCTACTCCATTTATTTTATCGGTTTTTAGTTGTTTACCAAAAGTGAATGGATGGTCTTGGAATTCCAGCATTGTTTTATCTTTAAAAAGTTCAGTACTATCAACTAGATGTCAGACTAATACAATAAGCAATGGAACTTTAAAAGAAACACCTAATAGAGTTTTTTGAAGAACTCGTGGAAACATGTTTGAAGATTCCTTGGCATATTTTTTGTATGAATCCTTCCACAAAGACATTTCAATTTAAATTTGAGTAAACACCATACAATCTACCAAGTTTTTGGTGTGAAGCTTTTGAAACTAAACACCCATCAAGGAGCTCCAGGATTAAACTATCGAGCTAGCTCTTGGAAATCCTTTGGGTTATTTTTATGTTTCAGTGAGAATTCTGAAGTATGTAGTTTATATTTTTTTTGAAGGGAATAAATATCTTCACAAAATATCCTAAAGCATTTTCACTGAAGTAAAATTCTCCAAGATCAACCAGAATATTTCCTGATAAAAGTGTTTTATAAACATCAAAAGCAGCGAAAGAAAAACTGAAACCATTGACAACAACATTATCCTTCTTTTGCAGGGGGGGGTCCCGTAGCGTAGTAGGCTACACGTTCGCCTTACAAGCGAATGGTCATGGGTTCGATTCCCAGCCCCTCCACCAAACCCTCGTCAGTCGTCGGATCCGCAGCCCATACGGTGGCGTTTGGGGTACGTGCCTTACCGGTACGGCTGCCTGAAGACGACTGACAACTTGTTTTTCTCGGAGGCATTCCTCCAACGTTACCCGGATAAATGGCAACAGAACAATGTCACGATCTAATGGATACACGACATGGACAAACGGACACAATGGACTCACGACGAGATGGACTGGCACCGACAACAATAATGGGAATGGAAATCTAAAAATAGATTCTGTGTGGATTCTGTACAGCAGAATACTACAGTAGATCTTGGCACAGTAGCGGTTAAGTAACACAGAGTGCCTAACAAATAAAGAAAGGAATAAAAAAAATCCTCCTCTTGCGTCCGAGTATGGTTATGGAGTATCGAGAAAACGAGACCATCGTCACTTAGACTGCTTAGACCAGATAATTTTCAAAAATTTGGGCGATAAATTTTCATCAAAAGGTAATATGATATAGATTTGGTTACTAATCAGCAATTTAAATTTATCAACATAAATCCCTTTTTTTTTCAATATCATAAGGACATCAAATCAAAACGACTCCGACACAAAACCACTCAAACTAGTACATTCAAAGTTAATTGCCCATATACCGGATATTAAGCCACCCGGAGCGGAAATTAATTAGGTACTATGTCTGAAACTCGATTATGCATATGTACAACCTGTCTAGCGTACTGGGGTCGTGGGATCAAAGCCCACCGAAGGGGCGATTACCCTCCAATACCTTTTCCGGATCAGGCCTCAACAGTGACTATTTGAACAGGCCTTGGAACCTGTGTTATTGCTTAGAGATTAATAAAAACAAACTCGATTACCATGGGGCCTGCTCTTTGATTTACTTCATCTAAACGATTTTATAATTTTTATCTAAGTAAGTGCAACTAATAAAGGGATATTTGAATTTTCTAAATGTCATATCAAATTATTGAAAAAATGCACACCAGAGCCACAAGAGCGAGCGCACGCAAAAAAGACACTGCAGTGTTTTCACTGAAGTGTGTTTCCAGTGCTACGTATGTGGCTCTGGCGTGCATGTTTTTGACAGTTTGATATGACATTTAGAAAATTCAAATACCTCTCTAATAGTTACACTTACTTAGCTAAGATTATAAAATCGTTTAGATGGAGTAAAATCAAAGAGCATAATTTTTCGCACAGTGTGTAGAACAACACTGCTTTTAGTTATTAGTCTGCCAACGGTCACACAAAAAAAAGCTTTATAGCTTTAGATTGTAACTGCCTCGGAGTATTGTTTGCTTATCGGCTATGCAGTCTGATGACCAGCTAAAACGCTATATTAATTCTGATCCAAAGTTTCGGTACCTTTATTGTCCCTATTTCAATGGATTAAAATGATTTAGCGTTTCATTGTCATAAGTGTCCTTAGTTTAGCTATTGTTCGAAATAAATCACTATAAATTTTCCATATTGGGTTTTGTGATTTTTTCCAGGTCCAGGACGTGCTGCCATGGACCGAGCCGAATGGAGAAGACTTTTGTGTACTGCACAGGCCACTCCGGCCTAAGTCAGAGCAAATAAATAAATAATTGATTTCGGGTTGGATTGACATGAAACAAGGTTTTCGTCTTCGTGTCTTTAAAAAAAATCGTTCACACTAAATATTCAGTCGACCAAGGTGACTTTCTATGAATTACTTTCTCAACTATTTCCCGTGGAGCTCACGTTCTCTTATAGCAATGAGTGTCGAACTAATTTTTCTCTCTTAATTCTATATTAATCAGACATACGCGCCGCCGCGCCAGGCCACGTAGATTTTATCACGCCGCCGCCGTCAAAAATGAGTCAAAGTGCCCTTTTCAGCAATTCCTCAACACCCAACCAACGAATTTCAGATTTTTTTATACAACCCTTTTTAAGAATTTTACATAATCTGTATAAAATTTTGTCACATACAAATTCGGATAATTTTAATTTGTTCATTTGTTTATGTTTAAAATCCAACTGACAATGAAATCTCCAAATGATTAAAACTTATATGTACTAATGAATTCCGATCAGAAAAACGTCAACAGGGTCAAAAGGATACTTAATCAACTAGAAGCACGATTTTTTAAATAAATAGTAATAGAGTAAAACGACCTATTACGGAGGGGTTAAGCGCCGCGTCGAAACAAAATTGTTTTCAAAAATTCTTTAAAAATGAACTGTTTATCTTTTTTCACATTGCAGTAGTCGAATAGGTTGCTCATTAACTCTAGTTTCGTAAATATGACGTCAAATGTGTTAAACTTATGTTGTTTTGTTTTTATTACAATGAAAACAAACTACCGCAATAATAGGACGCAGTTCCCTATCGTTGCGATATTTTTTGAAGGTCGGTCCTATTGTTGCGGTATTGCTTGTATTTCTTATGGAGAGCGATACCCAGAGCTTAAAATATTCATCTTCATGAAGCAACTTCAGTCCGAATTTTGACAAACATCGCATGAATATTCAAAACATAGAATGACATAGTCAGACGACTACTCCACGAATTCATTCATTCGACTGTCACTGAATGTGTTTACCATGTGCAGAAAAAAACATAATTATCATTGTTTATGTTGATGTTTACCGCTGAAAGTGCCTCGCGGATGAAAATCGGACTCAGTCCTGTGTGATAAATCACTTTACTCATTTGAAACGTGTTCAGATTTCAGATAATTTATCAATTTGTGAAAAGTGCATAAATATTCAATGACTAATATTCAACTGAATATTGACTGTCCAGAGCCGACTATGAATGTGTCGGAAGTGAACTGACAAATGAAGAAAAATGAACTTCATTAAAAAAAATCGATTATTTTACACTCTGGCGATACCACAACAATAAGACCTTGTTGTTGATTTTTCATCATTTTGAGCGGAATTTTGTCAAACAAAACGTGTTCTAATGGTAGATTCGAAGAGTTGTTATTGACGCTTTTTTATCCAGGATTGACTATTTAAACACTACCGCAACATTATGACATACCACAACGACTGGACGTTTTACCCTAAATAGTAAAGATAAAGTCAAACAGATCGAAAAAAATCGTTGAACCACCGGTTGATTTATCGAATAAGGCTCCTGTAGTGCATAATTGCAAGTATGTGATTCTAGATACAGAAATGGACGTTGACGAAGAGGTTTTTCAGGTGCATACAGATTAAAACCAACCAAACCAAGTAAGTTGCGATAGTGATCCGTCATTAAATCCGAATAAGATAAATAAATCTTTGTAAACAATTAGGTGGTTATCTTCTGCTATTCTTAGACAAGTTGTACACTGCCGTTATACGCATAACTGCCCCATGTACATAGGAAATCCCAGCAAACATGGGACAAATATGCATATGACGGCAGTACATACCCCATTCGATTTTAACAACAAGTTCGGAACATTTATGTTGCTAAAATTGAATGTTGCCAAAATCGAATGGTTTTTGTTTTCTCATGATACTTCAACATTTCTTCACTTTTTGTGACGCTAGACACACTGTGACCCTTTTTGACGCGAATTTTGAAATCTAAACGTTTACACTAAAAAAATTTACGCGGTTTTTGCCATTCTCGTACAACAAAGTTGTACCGAAAGGCCATAATTTCACTCCAAAATCGAACTTTTTATAGAAGTCTCGGACACCCATGATGTTATATATCAATCGACTCAGCTCGCCGAGCTTTACAAATGTCTGTCTGCCCGTGTGTATGTGTGTGTGTGTGTGTGCACACGAAAACCGAAAAACATTAGTCACTTTTTCATATGGTAATTCTTGACCGATTTTCTCGCAACAAGTTGCGTTCGACAGAGGATAAAGCCTTGTTGATCACTATTGGAATCGAATGGAATCGAACTATATAAGCGCCATATATGGTTGGTGTCTTGGCTAAATGCGAGAAAGGCAGTATAACCACTCGGTGAATTAGGTTGGGTTTTTTAAATTTTTTTTAGTCGGTTTCGGGGTCTAACCAATTTCTTTTACGAAAATTTCGATATTTGGGCGTTTATTTCTGTTCCAGAGATAATTTTCCTCTTTCAGGTTTAATTTTCAAACTATCGCAGCTGTCACTTCATACTTTTCTTTTCTGTTTGGCATGGCATTCTACGATGACACCGTCAAACATAATATTTTTGTTTCAGTGTATTGAAGATTTAAAGGCTTGCGGTATAACTTTGACAGCTGCGGAAGAACTTTACGGAATCCGCAAAATGGAAAATTTTGAAAAGATCCGCAATATCTTGAAAAAAAAAAATACGCTAGGTATTTTTTTACATTTTTTTTACTTCGGTTTAGGGGTCTAACCAACTTTTTCACGAAGATTACGATATTTACGAGGTTTATAAGCAATATCAAAAATAAAAAGCAAACTTAATTCACCGAGTAGTGATACTGCCTTTCTCGTATTTAGCCAAGACACCAACCTTATATGGTGCTAATATGGTTCGTTGTACCATTTTCTTTATAACGCAATCTTCTTTTAAACGCAATAGCCGATCGTTATCAAATTCAATAGTGATCAACTAGGCTTTGCCCCCTGTCGAATGAAACTTGTTGCGAGAAAATCGATTGATGATTACTATATAAAAAGATGTCTAATGTTTTTCTTAGCTTTTGTGCACACACATATACACACATACATACACACGGACAGACAGACATTTGACCAAAATCGAATGGGGTCTGTACTATTTAATTGTTATTGTTTTCTTTAATTACTATTAAATGACTAACATCTTAGCCATTGTTGTAATTCAGTATAATGTTGTTAGCATCGAAAGGCATAATCCTGGAAATGTTCTGTTGCAAATATTATTGTTAAGATTTTGCTCACATAAGGAATGGGATTGTTTTTACAACAGTTGGCAATTAGTGTGAACTGATTCTCAACCAGCACTATACGAATTCTCCCAACAAATTGTTGGCACATTCCATAGATTGAAATATCCGTTAAAAAAGTGCATGCTCTATATTACTAATTACTATTCTCATTCAGGTCTTGAGGGTAAATATTGGCGAATTGATCTGTTTGGTGTGAAACATATGATGAAAATGAAATTACGCCCACAGCGTCACATAATAGTGCCCCGCAAAGTTCAATTCCATCCATATATGCCAGCACGTGTAGTGTTTGTCTATTTTTGCCAACAGTTTGCAATGCGGAGCACATCTGAGCAGCAATCTAATTTCGCAGAAATATGCGAGGAAACAGGCCCTCCATGGCATTGAATACAAATTGTAGTTCGTTTACATGCATAAAGGTGATGACGAATAACTGCGAGAGGGCCACCACCACTTCACACAGATCACATATCAGTAGTCCCATCAGTCATAGAGGCGGTCGTGTTCTGAAAGCGATGACGACCAACAATAATAATCGAACGAACGAGCGACTACACCGCACAGCGAGCACGCACAGCAGTCAGGTGCCGGACAGAAATACACCTTATTGAATGGATTGTCTCTATTAGGTGAATGTTTATTTTGAGGTTAGAGAATTATATTATTTGTATTTTAGTTCAATAAGTTGTCTCAATCAGAAAAGTAGGGTTAATATTAAAATTAGGCATAAAACATCGAGTAAGGAACAACAAGTACACTTTATAATAAGGCGACCGTGTTCCAGAAGGGACCAATCTTTCAATTTTTCATAATTTGATTAACTTTATTAGGATACTCGTATCTCTCAAATTCGATAAGTTTTTATACAGATTTGTATTAGATATCTGTCAACCGACGCCCAAGAGCTCGCCCACTGTGCACCGCGTTGATAACAGCAATCTAACTACACGAGTTCGCTGAATAGAGCCGATATAAGTGAGCACGTTCCCTGTTCGGTGCTGTTTGTTGCTAAAAGCTGTCAATAAAAAAAGAATATGTTTACTTATGCTAGCGGGCCGGGCGGACGTCGAACGGTGAGCGGAAGGTGTTGTATATTTTTACGTCGCTTTTTGCACATTCCTCCATCGCATCGATATCGATTTTCCAATGTGCCGCCGCCGCCCGCGCTCTGTTCCGGGTGATAGTAGCCAGGCGGCTGAAGCAAAGAGGTATGAACAAAGGTTAATATTTTTCGAAAAAAAGCAAAGAAAATTGCTTCTGTTGAGCACACATCGGGTGTTGAATCAGTGCAGCTGAGTAATTGTGTCCAATATAAGTTCATCGATGGCAATAATGCGGGTCTCATATCGAAGGGGGGAAACTCGAGTACACGCGATTTGATTGCGTGCAAGCACGTGATGGGGATTGTGCTTACTGTTTAAATATCAACATGAGGGTAGTAATTTTACTGAAACCAGGCTCTTATGTGAAATAGGATTCTGGAACAATTCTGGGAAGTTCGTTGTTGAATTGACTTTGTTAGTAATTTGACAGGGTAAAGATCCATTTATGCAACTCTCCTTTTCGCGCCCAAAGTTTACAGTTCGATGTCATTCTGGCAAATTACTTGATTTTCTGCAGCAAGAATCTCGCTTGACCACCGAAAAAAGCCAAACTCTAAATTGCTCAACATTACTTTACAAAATCTGGAAAACTAATCTTGTTTTATCAGATGTTTTATATGGGACTCCATACAAGTAGAGTGGCTTTATAACTATTCCCAACTAAAACGTGCTTTTTCAGTAAATATGCAAGGCAAAATATGTCCTTAACGAATCGCTAAAAATCGAGATAGTGACCTGTATGAGACCATTTTGTATGGAAAATAGCGAGGTGCGTAAGTTCGAATAGTTCAATAACTTCTCTAGAAAAAAGGGCTTGAAAAATTAACTTCTAATATGGTCTTATATCCTCAATAAATCAGCACATCTATAGCCCCTTAATTCCGCTCTCAAGAATAGCCATTAGCAAGTTCATTCACCTAAAAACCATCCTTGCGTTTGATCAATCAAAAAGAGTCATCATAACGAGCGTCATCGTCATCATAACAATCAACAACATCGTGCAAAAGAAAGCAATTTCCCCGGCCGAGTCCCGTGTGATCTGTCTGCTCGAGCAAATAATATAGGAAGAGTATATGAAGAGAATTATTGGCCCGTTCGTCCTTCTTCCCGGCGCTCGTTGGTGAGCTTTTATCGCGATGCATCGCTCGTAGACGTCGTCGCCATTTGATGGTGAGTGATTGATGTGTGTTTGGTGCAAAACATCACCCACGCAGCCACACGCACGAATCTATCTCCTGCTTTCCCGTAGTGCCTCCAACGTGCATTCATTCGTCATGTGCGCGCAAATTTTATTAGAGCTTGTCATAAAAAAGAGTTTAGTGTACGGTGGGGCGAAAGTTGAATTCAATAAAGTATGTACTAAAAATTTAAATAAAATAACATTTATTGTTCAATTACACTTTGAAAATGCTGTACCGCTGTACGAAATTGCTGCAACCACATTCACTCCAATTATGTTGCATGTAATATATTAATGAAATCAGTAACAGGCATTCAAATTTGTCACATGACAAACTTGACTTAATGTTAGGGATGTCATTCTGATTAAAAGTGCGCGATGCAAGCACTGATCACATGATTGTGCAAAACAATTCGACTGGAGTACATTTAGACGATTCTTGTCAATCGATTTCCAGAGGAATTCCTGGAAAATTTTGTCGAGGAATTCCTGGAGAATTTTCTCGAGGAATTCCTAGAGCAACTTCCCGAGGAATTCTTGGAGGAACTTCACGAAGAATTCCTGAAGGAACTTTCGGAGGAATTCCTGGAGGACCTTCCGGAGGAAACGTCCGGTAGAATTCCTGAAGAAACGACAAATAGAATACCTGGAGAAACTTTAAGTAGAAATCATGGAGAAACGTCAGATAGAATACCTGGAGAAACTTCCGATGGATTTCCTGGAGGAACTTCCGGAGAAATTCCTGGAGGAACTTCTGGTAGAATTTCTGAAGGAACTTCCGTCGGAAATCCTGGGGAACTTCCGTCGGAATTCCTGGAGGAACTTCCGGTGGTATACCGCAGGAATTCCTGGAGGAACTTCCGTCGGAATTCCTGGAGGAACTTCCGGAGAAATTCCTCGAGTTACTTCCGGAGGAATTCCTGGAGGAACTTCGGAGAAATTGCTGGAGGAACTTCCGGATGAACTCAAGGAGAAACTTCCGGAGGAATTCCTGGAGAAACTTCCGGATGAATTCCTAGAGAAACTTCCGGAGGAATTCCTGGAGGAACTTCCGGAGGAATTCCTGGCGAAACTTCCGGAGGAATTCATGGAGGAACTTCCGGAGGAATTCTTGGAGGAGCATCCGGAGGAATCCCTGGCGAAACTCCCGGAGGAATTGCTGGAGGAACTTCCGGAGAAACTTCCGGAGGAATTCCTGGAGGAACTTTCGAAGGAATTCTTGGAGGAACTTTCGGAGGAATTCTTGCAGGAACTTCCGGAGGAATTTCTGGACGAGCTTCCGGAGGATTTCCTGGCGAAACTTCCGGAGGAATTCCTGGAGCAACTTCTGGAGGAACTTCTGGTGGCATTCCAGGAGGAACTTCCGGAGAAATTCCTGGAGAAACTTCCGGTGAAATTCCTGGAGGAACTTCCGTCGGAAATCTTGGAGGTACTTCTGTCGGAAATCCTGGAGGTACTTCTGTCGGAAATCTTGGAGGTACTTCTTTCGGAAATCCTGGAGGAACTTCCCGAGGAATCCCTGGAGGAACTTCCCGAGGAATTCCTGGGGGAACTTCCGGTGAAATCCCTGGAGAAACTTCCGGTGGAATTCCTGGAGGAACTTCCGGTGGCATTCCGGAGGAATTCCTGGCGGAACTTCCGGATGAATTCCTGGCGGAACTTGCGGAGGAATTCTTGGAGGAACTTCCGGAGGAATTCCTGGCGGAACTTCCGGAGGAGTTCCTGGCGGAACTTCCCGAGTAATTCCTGGAGGATGTTCCCGAGGAATTCCTGGAGGAACTCACGAGGAATTCTCGGAGGAACTTCCGGAGGAATTCTTGGCGGAATTTCCGGAGGAACTCCTGGCGGGATTGCCGGAGGAATTTCTGGCGGAACTTCTGGAGGAATTCCTGGCGGAACTCCTGGAGGAATTCCTGGCAGAATTTCCAGAGGAATTTCTGGCAGAACCTCGGGAGCAATTCCTGACGGACCTTCCCGAGGAATCCCTGGCGGATTTTCCCGAGGAATTACTGGAGGATTTTCCCGAGGAATTCCTGGAGGATTTTACCGAGGAATTCCTGGAGGATTTTCTTGAGGAACTCTCGAGGAATTCTTGAAGGAACTTCCGGAGGAATTCCTAGCGGAACTTCCCGAGGAATTCCTGGGGGAACTCACGAGGAATTCCCGGAGGAACTTCCGGAGAAATTCCTGGCGGAATTTCCGGAGGAATTTCTGGCGGAACTTCTGGAGGAATTCCTGACGGACCTTCCCAATGAATTCTTGGCGGATTTTCCCGAAGAATTAATGGAATTTTCCCGAGGAATTCCTGGAGGATTTTCCCGAGGAATTCCTGGATGATTTTGCCGAGGAATTCCTGGAGGATTTCCCTGTGGAATTCCTTGAGGATTTTCCCGAGGAATTCCTGGAGGATTTTCTTGAGGAACTCACGAAGAATTCTTTAATGAACTTCCGGAGGATTTCTGGCGGAATTTCCCGAGGAATTCCTGGCAGAACTTCCGGAGGAATTTCTGGAGGATTTTCCCGAGGAATTCCTGGAGGATTTTCCCGATGACTTCCAGAGAAATTCCTGAAAAAACTCCCGGAGAAATTTCTGGCGGAACTTCCGAAGGAATTCCTGGCGGAGCTTCCGGAGGAATTTCTGGAAAAACTTTCGGAGGAATTTCTGGAGGAACGTCACAAGGAATTCCTCCAGGAGCTTCCAGGAGAATTCTTGGAGGAACTTCCGTAAGAACTCGTGGAGCAACTTCTGTAAGAACTCGTTGAGCAACTTTCGTAAGAATACTTGGAGGAACTTCCAGAGAAGTAACTGGACGGTTGTCCAGAGAAATTTCTTGAAGAACAATATCCAGAGGAATTCCTTGATGAACTTCCTAACGACCTCGTGGATGAACTTCCTGAAGAATTCGTTAAAGAGCTTCCGAAGATAATTCGGAAAAAAAATTTAACAATTGAAATTAGTTCCGCCACCGATTACCAACCGCGTGACGCCGCCACACTGCCACCGCTGGTTAAAAACTATCTATCACGTTGCCGCCGATAAAATTTCATTCAGCGCACAGGTCTACTATACATTTTATAATGATAGATAGAATAGCGTATTTTGTCATATTCGGAATATTCTAATTTATCATGTGAACATGCAATTTATGTAAGTATTCAAGAAGACTTCATTCGTGGAATCCATTTGATAGGCCTGGGTTATGGTTGCGAATACTTCATTCATCTTGTTTGATACATAATCTATTGTTTCGTAGCGTCAACTAGAAGTAATGAAACAAAATAAAGAATAGATCGTGTTATTTTTTTGGCGACTTTTGGCAAAACGATTTACTTACTGTGGCTTCAAGAGGCTCTCCTTAGCCTAGCAGTGAGACGCGCGGCTACAATGCTAGACCATGGTGCGAGTGACTGGGTTCGATTCCCGAAAAAGAAAGCTACATATAAACCATCGAAATG
Organism: Armigeres subalbatus; assembly: GCF_024139115.2. Taxonomy (NCBI): domain Eukaryota; kingdom Metazoa; phylum Arthropoda; class Insecta; order Diptera; family Culicidae; genus Armigeres; species Armigeres subalbatus. Next base: position 31,320,817 of record NC_085141.1, read on the forward strand.
TCAACAAGTATAGTTGTTTTGCAAAATCATAAAGTTTGACACATCGCATGAGAGGTTTCGAAATAAAATAAAAATGGTCACTTCCCAAGCGGAATCAGGTCTTGGCAGTTTACAAGACAGATAGTCATTGCGACCATAAACTGTTAAAATGTGCTTCAGTAAGCTTATTTTGCAAAATCGTTGAGTGTGGCATGTTTCAAGATGAATTCCAAGACTAATTGCAAAGTGGCCACTTCCCCAAGGGAACTAGGTCCCAGTAGTACCCGGTGGGTGGCCAATCTGACTATCAACCATCGAAATGTGTTCCAATGTACTTATTTTGCAAAATCATAAAAGTTGTCATTTCACAAGATGAGCTTCAAAATCAAACAAAAAGTGGCCACTTCCCCAAGGAAAACAGATCCCAGAAGTCATCGCAAAGGTGGTCAATTCGAGCATTAACCTTCGAAATGGACTTCAGTGTGTTTATTTTGTAAAATCATTAGTTTGACATGTTGCAATATTGGTTCAAGGACCAAATCTCGGCAGCTCCCGGACGGCGACCAAATCGATTGAAAATCGTAAGAATGTACTCCAGTGTACTTGTTTTTGCAAACTCATGGAGATTGACATGTCGCAAGATGCATTCCAAGATTGAACGAAAAGTGGACACTTCCCCAACGGAACCAGGCCCCGGAAGTGTTCGGAGGGTGGCCAAGTCGATTGAAAATCGTCCAAATGCTGGAGTACTTATTTTGCAAAATTATGAAGGTCATTCCTTCCGGAAGGGGGGTAACTCCAGTATTCCCCCAAATATATCCGAAACCAAGGTTAATCCACAAAAAAATGGCCTCAATTGCTAAAACTATAGGAATTTCAAGATCGATCTGCTTGATTGCTTGAAAATTCATTAAAAACCTGCTGAGCTACATAGTTTTGAATTTTGAGTTTTTCCATAAAATGGGGGCTAGCGACATACGTGTTAAACCAAACACGGAACACTTAATCTTAAAGATAAATGCATTTTTTATAAAATTAGCAAGGGATGTCCATAGCCATGGGATAAGAATCACGACTACAAAGCAAGACCATGCTGAAGGTGGCTGGGATCGATGCTCGGTCCGGTCTAGGAAATTTTTGTCGAGTCCCATGATATACGAGTCCAAAAATGCCTGAGGCAAACCTGACTAGTTTCTGCTACATGGTGCTGTTCCCAGCACCTCAAAGTAGATCGACAAGGGCACCATAAGACAGCATGGAACGGCACATCGATGACGACACCTCGAATAAACCGAATATTGAAATCGAGGTACGAACGAATTATTTCCCCGCTCTTCTCTACATATAGGCGCACGTAATCAGCAAAAGGCAATTATTGGCTCACTCGAGGCGGAGCGCCACCCGGTCTGCGGGCCAGCCCGCGCCCGGTATCAGAACAGCAAAGCCAATCAACAAAATGTGGAGAAGTACCTACTCGCACGTAGTAGGTGGGACTTAAGTATATCAACCTGATGTGTCGCCGCCAAAGTCATCGCAACCATCAACAACAGTTAGGAGTGCTGACAAACGATTTCGATTGTGATGGTGATGAATGGCACACCGCATCGCAGCGTATTGGAGGAGCGGGAAATAAAGTATTAAGCTGTTTAGCGGAGATACCTGGGTGATTTAAAAGATTTTGATTGATGACCTAAGTGGGGGCTTTCATTGCTGATCGCAAAGTAATATCGTTTTCCCTGGAACACAGACATCGTATGGTGATTTTTGTTTAAACGAAACACCCTTTCACATTTGCACAATGTAAAGTTCAGTACAATACATATTATTTAATTCCCATTCAGCGCACACAAACATTAGATTTAATCTCCCCGATGGAACGGACGCCAACCTTGACGATGTGATAATGACCCTGACAGTGAAATCAGAGCTTTCAACACTGCTCCTGGTGATGGTGCACACAATTGTCATTGAAAATTGCACATTTTACCGTGGTTGCACGTCCTCGCGCACTTAGATCTCACTTGCTGAAAGCACTACACTGGAACACCGGACACAATTGTTCCCGGGTATTCTTTTTTTTGCCTTCAAGCCCCATACTGCACGAATTGAATTGCACGGAGACGGGATGGGTGACTGAGCGAACAAGTGGTACAACGGGGAGGGGGGCTGGCCTGTGCCGGTGATAATGATTATGGAATATCTAGTTCGTGCCGGCAGCTGTAGCGGAGGGTATTCCACTCGCTGCTGTGTGAGGCGAACACCCGTCACCAGATACAATCAACAGTGCGATACAATTTGCGCAGTTTGCAGATTGTGGGGCAAAATAATCTAGAAGAATCCATCCTCCGCTGACATCGGTAGTGTGCTGGGCGGATTGGAAGAGAGCCGAAAAGAATGAAGCCGCCGCCTTATTGAACTGTCAAACAGAAAACGAAAATTACTGTTTATTGGAGCAAGGCATTTCAAACATACTGTGTATATATTACTCATTTGCTCAATCGAAGTTCTAATACATGGTTCAAATACAAGTGGGCATGAAATAGCACTACTGCAGATTCTTTGGAGACACTGCTTGAAAGCAGTTTACCACACGCTGCGATTGTATCCATCGATTTAAATACATCAGGGAGCTGCAAAGTCAATACTGCTTGTCACGAAAGAGGTAATCGCTAGAGCAAATCCACAACATTGTTGCCGCAATAGGAATCTTTACTAATACAACCAATAATCGCCCCAAACCCTTACTACCGATACTTTAGGAACCAGCCACATCTTATGAGTTGGCACTGCTCTTTGAATTCTTTTTTTCTTATAGGGGGAAACACGGCTTTGGCAGGTTTTGTTCTATTATTGGCGGGGGAGTTTTTGTCGACCAAATTTTATGAAATTTGGCCACAATATTCTTTGATATGCAAAGAATGTTTAGGCCAAATTTGAGCCTAGTCAGTCATAAAAAACCCCCTGCCAATAATAGAACAAAACCTGCCAAAGCCGTCATTCCCCCTAATTTGTCTATGTCTTTATTTGCTAAGTATATTTGCCCAGTAGGATTCTACGACGCCGAAATCTTTAATACTAATCAACTTTCCTGTCCTCATCATCTTGAATGGCTACACGTCCAACTAAACTTGGCCTGTTCAACTTTGGGCTCTATTGGCATTTCCACTGTAATTAATTCTGTTCTGCATTCTGTTCAACAGATTGAGACCGCTTGAAAAGTCCTTCGTCGGCGAACACCAGGCAGGTTTTCGTGAGGGTCGATCAACGACGGATCAAATCTTTACCCTGAGACAAATCCATGATAAATTCTTGGAGTACAACTTGCAGACACATCATCTGTTTATTGATTTCAAAGCAGCGTACGATGCAGTGAAACGAAATGAATTATGGCAAATAATGCTAGAAAATGATTCTACGGCGAAACTGATACGTCTGATTCGTGTTACGTTGAACAGAGTAAAATCAATGGTAAGGATAAAATTTGGACATCATTTATAACCTTAGATGGATTGAAGCAGGGTGATGCAGTCTAGAGCATGGATTCCCAAACTGTTGGTCGCGACCCCCAGGGGGGAGGCCTGATTAATGGGGGGACGCGATATACAATTTCTTGAATACCTATTTTGTTCCACAAATCTATTCCAGCGAATAAATTTGAATCTAAGTAATGAATGGGTGACTAGAGAACAGCACATTTTACGAATTCAATGGCCTTCTTTTGTTACACGAAGTATGAGAGACTATGAATGCTGAAACTAAGAAATAGGGGAACGGTTCGCCACTTCATCTCATAGCTCCTATTTCCATCCCATCAAAAACAAAGCAATGGTAAGGAATTTGATTTGTTTATTATTTTTATGATTTTTTTCAGCAGTGAGCACGCATGTTGACAAAAAGAAGCGACAAATTTGGTGCCGTATTTCTTTGTTTAGCGATGAGATGGATATATGTACAGTGAGATGGAGATCGGAACATTTCCCCTAGAATAAAATTGCAAAGATTTTGGCAAATACAATGAAGTTCAACACACTCAAATCCAAATTCAATCCAAATAAAATAATAAAATACAGAAATTTTGGCAAATACAATGACGGGGTATTTAATATGATTTACTAATCAAAAACTTGCAACAAATGACACTTAAACCCTTTTGTTGCCGACAAAATAAACACCCTTACGTTACCGACAGGGTACCCGGGTACCCACGGACTTAAAATGATCATAACATTGTCAGTTTTCCAGCGATTCGATTCGGATTACTTGGTTACCGGAATTCCGGATTATCTGGGTCAAGTCCCAAAGTATTTATAAATTGAAGATATATATTCATCCAAATAAAAATTTCTTGCGTCATGACTAATAAACATCGTTGGAAATTGAAAGAATATAACTTAACTACGTTACAGGACCATCTTATGATTAAATCCCGGAACGGTTTTTCCGGAAACATTTAGAAACATTTCTCATTTAGAAGAAGCTATGGCTATCTTCTTTTTCCATAATTTCTTGTCAAAAAGACTTAAAAAATTCTTGACAGGTACTCAGAAATGATTTATAATAAACCACAGGCGCTGTAAGTTATTTCATGAAGATCATTTTTGTTTGCTGAATAATCTACAAAAATAAAAAGAACGACTAAAATTTCTTTCATTTCACTTTTCACTTTTCTCTTTCCACTTCTCACTGCTCACTTCTCACTATTCACTCCTCACTTGTCATTCGACCTAATAACCATTCGGCCTAACGGCCTTCTTCTTCTTCTTCTTATTGGCATTACATCCCCACACTGGGACAGAGCCGCCTCGCAGCTTAGTGTTCGTTAAGCACTTCCACAGTTATTAACTGCGAGGTTTCTAAGCCAAGTTACCATTTTTGCATTCGTATATCATGAGGCTAACACGATGATACTTTTATGCCCAGAGAAGTCGAGACAATTTCCAATCCGAAAATTGCCTAGACCGGCACCGGGAATCGAACCCAGCCACCCTCAGCATGGTCTTGCTTTGTAGCCGTGCGTCTTACCGCACGGCTAAGGAGGGCCCCAAGGGCCTAATGGGCCTAACGGCCATTCGGGCTAATGACCCAGCATCAGTCCCATCTCTTGGAAAAACGTGTTTCCGAAAATATTCCAAGAATTTTGATGCCAGGGTATCTTCTAAATGAGTTTGTGGCCACGAAAGGCCTTTCGGGAACTTGTTCCAGGATGATTGTTCCGGTTGATATCCATCCTATGGTTTCAATTTTATGGATAATAAATTTCCGAAACACATCCAAGAATGTTGATACCCATATTGCCAGGTTGTCTTCTAAATGAGTTTGAGGCCACTTTAGGCCCTCCGGAAACCTGTTCCAAGATGACCGTTCTGGTTGATATTCATCCTATGGTCTCAACTATCTAGAAAACATATTTCCGGAACAATTCCAAAAATTATGATACCCATATTGCCAGGGTTCATTCTAAATGAGTTTTTGGCTCCTACGCACTATGGGGCGGCTCCATACAAAGTGGTGGCCAATAATATTTTTTAGGGATTTTCTGCATTTTGTACAGTATTCTAGTAAGATTAGCTAGATTAATCATATTTATGTATTGTCATCGCATCCGGAAGGTGTAACTAATATTTAACCCAGTAATGAGCTACGTACTCTTGAACAATAACCCTGAACGATTGTTTTTTTTTTATTTTAGGGGCAGTTCAAACGCAAATCAAAACTAGAATAAGGTTGCTGTGCATAAGATTCAACAGGATAGGTACAGGTGGAAGCCCAGTTCCCTCCCCCTTGACACCCCCCTTACCCAGATCTGACCGTTTCCCCATTTTTTTAAAATATGTTGTATAAGAGTATTGTTTTATCAATTAGGTATTTTGGTGAAGAAATGCTCCCGGGTCTCTTGAAAAGGCCTCTTGAAAGGAGGCTTCCGGGCCTCTTGTAAGGAGGCTTCCGGTCCTCTTGAAAGGCAGCTTCCGGGCATCTTGAAAGGAGGCGACCGGGCATCTTGAAAGAAGGCTCTTGAAAAAAGGCTTCCGGGTCTCTTGTAGGGAGGTTTCCAGGCCTTTTGAAAGGAGGCTTCCGGGCCTCTTGAAAGGAGGCTTCCGGGTCTCTTGAAAGAAGGCTTCCGGGCCTCTTGAAAGGAGGCTTCCGGGCCTCTTGAAAGGAGGCTTCCGGGCCTCTTGAAAGGAGGCTTCCGGGCCTCTTGAAAGGAGGCTTCCAGGCCTCTTGAAAGGAGGCTTCCAGGCCTCTTGAAAGGAGGCTTCCGGGCCTCTTGAAAGGAGGCTTCCGGGCCTCTTGAAAGGAGGCTTCCGGGCCTCTTGAAAGGAGGCTTCCGGGTCTCTTGTAAGGTGGCTTCCGGGCATCTTGTAGGGAGGTTTCCAGGCCTTTTGTAAGGAAGCGGGCCGGAAAAGAGGTTTCCGAGCTTATTTAAAGTAGGCTTCCCAGCCTCCTGAAAGAGTTTCCGAGCTTCTTAAAAGGAGGCTTCCGAGGGTTTTGAAAGAAGGCTTCCGGGCTTCTTAAAAGAGGGCTTTCGGGCCTCTGAACCTCTAGAAAGTAGGTTTTCGAACCTTTTGAAAGGAGGCTTCCAAGCCTCTTGAAAGGAGTACTCCGATCCTCTTGAAAGTAGTCCTCCGAGTGGCTTAGAAGGCTTTCGAGAAGCGTAGAAGGATGCTTCCAATCCTTTTGCAACGAAGCAACTGAGTTTTTCGAAAAAAAAACTTCATGTCTCTCAAATTGAGGCTTCCGAACGTGTAGGCTCTAAATTTTAATTCAAAAGCATATTCTTAACATGTCATTCAAGGTTGGACGTAGAACGTTCGCGCGATTATCGAAACATCATATTCTGTTGTGCGGGCGAATAAATTAAAAAGAAAGTGAAACCATCAGTGCAGGTGAGCGTAAGGATGGTTGGGAAAATATGGTAAGCTTCAATGTAAAACTGTGATTAAAAAATAATGCTTTCTACCACTAAATACACGCTAGAATCAAATAGATTAAATTTTGATTCAGGAAGTGTGAATACACTTCAGATATCATTATGATAGGTGGGTGTAATCATGCGGGGCTTATTAAATAAAATGGTTGCACGAATATTCTATCCATAATGCCACTGCCAGACAGTGGGAGTTAGATTGTAAACACACACACACACACATATTCTTAACATGTCATTCAACATTCTGATTCGATCAGGTAGATTGCATAGAAGATTTTCAAAATTTGTTCATTCGTCATTCTGTCCTTTTGATCTTTTATCCCACAGCCCTTCATCCACTAAGGTGGTTGTGAAGAGAAGACTTCAATAGTATTTAAGTTACTGATCGCCATGCATATTATGTACAAAATTTTGAAATAAAAAAAAATATACATACATCAAAACCTTATCAATAAGTTTTGATTGAAATTGATTAAAATCCGCCATTATGCATTTTTGTCCGAGGTACCCCCTGGGCCCGGCAAAGGTACCCCCAGGGGTACATGTACCCCAGGTTGAGAACCGCTGTTCTATAAGATCAACTTCTCCATTTTTGAGACATGGTCTAGCAAATCTGGAACTTCGGTAACCAGGTAATCCGAATCGGTCCTATGTGACATTGATCGGATTGAGGATGAATTTGTTAATCCATAGCAAATGAAATCGTCCAAATCGGTTGAAAACTGACGAAGTTATGGTCATACCAAAATGTGGGTACCCTGTCGGTACGTTACGGGGTAAAAATATTCAGATGACCATGCGCGCAGTAAAAATCAACTGTGGCCCTTGCGGAATGTTGTCACTTGAACTGAAACAGTGGTGAATTTGCCTGAAACCATGGTAAAATTTACTGAAATTCCATGGTTGTTTTGAAAACAGAGCGTAGTCTACGAAATAGTAGTTTCTACCACGGAATTTTTTTCGGTGTACGATAAATAAAACATTATAAGGACCGCCATCGGGGGTGACAATGGGTCAAATGGGGGTGAGAATGGGTCACTGTTTAAAATACTTAGAATGCTTGTAGAATAGACTAAATGTATCTGAGGGCAAGAAGACTCAAATATAAGAGACCTTTTTGAACCATTTTGCTATTCGACTAAGCTCATTTTGCGATGACCCATTGTCACCACCGATGGCGGGATGTAATGTGTTTCGATCCCAAAGCTTAGCTTAGCTTAATTGAATGTACACTTCGTACTTGGCCAAGTAATAACAAATATGCACTGCTCACCAATTGACTTTTCTCGTCAAAAAAATTTATTCGCTCAATCGATTCATTGGCTTATTTAAGGTCAACTTTCCCAAAGAACTCATATTTTTAGGCGCCTTTAAATATTTTTAAAATTTAAAACAAAAATCGAAAAAGTGCTGTTTTTTTAAGATTGGCCCGACTTTGAACGATCATCGGATGGATTTTTCAGGCCGGTTTACACGTGCAGCACTTTTTAGGCTTTTGTTTTCGATATTAAAAATAGTTAGAGTCTTCAACAAATATGGGTTCTTTGGGAAAGTTGACATTAACCAAGCCAAAGAATCGACTGAGACAATAAAACGAGATACTTTTTTTGACGGGAAAGGTCAACTGAATAACCTTCTTGGGATTAGGAAACTCCAACTCATTGTACATGGGTTGGAGTTTCACCAATTCAATACCAATAACGATGCCTGCCAGGGGCCCTCCTTAGCCGTGCGGTAAGACGCGCGGCTACAAAGCAAGACCATGATGAGGGTGGCTGGGTTCGATTCCCGGTGCCGGTCTAGGCAATTTTCGGATTGGAAATTGTCTCGACTTCCCTGGGCATAAAAGTATCATCGTGCTAGCCTCATGATATACGAATGCAAAAATAGTAACCTGGCTTAGAAACCTCGCAGTTAATAACTGTGGAAGTGCTTAATGAACACTAAGCTGCGAGGCGGCTCTGTCCCAGTGTGGGGATGTAATGCCAATAAGAAGAAGAAGAAGAAGAAACGATGCCTGCCACGTTCTCACAGTCAATTTAGGATTTTGGAGAGGAAAATTAATTCGACACTCATTGCTACAAGTGTTCGAGGGATCCTCTGCATCTCCGTGAGCGCCACGGCAAAGGGATAGATCATCTAATGAAAGGTTTTTTTTTAAATCGTTTATTTGAAAGGCTTAGGCGTGTATAACACTTAACGGAGTCGAAACTCTTTATGATATTTATTAAATACATCATTATTATCAACAGGGGAAAAGAACCAGATGAAAGGTTAATCTATAGGAAGTCGCCTTGGTAAACGACGACTAAATAATTATTTTATACGATGTTTTGTCATAGTAATTTACTGATCAGCATTCCAATGATCTTGCGATCGTTCTCCGATAGAAAACACAAAACACGAGTAAATGCGCACTCTTTACTTTCCGACCGCACAAAATAGAACTGAACACCCAGATCCGCGTCCGATATGAAACACGTTCAATCGCGAACTTTCTGTAATGTGTTTCGATCCCAAAGTATTGCTTGCTACACTCATATAAAAAGAAATTGAAAGAGTGCAAATATAAATCAGCGATTTTCGCGACTTGAAGAGCACAAATCCGCGTAAATCGCGAAATCGACTGTTGTAGCCCTGTAAATCAGATTCAATCCAAAAAACGATTGAAACCATTTTATTCCGATGACATTCTCATCCTACAAAAAAAAACTTAAGACACCTTTTCTACAGCGGCAATATGCATTAGCATTAGCATTTTGTTCGAGAATCCGATAATGAAAGAATACGGACTGATTTTACGGCGCACGCCGCATGAAGCTTGAGATCCTGGGAGTGAGTGAAGTCCGTTGGCCAAACTTTGGAGAACACAGAACGCCGTCGGGACAAGATCTGCTATTCTCTGGTTTACGAGGTGAACACGCTCCCCGGTATCGCGGAGTTGGCTTCCTACTAAGCGCTCAGGCACACTCTGCGCTTATGAAGTGGGAACCTATAAGTGAAAGGATAATCGTTGCCAGATTTAGAACACGGGTCAGAAACCTTACTATAATCCAATGTTATGCGCCAACCGATGCTGCCGATCTGCAAAACAAAGAAAACTTCTACAGTCAACTGAATGCCGTCGTAGATAGAATTCCGAAGGGATCTATCAAGATCTGTTTGGGCGACTTCAATGCGAAGATCGGATCTGAAAACTCGAACCATGAGCGCATTATGGGACGCCTTGTTCTCGGAGAAATGAGCGAAAACGGAGAGCAGTTCGCAGAATTTTGTGGTAATAACGACATGGTGATCAGGGGATCGCTTCCCTCATCGACTGGTTCACAAGGTCACGTAGGTCTCCCGTGACGGCTTTACAGAAACGGAGCCTTCTGCAAATGGAAACAGAGCCTTCTTGATGTACGGAATAAACGTAGTGCCGATATCGCGTCTGATCATCACCTCATGATCGGCGAAATACGCCTGCGCATTGCGCGGATTCGTCGGCAGGAGAAGAGGGTTGGACGACGATTCAACACACGCCGACTGGAAGGTGCCACGGTGAAACGGTCCTTCGTTGAAGAACTGGAGACACGTGCTGCAGATATTCCGGAAGGTGGCAGCGTGGAAGACCAATGGACCGCCATCAAGAATGCTTTCATCGACACCAGCGAGAACAATCTGGGCGAACTACGCACCCAGAGAAAACAATGGATCACCGATGAGACCTGGAGGAAGATAGAGGAGCGAAGAGAAACCAAAGCCACGATAGAGCGATCGAAAACCAGAGGAGCCAAAGTCTTAGCCCGTCAACGATACGCGGCTCTTGAGAAGGAAGTAAAACAATCATGTCGACGGGACAAGCGAGCGTGGGCAGACTCTCTGGCCGACGAAGGAGAGAGAGCCGCCGCAATCGGGGACATTCGCCTCCTCTACGATATATTACGACGCTTAAGCGGTGCAAAGATGAATGCAACGATGCCTGTGAAAGACGCGAATGATCAGTTATTGACCGACCCAACTGACCAGCTGAAACGCTGGTTCGAGCACTTCGAACAACTTTTTCAAGTGCCTAGGATCCGACGTATAACGCGCGTCAATATCGAAGCTCCATCACTGCTAGAGATTCAAACAGCCATCCAAAGCATGAAATCGAATAAAGCCCCAGGGGTCGACCGCATATCAGCCGAGATGCAAAAAAGCCCCCATGACATCCGCTCAACTTCTGCATCGTTTATTTCGTAATATCTGGGACACCGCAACTTTCCCGGTCGACTGGATGCAAGGTATCTTAGTGAAGGTGCCCAAAAAGGGTGACCTGACTGTATGTGATAACTGGCGAGGCCTTATGTTGCTGTGTACCGTTCTCAAAATTCTGTGCAAAATTATCCTAGCCCGGATTCGAGAGAAGATCGATGTGACTCTCCGGCGGCAGCAGATGCGATTGACCGTGAACCAAACAGCGGGCTGTTATGGCAGCCTATAACCATGGAGCACCTAAACGACTTCGAATTGGCTGATGACGTTGCACTCTTCTCAAACAAAGAGCTCCATCGTCGTCACCAGAGGCCGATAGCAACAGAAATTCGGGATCGGAAGTGAGGCTGGGTCGGCCACACTCTACGTAGGGGCGGAAACGACATCTATAAACAAGCATTAGACTGGAACCCAGTGGGATATCGCAGCAGAGGCAGACCCAGAGCCTCATGGCGGCGAAGCCTCAATAAAGAAATAAAAGCAGTCGACCGAAATCTAACCTGGCAACAGGTTAAAGCGATACCCGGGCAACGCTCAGGATGGAGACCTTTCAAGTCGGCCCTTTGCACCACCGGAGGTGTACAGGATCCATAACTAACTAACTAAATTAGCATTTAGCAGTTCGCACAAATTCGTAGGTGGTACAAGCCAAGACTTTTGTACGAGAGTAGCATCACTTTCATCCGTTACCACTAACTCTTAGATGGAAGCAATGTACTCTCCAATAGTCGAGATCTGTCCTGGCCACGTCCTTGCGAATGCTGAGGAATGGGAAGGATGGTTTGTTGGACACCTACTTAAGAAAGATGCAGAGAACTCTACGACCTGTCATAGGTGCCACGGGAGGTTTTGGGTTTGTGTGGAAGGTTATAACAGTAGGAATCGTTTTGGTATAGCCTGAAACACAGAAAGAACTAAGATAGAAATACAAAGTAGGAAAGGAACGAGACTGGAATTGAACCCACGACCTCCTACTTGTAAGGCAGAAGCGATAGCCACTAGACCACCGAGCTTGTCTTTTCTAGAGCGGCAATAATACTATTCTACTAAACACAGATTCGAATCACTACGCGCATTTGAACCATGAGCAATGCACGCCTTGAACGTTCTCCGTGGGGAATCAAGATGCCTGGTTCGTTGTTTTTTATATTGACTGGAAGCAAAAACCTTTCGGATATGCGCATGGATGTTTCCCCGTATTGCAGCAAAACGTCTCTAAACGGAGCGCACAGCCACCGATGACAATAACAATTAGAGACCGATCGAGTGCCCGCCAGCACCGTAATATGTCACCATCCCATACTGGGCAGCTGTAATTATTTTGTTTGGACTACCACTTGGCCATTATTCAACACACATCGATTTGAACACGAAAGGCGTGGGGGAGTAGTTCCTGATGGTGGTGGTGGCGGCGGCGGCGGCGATGTTGTTTGTGTTCCCGGTTAAGCTTGATGGTCATATTAATTAGTGCAGATGTATTCACTTCAAGTGTTGAACGTGCACCATCAGAAACGAATATAGCCATAATGAGGTTGAAATTTAATTTGCCAGAATATCCACTGCGCTGTTGAATACATTCGATTACCCAAAATATTTAAAAATTTATATAAACTGGTAAAATGTCGACTTTTTCTACTTTTTTCAGGGGGCGTAATTATTAGATAAGTTGATACAGAGCCTAGCCTGTGTTTCCGAAAAAGGTAGAAAAGCATCCCTAGATCTCTATATGAGACAAACTTCATTTTCCAGTCCCAAAAAACACAAACAAGAAAAGTTTATAAAAAGGGCGAAAGCATAAGAGTGGACTGCAGTGTCAGTACACATTCGAACAGCTGTCCGAACGAGTGTCACCGGAGAAATCAAATGCTTGCTCTTGCAAAGATTCCCTCAGCTATCGCCATCAATACTGCACAAATGCACCCAGCCAGCTCTGTAGTAGCTCTACATACCAATATCCAAACGTATATTCATGTATCTGCAAATTGTGTACAGTTTTGCGGAGCGAACCAGCGCTTGAAAGCGGGAATCAAATAATTAAATATCTCATCTAGGTATTGGAACACTGGGGCTCACGTGGATGTCCATTGTGCAGCCACGCCATGGAGGATGACGCTGGGACGATGACAACCACGACAAATGAGTGATCTTGGAATACTGTTGAAGATGGTTGTGTAGACACACATTTATAAGTGCACATATATTGAACAACACTTGTCAAGTTGGGGGTAGTCGCGTCGTCAGTAAAGATAAGTTGCATTTTACCGGCAGTCAGTCACAATGTGTCACTGCATCGGGTGTGGCGTTGAAATGGAGAAAACAATTTCGTTTCTGGATTGATTTGTTTGTTTATGTATGGACGGGACGGGACGTACCTTCTCCGGTGATTGATGATCTTGGATGATGAAATTGACTTTCTTCTCTCTCTTATTCGAAATTCAAAACTCTTCAATGTCAAACTTTAAATACAAATATCCAAAACATGTTTTCTATCGAATTGGAAATAGGAAATAGAATCTGCTGAAGATATTCTTATCCTTGGTTTTATCTATTTATGTCTCATTGTTATTTTTATCAACTAAGTAACGAGGTTGTTATATTTTGACATTTGATAAGATACGCTTGAGCATGCCAAGATAATACTTTGTATACCTATGACTAATAATAAGATCCAAAGATCCACAAATTTCGATTCACTTCTTTGTTTTTGAGCATCATTACTATGGGCACATGAGCTTAAACCCAGAGGTCACCATCCCTTCATACCAATATGAGTACGTTTTCATTTCACAGCCTCGAACGAAATAATATCCAATCTATCGGTCGTTGTCCAATTCCAATCAATTCCCTTTCCGGCCGGCAACTGAAGTTCATAAATCATATTATCGACTTGCGATATACATAAAATAGATTGGAAGAGGAAAAAAACGTTCTATAAGTGGCAAGCGGTAGCATCGTTGTCGTCACGACGAAACGAAATTCCCCAACCGTTTGTAATAACAGCCAGCGGCAGGCCACGTCAAGTTCAAGTACCTTTTAGTCATTTTCCGGTAGCTTCCCCTTGCTCGCCCGGGCCCGTTCATGTTCTCCTGCGGAAGTGAATAAATGTTATCAGTTCATGAGTTTGTTGGTATAAATAAATAACTACAAAAGCGAAATTATGATGGCTCAATTGGGTGCGGAACATTTCGCTTGAATGATTTTGATAAAGATCAAGGTCGAAGTGTCCTGAAAATATTATGAACATCAAAAATTAAGCTAATCAAATTAGCGCCATTCGGCCAATTAAGTTTTGATGTCTTCTTCGGAAAGGCAAGATACCGCGCACGTAACGACCGATCGCCGCAAAAGGGTTTGTTTGTTTACTTTTGTGAATACCGCGAGTATACGCAGGGGTTGGCATAGACACAGAAAACAGCACACACGTGTTTTCCATTCCATTGGCCCAGCCTATAGTTTATTCGGGAACGCAGCGCGACAACTTTGATAGGTATGCTTGCCCCGTTATGGAGAGGCAATAACACGTAGTCAATAATTACAACTCATAATGAACCAACGTTGACTTGAACAGGATGGGCCTGAATCTTAGATATTTTGAATAAAATAAAAACTAATCTTTAATCAACCCACCTGGGTGATGCGTTGGCAGAATGTGCCAATTCACCAAAAGACATTCCACGGAGCTCTAAACCAACTTATGATTCGACAGGCAAAAAAGCTTCGTCGCGCACTATTGCTATAAAGAAAATAGTATTTTAAGCCAAAAAGCTTAACTAAAAGGCTAAATGCAAAGAAGGCAGTATCAGTGCTACATGAAATAATGTTTTGTCATAGAGGGTAATGCATGTTGAAATAACAGATAACAGTATAAATATAAATAGTTGCTAGTTTATAGTTTATTTCATATCATTGTCATTTTGTTATAGCTCTCATAACAAAAAAGATATACAATCATATGCAGCTGCCCGGTTTAGGATTATATCTATGGTTAGATTCATTGCTGAGAGGTAACTACATTGGATGAAACTGAAAATTTGCATGTGGCATTCGTCTGCGCGACACCCCACAGCTCAATCAACACAGTCTAGTCTAGACACAAAAAAAGCGGAATGCCAAAAAAAGGAAGCATTAGATTTGATTCATGCTCCCAATAGAGCAGTGATTATCTTAGAGTAAATAAATATAATCACGCAGTTCCGTCTGAAGCGTAGAAATGCGATAGTTGAATTTGTAAATTAGAACGTCTAGTCTGGCAAATTTTGAGAATGGCACCAAAATAATATGCCCAATCTGTCCAGCCAAAACACTCGCTAACTTGTAATGACTGGTATGAATAATGTAGGGGAAGAGGTGGTAAAATGAACAGGTGGCTATATTTATATTAAAACACTATTTAGGCGTATGTTAATCATGCAGACGTTTTCCTCGAAATAAAATAAGGTACCTGAGCTAATATTTTGGTTTTGAGACCGAACGAATAGCTATTACTATCCAAAATATCAAACGAGGCCGTAAAAATAGGATCTGATGAAATTTTTAACAATTTTTATGCAAGCTTTAATTCTCAATAGATTCATAATAACATTGATTCAAACCTGTTCTAACCACAGCGGCAAATAGGACAACCTTCACAAAGATGTTGCAGGGGTAAATAGTAAAATTATTAGTTTGCATAGTTAGAGGAAGAGTTATTTATCACAAGGCACGTATGGGGGTAAAATGAACACTTGTATCAAACTTTCACAAATTTATGATAAAAGTTGTGCAATTGTGAAGTGGAAGTTCAAGACACAAACCATATCAAATAACCAAGATAAAACTTTGAATATGTAAATTTAATTTAAAAATAACTGATATTTCATAACTTTTTTTTCTACTTTTTATTATATTGATAATTAAGAGCTTTTCAAAAGATATGCCAGATTTTTAAAAAGGCTCTAGTAATCTTAATTAGTTATATATACAGTGCTAGAGTTAATTATTGCAAATTAAATGTTTCAAAAGGGTTTTAGAAGCGATGTTCATTTTACCGACTCTATGACACTACCCATAATTCCATTACCCATAATGCCATTACCCCGAAGGCCACTACCCCGAATGCCATTACCCCGAATGAGTCACTACCCCGAATACCATTACCCCGAATGGGACACTACCCCGAATGAGCCAGTACCCCGAATAAGTCCTTATTTCAAGTTTATACTTCATTTCGGTGAAAAAAATTTTACTCAATAAAAGTTTATTCAGAATTCATATAAATCATCAATAGTTTTCCCTTCACCTGGAACTGTTTCAACGCAGTGTAGAACTCAGTATCGAATTTTCCGCAAGCGGTAATGGCCGCCAACTTGCATGTGTTTCAGATTTGACGATTGAGGAGGTCAACTGCACCTAATGCGGTTAACTGCGGTCCACGTCAGCAAGGCTACAAAGGCAACAAGGTTGAAGTTGCCCCTTGGTCGCTATAGCTTTTCCGGATGAAGCGTGATCTAATTTTTAGAATCTACGATTGAATAAGTGTGTGAGTTAGATTGAGTGAGTAAGAGAGAGTGAGTGAGTAAGAGAGAGTGAGTGAGTAGGAGTGGGTGAGTGAGTAAGAGTGAGTTAGAAATGAATAATAATGAGTGAACGAGTAAGAGTGAGCGAGTGAGTAACAAACAATGAGTGAGTAACTGAATAACCGAGCGAATTGGTAAGAGTGAGTAATTGAGTAGGAGCGAGTGAGTGAGTAAGAGTAAGTGAGTGAGTTAGAGTGAGTGAGTGAGTTAGAGTGATTGAGTGAGTTAGAGTGAGTGATTGAGTAAGAGTGAGTGAACGAATGAGTAAGAGTGAGTAAGAATGAGTGAACGAATGAGTAAGAGTAAGTGAATGAGTAAGAGCGAGTGAGTAATAGAGAATGAGTAAGTGAGTAAGAGCAACTGTGCGCATGGGTAAGAGTGAGTCATCGAGTAAGAGCGAGTGAGTGACTAAGAGAGAATAAGAGTGAGTGAGTGAGTGAGTGAGTAAGAGTGAGTGAGTGAGTGAGTAAGAGTGAGTAAGCAAATGAGTAAGAGTGAGTAAGCAAATGAGTAAGAGTGAGTAAGCAAATGAGTAAGAGTAAGTGAATGAGTAAGAGTAAGTGAGTGAGTAAGTGAGTAAGAATGAGCACATGAGTAAAAGTGAGTGAGTGAGCGAGTGACTGTAAGTAAGTGGTAAGAATGAGCGAGTGAGTAAGAAAGAGAGAGTGAATGAGTGAGTAAAAGTGAGTGAGTGAATAAGTGAGAATGAGTGATTAAGATTAGTACTACTATTTCTCAATTTCAATTTTAATTTTAAAACAAAGCACAACATCCTTTCATAACTGCTTTTCATGCAAAATTGATCAATTAACCCACGATTTTTTCATTTGGTCTCCAGATATAAAAAAAGCGTTTGGCTCTCTGTCTTATGACGATCATGACCTTTTGCAGTACTGATTAAAAGTAAGTGAGTTAGTGGGAGTGATTGAGAGATTTAGAGTAAGTGAGTAAGTAAGACCGGGTACGCATAAAAAAGGCATTATTTCCTCTGTGTACATTGTACCTGGCAAACGTGTTCATTTAAATAGTCATTATCTCATCTGTGTATCTTGTACAGGGAAAGAGGATTAATTTAAAGAAGGCATTATCTCCTCTGATCGCCTTATACCGGGCAACCGCATAAAGAAGTCATTATATCCTCTGTGTGCCTGGTGGCGAACAAACGCGTACATTTAAAGAAGGCATCATCTCCTCTGTTCGCCTTATACCGGGCAAACGCATTCATTTGAAGAAGGCATTATCTCCTCTATCCGCCTTATACCGGGCAGACGCGTTCATTCAAAGAAGGCATCATCTCCTCTGTTCGCCTTATACCGGGCAAACGCGTTCATTTGAAGAAAGCATTATCTCCTCTGCAAACACGTCCTATTGAAAGAGACATTATCACCCCCTTACTATATTTCGTAGAATAGTAGTTTTCCTGGTAATAATGGGGTGGAATGACAATTTAAGTTAATGAGACGAAAAATCAACATTGTTGATTAAACAGTTGGTTAAATCTTCAATGGGTTTTTCCAAGCGACTTCAACTCTTTTTTATTATTTGCAAAGATTGTCGTTTGGAGTTGGAAAATGATACTGGAAAGCTACAGATTCGAAATGTTTTGGGGGTACTGGCCTTTCGGGGTAATGGATTTCGGGGTAGTGTCCCATTCGGGGTAATGGTTTTCGGGGTACTGTACCGTTCGGGGTAGTGGCCTTCGGGGTAATGGCATTCGGAGCCATTTTACCACCAGGCAGTGTTCATTTTACCCGCACTATTTTTGTACATACGAAATTTCGATGTTTTTTATTTCGATGAAAAACTATATAAAACAATGTTTATTAGCGAAAAAATTGTTCAGTGCAATAAGAATATGAGTTAAATTGCTGAACCAAGTGGTAAAACTTCCAAATTATCCTCGTTTTATGATTGAATTCAACGCAAGTCCTTAACGTGTTCTTTTTACCACCTGTTCCCCTATGCCAATCAAAAGAACGTCATGGTTGGTTTCAGTTGATACGATAGACAAGGCGCCGTGCAATTATAAAATATTTCGCAGAACCAACAGAACAACATCATGAAACAGGACTCACGGCAGTTCAAAGGAAATCAGGGCTTACAAGGATACTACTGAAATATGTGCAACCATACATCAACAACAACATCAAACGATCAATGCAGGAAGCATGTCATTTCCATCACAAATGTCTTCGGAGTTCAAATTAATGACATTTTCCAAGTAATGTTATGACGTGATAAGTATGCGCATTGCGTAAGCACCACCCAATTTCCTACATCTCCCTCAGTCCAACGTATACTTCTTATGATGATGATGATGATGATTCAGAGCCAAGAGCCTTTCACCAAGCTTGAGACCATATAATGATGAATATTTGATTGTGCTTGGAGCAGGTAAGTAATTAGGATTGGAATTTTAAATTCAGCTCGGGAAAACAGCTCCTGACGTGGCACCAACGAACGAGGCCGAGGAGTTCACGGGAATCCACTGTCGTTTTCTGGCAGGTGTATATTCCATTACGCATAAATTCGTGAGACATAAATACGTCAGCAATAATAGGAGAATACGCATACAGCAAGGCTTTTCGAATGATAACGATTGAATTTGCATTTGAATACTATGAGAAGTAAGCGAGCTTTTGCAAACGCCGTTTCGAAATAGATTGATAAGCAAAACAAAGCTCTAATCTTTCATAATTACACTCAACCCTCTTTTTACAGCAGTTTTTTTAACGTCACTTCGTTTTACGGCCTCCTTTTTACGCCACGTGATGTAAAAAGAATTTGAAACATTATTGACATCCAAAAGTAAGACTATAAGAAGGCACTCTAAGAAACCCAAATAACAAAGTAGATGCTTTGTATATTCAGCATTTGCCTTCAACAATTGTTACGTTCCAGGTCATCCAAGAATTTCCTGGAGTCTACACGCGTAACCAAGGACCTAAGGTCTACAAGCGTAGCGAAAGAGCTGTTATCTCTTGTAAAAAATGGTTTATGCCCAATTTGATATATTGAACCAAATTCCGTTCCAGGTCATACAAGAATTCCCTGGAATATAGTTCTACCCGCGTAACCGAAATGCTGTTATCTCTTTTTTTAAATGGTTCATGCTCTATATGATCTATTAAACCAAATTCAATATGCCTTAAGCAGCCGTTTTTTTCTGGTCATCCAAGAATTCCCTAGACTTCTCAGCCGCGGATTCATCCCAAATATGTCCTCCGAGTATTTGTCTTTCACTTTCGTCTCAAATGTAGGCATATGAGTTGTTCTAAGATCTCCAAATTGACCTTGAGTTTGAATCAAATGGTCTGCCAAATCAACCAAGGCTTTCATGATGTCCCCAGCAGCGGTATCAACCCAATTATGTCCTCCGAGTATTTGTCTTTCACTTGGGTCTCAAATCCAGACATATGAGATGTAATAGCATCTTCAAATCGTCCTGGAGTTTGAATCAAATGGTCTGCCGAATCAACCATGGCTTTCATAATGTCCCCAGCAGTGGTATCAACCCAATTATGTCCTCCGAGTATTTGTCTTTCACTTGGGTCTCAAATCCAGACATATGAGATGTAGTAAGATCTCCAAATCGTCGTGGAGTTTGAATCAAATGGTCTGCCGAATCAACCAAGGCTTTCATAATATCCCCAGCAACGGTATCAACCCAATTATGTCCTCCGAGTATTTTTCATTCGCTTGGGTCTCAAATCCAGACATATGAGATGTAATAAGATCTTCAAATCGTCATGGAGTTTGAATCAAATAATCTGCCGAATCAACCAAGGCTTTCATGATGTCCCCAGCAGTGGTATCAACCCAATTATGTCCTCTGATTATTTGTCTTTCACTTGGGTCTCAAATCCAGACATATGAGATGTAGTAAGATCTCCAAATCGTCCTGGAGTTTGAATCGAATGGTCTGCCGAATCAACCGAGGCTTCCATGATGTCCATAGCTGCGGTATCAAGCCAAATATGTCCTCCGAGTATTTGTCTTTCACTTGCGTCTCAAATCCAGGCATATGAGATGTTGTAAGGTCTCCAAATTGTTCTGGAGTTTCAATCAGATGGTCTACCGAATCAACAATGGCTTCCATGATGTCCTCAGCCGTGGTAATAACGCACTTATGTGCTCCGAGTATTTGTCTTTCACTTGCGTCTCAAATGGAGGCATATGAGGTTTTCTAAGATCTCGAAATTGTTGTGGAGTTTGAATCAAATGGTCTACCAATCAGCAATGGCTTCCATTATGTCTCCAGCCGCGGTATCAACCCAATTATGTCCACCGAGTATTTTTCTTTTCCTTGCGTCTCAAATCTCAAATGAGATGTTTTAAGATCTCCAAATTATCCAAATTATCTAGGAATTAATTGGTCTGCCGGATCAACCGAGGTTTCCATGATGTCCCAGGCCGTGGTGTCAGCTCAATGATGTTTCCAGGGTATTTGTCTTTCACTTGCGTTTCAATTCCAGGCATATGAGTTGTTTTAAGATCTCCAAATTGTTCTGGAGCTTGTATCAAATGGTTTGCTGAATCAACAAAGGCCTTTATGATGTCCCCAGCAACCCCAGTAACAACCCAAGCAGCACAAGTCAGACAATCATCCCTAGGAACATTTTTAGTTCTATAACGGTCATGAAAACCATTATTTGCTCTACATGACTTCGGTAAAATCAGCATAAAACTAAAATGTTTGTAGGGATGGTTCTAGCAATTTGATTGTGACTAAATTTGGCAATTCATATGGGCCATGCCCTTTTTGATCCATAGAACCAAAGTGGTTACGGTTTCGGTTTGTTCCATTGCAGATCATCCATGAATATCATCCATCCCTGAAATATAAGCTTTACGGTCACCACGCGTAACCAAAAGGCTGTTATCTCTTTAAAAAAAAATGCTCTTACCCGTTTTGATCCATAGGACTAAATTGGATACCTCTTCAACTATTGTTCCATTCCAGGTAATTTAAGAACAGCATGGAGTACTGGTCTTTAGATCTACAGGATTATTATTTTTAAATGGTTCATCCCATTTTGATCCATAGATCCAGATTAGATGGGCATTCCACAATTATTCCATTCCAGGTCATCGAAGAAATATCTGATGTCTAGACTTCGTGGCCGGGAACATAATGGAAGCCTTGATTGATTCGGTAGACCATTTGATTCAATCTCTAGAACAATTGGGAGATCTTACAACATGTTACAGTTACATATCAGAATTTGAGACGCAATTCGCAAATTATCCAAAATCCAGGAAAACTTTGAGATCTTACAACACCTCATATGCCTTGACTTGAGACGAGTGAAAGACACTCGTGGAATATAATTGAGTTGATACCTTATGTGCGAAAGAAATCATGAAAGCCTTGATTGATTTGGTAGACCATTTGATTCAAACTCCAGGACTATTTGTAGATCTTACAACATCTGAGCATGTGCTAAAATTGTGACTCAAGTGAAAGAGCTACTCCAGAAGACAAAATTGGGCGCGGTTAGGGGAACCACGGTTGCCTTTACGATTCATTAGGGACCATTTGATTCAAACTCCAGAACAATTTGAGAGATCTTACAATACCTCTATATGTCTTGTTTTGAGATGCAAGTACAGAAAGACACATATTTAGAGAACATATTTGAGTTGATGTCACCACGGCTTAGAGACATCATAAAATCTTTGGTTGATCTGATTATATCATTTGATTTAAAAGCTCCAGGACAATTTGAGATCTTAGAACATCTCATATACCTGTATTGAGGACGTTAGTAAAAGACCAATCGCTCAGAACACAAAATTGGGTTGACACCGCGGCTGGGAGAATAATCGTGAAAGCCTTGTTTGATTCGGCAGAAGCATTTGAATTCAAACTCCAGAACAATTAGAGATCTTAAACTGATGCCATTCGTATCATATACCTGGAATTGAGACGTAGTGAAAGACAAATAATCTTGGAGGACATAATTGGTTTGTTTCTACTTGGCTGGGGCACCATGGAAGTTACATGGTATGATTCTGGCTATTCATCTATTTGATTCAAACTCCAGGACAATTTGGAGATTTTACATATTAGATCCTCATGTCTTGTTTTGACACGCAAGTAAAAGACAAATACTCAGAGAACATAATTGAGTTGATACTTCACGGCTTTAGGACATCATGAAGGCTTTGGCTTGATTCGACTAGAGCCATTTAACTCAAACTCCAGGACAATTTGGAGATCTTACAATATCGAATATGCCTGTATTTGAGACCAGTTAGTAAAAAGACCAATACTCAGAAGACAAATTGGGTTGATAACGAGGCTGGGGACATCGTTGAAGCCTTTGGTTGATTCTGTAGACCATTTGATTCAAAACTCCAGGACAATTTGTAGATCTTAAAACATCCCATGTACCTGGACTTGAGACGCAAAGTGAAAGACAAATACTGGAAGGCATGGATTGGGGATGATACCGTGGCTGAGGACATCATGCAAGCCTCTAGCAGATTCTGGTAGTAGGCCATTTGATTCAAACTCCAGGATAATTTGAGATCTTACGTCTTCATACATGCAAGAATTGAAGACGGAAGTGAAAGACAAATAATCGGAGGACAAAATTGAGTTGATACTGAGACTGGTGGACATCATGGAAGCCTTGGTTGATTCAGGTGGACCATTTGATCTCAAACTTCAGGACAATTTGGAGATCTTATAATACCTTCATATGTCTTGTTTCGAGACGCAAGTCAAAGACACAAATCCTCGGCGGTCTATAATTGAGTTGGATACCAAGGCTTGGGACTTGCTACTGGTAATGACTGGTGAATAATGTAGGGAAGAGGTGGTAAAATGAACAAAGTGGCTATATTTATATTAAACACTATTTGGGCGTATGTTAATCATGCAGACGTTTTCTCGAAAATAAAATAAGGTACCTGAGCTATATTTTGGTTTTGAGACCGAACGAAACTATACTATCCAAAATATCAAACGAGGGCCGTAAAAATAGGATTCATGTAATTTTAAAATTTTACGCAAGCTTTAATTGGCCAGATTCATAATAAATTGATTCAAACCTGTTCTAACCACAGCGGCAATAGGACAACCTTCACAAAGATGCTGTGGAGTAAATAGAAACTTATTAGTTTGATAGTTAGAAAAGAGTTATTTATCACAAGGCACGTATGGGGTAAATGAACACTTGTATCAAACTCAAGCAAATTTATGATAAGATGTACTGTGAAGTGGAAGTTTAAGACACAAACCATATCAAAACAAGATAAAACTTTGAATATGTAAATTTAATTTAAAATAACTGATATTCTATAACTTTTTTTCTACTTTTTATTATATTGATAATTAAGAGCTTTCAAAGATATGCCAGATTTTAAAAGGCTCTAGTAATCTTAATTATTATATATACAGCTAGAGTTAATTATTGCAAAATTAAATGTTTCAAAAGGGTTTTAGAAGCGATGTTCATTTTACTGACTCTATGACACTACCCATAATTCCATTACCATAATGCCATTACCCGAAGGCTACCACCCGAATGCCATTACCCTGAATGAGTCACTACCGAATACCATTACCCCTGAATGGACACTACCCGAATGAGCCAGTACAATAAGTCCTTATTTCAAGTTTATACTTCATTTCGGTGAAAAAATTTTACTCAATAAAGTTTAACTAGAATTCATAAACATCAAAGTTCCTTCACCTGGAACGTTTCAACGCGTGTAGAACTCAGTATCGAATTTTCGCAAGCGGTAGGCCGCCAACTTGCATGTGTTTCAGATTTTACGATTGAGGAGGTCAACTGCACCCAATGCGGTTAACTGCGGTCCACGTCAGCAAGGCTACAAAGGCAACAAGGTTGAAGTTGCCCTTGGTTTTAGCTTTCCGGAGAAGCGTGATTCAATTTTTAGAATCAGATTGAATAAGTGAGAGTTAGTCTGATTGAGGAGTAAGAGAGAGTGAGTGAGTAAGAGAGTGAGTGAGTAGGAGTGGGTGAGTGAGTAAGAGTGAGTTAGAAATGAATAATAATGAGTGAACGAGAGGAGCGAGTGAGTAAAAACAATGAGTGAGTAACTAACAACTGAGCGAATTGGTAAGAGTGAGTAATTGAGTAGGAGCGAGTGAGTGAGTAAGAGTAAGGAGTGAGTTAGAGTGAGTGAGTGAGTTAGAATTGAGTGAGTTAGAAATGATTGAGTAAGAGGAGGAACGAATGAGTAAGAGTGAGTAAGAATGAGTGAACGAATGAGTAAGAGTAAGTGAATGGCAAGGAGTGAGTAAAGAGAATGAGTAAGGAGTAAGGCACGTCATGGGTAGAGTGTGAGCGTATCGAGTAAGAGGAGTGAGTGACTAAGAGAGAATAAGAGTGGAGTGAGTGGAGGAGGAGGTGAGAGTGAGTGAGTGAGTGGTGAGTGAGAAAATGAGTAAGAGGAGAGCAAATGGAGTGAGAGTGAGTAAAGCAAATGGTAAGAGGTAAGTGAGTGAGTAAGAGTAGAGTGAGTGAGGGAGAAGAGATGGACATGAGTAAAAGGAGTGAGTGAGCGAGTGACTGTGCAAGTGGTAAGAATGAGGAGTGAGTAAGAAAGAGAGAGTGAATGAGTGAGTAAAAGGAGTGAGTGAATATGAGAATGAGTGATTAAGATTAGTACATGCTTTCTCAATTCTAATTTTATAAAAAGACAACATCCTTTCATAACTGCTTTTCATGCAAAATTGATCACCATAACTGATGATTTTTCATTTGCTCTATATAAAAAAGCGTTTGGCTCTCTGTCTTATAACGATGATGACCTTTGCAGTACTGATTAAAAGCAAGTGAGTTAGTGGGAGTGATTGAGAGATTTGAGTAAGTGAGCAAGTAAGACCGGTGCGCATAAAAGGCATTATTTCCTCGTACATTGTACCCGGCAAACGTGTTCATTTAAATAGTCATTATCTCATCTGTATCTTGACAGGAAAGAGGATTAATTTAAAGAAGGCATTATCTCCTCTGATCGCCTTTACACCGGGCAAACCGCATAAAGAAGTCATTATATCCTCTGTGCCTGGTAGCGAACAACGCGTACATTTAAAGAAGATAACCTCCTCTGTTCGCCTTATACCGGGCAAACGCATTCATTTGAAGAAGGCATTATCTCCTCATCCCCTTATACCGGGCAGACGTGTTCATTCAAAAAGCCATTCCTCTGTTCGCCTTATACCGGGCAAAGCGTTCATTTGAAGAAACATTATCTCCTCGCAAACACGTCCTATTGAAAGAGACATTATCTTCACTATATTCGTAGAATAGTAGCTTCCTGGTAATAATGGGGTGGAATGACAATTTAGTTAATGGAGAAAAATCAACAATTGTTGATTAAACTGGTTAATCTTCAATGGGTTTTCCAAGACTTCAACTCTTTTCTATTATTTGCAAAGATTGTCGTTTGGAGTTGGAAATGATACTGGAAAGCTACAGATTCGAAATTTTAGGGTACTGGCCTTTCGGGGTAATGGATTTCGGGGTAGTGTCCCATTCAGGGTAATGGTTTTAGGGACTGTACTGTTCAGTAGTGGCCTGCGGGGTAATGGCATTGAGCCATTTTACCACCAGGCAGTGTTATTTTACCCACACATTTTTGACATACGAAATTTCGATGTTTTTTATTTCGATGAAAACATATAAAAAATTTTAAGGAAAAAGTTCAGGCAATAAGAATATGAGTTAAATTGAACCAAGTGGTAAAACTTCCAAATTATCCTCGTTTTATGATTGAATTCAACGCAAGTCCATTAACGTGTTCATTTTACCACCTGTTCCCCATGCCAATCAAAAAGAACGTCATGGTTGGTTTCAGTTGATAGATAGAGCGCGCCGTGCAATATAAAAATATTTCTGGAACCAGCAGAACAACATCATGAAACAGGACTCACGGTTCAAAGGAAATCAGGGCTTAAAGGATAAAACTGAATGTGCAACCATACATCAACAAATCAAACGATCAATGCAGGAAGCATGTCATTTCCATCACAAATGTTCTCGGAGTTCAAATTAATGACATTTCCAAGTAATGTTATGACGTGATAAGTATGCGCATTGCGTGTACACCACCCATTCCTTCATCCCTCAGTCCAACGTATACTTTATGATGATGATGATGATGACTAGAGCCAAGAGTCTTCACCAAGTTGAGACCATATAATGATGAATATTTGATTGTGCTTGGAGCAGGTAAGAATTAGGATTGGAATTTTTAAAACAGCTCCTGACGGCACCAACGAACGAGGCGAGGATTCACGGAATCACTGTCGTTTTCTGCAGGTGTATTTCATACGCATAAATTCGTGAGACATAAATACGTCAGCAATATAGGTAAATACGCATGCAAGGTTTTAATATAACGATTGAATTTGCATTTGAATACTATGAGAAGTGCGAGTTTTCGCAAACGGCGTTTCGAAAACGATTGATAAGCAAACAAAGCCTAATCTTCATAATACACTCAACCCTCTTTTACGCAGTTTTTTACGTCACTTCGTTTTACGGCCTCCTTTTGTCGGCACGTGACGTAAAAAGAATTTAACATTAGAATCCAAAAGTAAGACTATAAGAAGGCACTCTTAGAAACCCAGAACAAAGTAGATGCTTTGTATATTCAGCATTGCCTTCAACAATTTTACGTTCCAGGTCATCAAGAATTTCCTGGAGTCACACTGTAACCAAGGACCTAAGGTCTACAAGCGTAGCGAAAGAGCTAATCTCTTGTAAAAATGGTTTATGCCCAATTTGATATATTGAACCACTCCGTTCCAGGTCAACAAGAATTCCCTGGAATATAGGTTCACCCGCTAACCGAAGGGCTGTTATCTTTTTTAAATGGTTCATGCTCTATATGATCTATTAAACCAAATTCAATGCCTGCAGCCGTTTTTTCTGGTCATCCAAGAATTCCTAGACTTCAGTCATGGATCTATCTCAATATATCCTCCAGATTTGTCTTTCACTTTCGTCCAAATGTAGGCATATGAGTTGTTCTAAGATCTCAAATTGACCTTGAGTTTGAATCAAATGGTCTGCTAAATCAACAGGTTTCATGATGTCCAGCAGTATCAACCCAATTATGTCCTCCGAGTATTTGTCTTTCACTTGGGTCTCAAACAGACATAAGATGATTAATATCTAATCGTCCTGAGTTTGAATCAAATGGTCTCGAATCAACCATGGCTTTCAATGTCCCCAAGTGGTATCAATCCAATGTCCTCCGAGTATTTGTCTTTCATTGGTCTCAAATCCAGACATATGAGAGAAGATCTCCAAATCGTCGTGGAGTTTGAATCAAATGGTCTCGCCACCAGCTTTCATGATGTCCCAGCAGCGTGCATATCTCAATTATGTATCCTAGCATTGTTCACTTGAGTCTCAAATCCAGACATATGAGATGTAATAAGATCTTCTAATCGTCCTGGAGTTTGAATCAAATGGTGCCGAATCAACCAAAGCTTTCATAATGTCCCCAGCAGCGGTATCAACCCAATTATGTCCTCCGAGATTTGCTTTCACTTGGGTCTCAAATCCAGACATATGAGATGAGCAAGATCTCCAAATCGTCCTGGAGTTTGAATCGAATGGTCTGACGAATCAACCGAGGCTTCTAAGATATCTATAGCTGCGATCAAGCCAAATATGTCCTCGAGTATTTGTCTTCACTTGCGTCTCAAATCCAGGCATATGAGATGTTGTAAGGTCTCTCGAAATTTCAGTTTGAATCAAATGGTCTGAATCAACAATGGTTTCTGACAGATGTCCCCTGTAGGTAATAACCCATTTATGTGCTTGAGTATTTGTCTTCACTTGCATCTCAATTGGAGGCATGAGGTTTCTAAGATCTCAAATTGTTCTGGAGTGTTTCTGAAGTCAAATGGTCACTGTCACATGGCTTCCATGATGTCTCCAGCCGCGTATCAACCAAATATGTCCTCCGAGTGGCACTGTTGAAGATGGTTGTGTAGACACACATTTATAAGTGCACATATATTGAACAACACTTGTCAAGTTGGGGGTAGTCGCGTCGTCAGTAAAGATATGTTGCATTTCACCGGCAGTCAGTCACAATGTGTCACTTCGCATCGGTGGGCGTTGAAATGGAGAAAACAATTTCGTTTCTGGATTGATTTGTTTGTTTATGTATGGATGGGACGGGACGTACCTTTCTCCGGTGATTGATGATCTTGGACGATGAAATTGACTTCTTTCTCTTTTTCGAATTCAAAACTCTTCAATGTCGTTCCAGTCAAAAATATCCAAAACATGTTTTCTATCGAATTGGAAATAGGAAATAGAATCTGTTGAAGATATTCTTATCCTTGGTTTTAATTATTTTATGTCTCACGTTATTTTTATCAACTACAATTATGTTGTTATATTTTTGACATTTGATAAGATACATGGCTTGAGCATGCCAACACTTTTGTATAGTTATCTATGACTAATAATAAGATCCAAAAATCCACAAATTTCTGATTCACTTTTTTGTTTTTGAGCATCATTACTGTGGGCACATGAGCTTTCTTAAACCCAGAGGTCACCATCCCTTCTTTATATTTCAATATGAGAATACGTTTTCATTTCACAACCTCGAACGAAATAATATCCAATCTATCGGTCGTTGTCCAATTCCAATCAATTCCCTTTCCGGCCGGTGCAAAACCTGAAGTTCATAAATCATAATATCGGACTTGCGATATACATAAAATAGATTGGAAGAGGAAAAAAAACGTTCTAGAAGTGGCAGCGGTAGCATCGTTGTCGTGCCCACGACGAAAATCTAGAAATTCCCAAATCCGTTTGTAATAACAGCCAGCGGCAGGCCACGTCAAGTTCAAGTACCTTTTAGTCATTTTCCGGTAGCTTCCCTTGCTCGCCCGGGCCTGTTCATAAATTTCTCCTGCGGAGTATCAAATAAGTGCTATTGTTCATGAGTTTGTTGGTATAAAGAAGTCAATTGCTAAAAGCGAAATTATGATGGCTCATCTGGGTGCAGAACATTTCTGCTTGAATGATTTTGATAAAGACTGAAGGTCGAAGTGTCCTGAAATATTATGAACATCAAAAAAATTAATTGCTTTAATCTTCAAATTAGCTGGCCATTCGGCCAATTAAGTTTTTGATGTCTTCTTCGGGAAGGCAAGCATACCGCGTATGTAAACGACCGATCGCCGCAAAAGGGTTTGTTTGTTTACTTTTGTGAATACTCTCGCGAGTATACGCAGGGGTTGACATAGACACAGAAAACGGCACACACGTGTTTTCCATTCCATTGGCCCAGCCTATAGTTTATTCGGGAACGCAGCGCGACATTTTCGGTGGGTATGCTTGCCCCGTTATGGAGAGTCAATAACACGTAGTCAATAATTACAACTAATAATGAACCAACGTTGACGTGAACAGGATGGGCCTGAACCTTAGATATTTTGAATAAAATAAAAACTAATCTTTGATCAACCCACCCGGGTGATGCAACAGCGTTTGCAGAATGTGCCAATTCACCGAAGGACATTCCACGAAGCTCTAAACCAACTTATGATTACGGTTATGTTTGCATTTCGACAGGCAAAAAAGCTTCGTCGAGCACTATTGCTATAAAGAAAATAGTGTTTTAAGCCAAAAAGCTTGACTAAAAGGGTAAATGCAAAGAAGACAGTATCAGTGCTACATGAAATAATGTTTTGACATAGAGGGTAATGCATGTTGAAATAACATATAACAGTATAAATATAAATAGTTGCTAGGTTTATAGTTTATTTCATATCATTGTCATTTTGTTATAACTCTTATAACAAAATGATATACAATCATATGCAGCTGTTTCCTGGTTCAGGATTATATCTATGGTTAGATTCATTGGGTTGAGAGGTAACTACATTGGATGAAATTGAAAATTTGTATGTGGTATTCGTCTGCAAGCGACACCCCTACAGCTCAATCAACACAGTTTAGTCTAGACACATAAAAAAGCGGAATGCCAAAAAAAAGGAAGGTTAGATTTGATTCATGTTCTCAATAGAGCAGTGATTATCTTAGAGTAAATAAATATAATCACGCAGTTCCGTCTGAAGCGTAGAAATGCGATAGTTGAATTTGTAAATTAGAACGTCTAGTCTGGCAAATTTTGGAGAATGGCACCAAAATAATATGCCCAATCTGTCCAGGCCAAAACACTCACCATAATTGGTAATGACTGGTGTGAAGTTAATGTATGCCAACTCAAATGAACGTCATGGTTGGTATTGAAGTTGACATGATAGACAAGGCGCCGTGCAATTATAAAATATATTTCGTGGAACCAGCAGAACAGACTATCATGAAACAGGACTCACGGTAGTTCAAAGGAAATCAGGGCTTAAAAGTGTTATACAACTGAAATATAGGTAACCATACATCAACAACAACATCAAACGATCAATGCAGCAGGAATGTCATTACCTATCACAAATGTCTTCGGAGTTCAAATTAATGTTATTTCTTCAAGTAATGTTATGGACGTGAGTAAGTATGTACGCATTGGTGTTAAGCACCACGCAATTTCCTTACATCTCCCTCAGTCCAACGTATATTTCTTATGATGATGATGATGATGATTCAGAGTCAAGAGCCTTCGTCACCAAGCTTTGAGACCATATAATGATGAATATTTGATTGGTGCTTTGGAGCAGGTAAGTAATTAGGATTGGAATTTTAAATTCAGCTCGGGAAAACAGCTCCTGACGTGGGCACCAACGAACGAGGCCGAGGAGTTCACGGGAATCCACTGTCGTTTTCTGGCAGGTGTATGTTTCATTACGCATAAATTCGTGAGACATAAATACGTCAGCAATAATAGGTAAATACGCTTATAGCAAGGTTTTTAGAATAATAACGATAGAATTTGCATTTGAATACTATGAGAAGTAAGCGAGTTTTCGCAAACGGCGTTTCGAAATCGATTGATAATTAAAGCAAAGCTCTGACTTATAATAAAACTTACTCCTTTTCGGCACTGTTAATGAGAGGAGGGAAGGAACAGTCAATGCTTTAAATCAAGATACGAATTTCAAACGATCAATCCTCAACATTCATTAGCTACAAAGTGGTGTTAAAGAATATCATTGGGTTCTTTGCTTCCTCGGTGGCGTATTCTATTACGTTTTCCCATTACTCCAGTGCTGTCCAATCAGTGTGATATCTTGAACAGTCAGCTGCTTTTCGGGAGCGGTCTGTCTAGGATGTTATTGCTGCTTGGATTTTGGAAATTGAAACGGAGGAGTTATTGCAGATTTACAAGAAGGATAGGTAAACAACAAATTCGCGACAAATATCGTGTGCAGAAGAAATCAACTAAATCCTTAAGTTGTGCCGAATTCCGCTTAAAAGGAAGAAATTTACAGCGTCAGAGATGTGAGAAACCCGATTCCACCACCCCTGGAGTGGGTCCTTTGATTGATACTTCCAAGTAGTTTAACAGATACAGAAGGAATTTAAATTGTTTGTTTCGAATCGATCAATTAGAAGACGTCCATAATATTTCCTTCCTATAGGGTGGGCCGTGTTACACGGCCCGTGTAGCGTAGTTGAGTTAGATTCCCAGTCCCTGTCAGTCACCGGAGATGTGCAGCCCAAACGGTGGCGTTTTGGGGAACGCGTCTTATCGACACGGCTACCCGAAGACGACTGGCAAATTGTTCTTCTCGGAGGCATTCCTCCGAGCAATTGGATTCGCGATATGGACAAATGGACACAATTGAAATTCCTTTTGTATCCTTCAACATTACTTGGATGGATAATTTTTTATACACCTACCTATTATAGCTACCTCTCTAGGGTTAGAAGAACTTGGTTTTCCACCTCTTTGATTCATTACAATTATTCATATTGAGCGAAATTAAAACAAAATCACGATTTAAGGTTAATTGCTGCATTGACGATATTTCAAACGATGATTCTGCTTTAGTAAACAAAGATTCAAACGACGATTTGACGAATCTGACAGCTCTCCCACGCAAACCATACACCATCACCAGGTAAAGCGGAAACCTTCACCTACCTAATGGTGGTGCTGGGTTTGCGTGGAAAAGCTTATCAGATTCGTAAAATCAAGTCGTTTGAATTTTGCTTACAAAAAGCCAGATAAGTCGTTTTGAAATTTTTTTCTTTGATTTGTTACTAATCGGTTTTAGAACTTTTTTTTTGTAAATCAGCAATAACTCTCGTTCATTTTTCAAATCCAAGATTGTTGTAAACGATTTTCCCAATGAATGGCTAATGTTTAAGCAATACTTCCTCAATGGCGACATCTAGAAGAAATTTTCAAATGATTACAGTTTGATATGACTGAAATAAAATTATATTTATGTAAAATGACAAAATTATGACTTGGATTTTCAAAACTTTCCATTCCACACACTATCTTTCATCTACTCAGTGACTAAGTAAAATTGTATTGCCCCCTCTTTCGTTCCCACGGGAATTTTACTTAATTTTCGTCCAAGGCAGGACTACTCAAAACTATGAGTAATCCTGCTGGTAGAGACGAGCCAGCCTAGGGCTGCAAGTCTCTCTAATAAAGACAAAAAAAAGTAATCCTGCTTTTGACCGAAATTTAGGAAAATTTCCGTGGGGATAAAGGGACGTCAATACAATTTCACTCAGTCACTGAGCAGATGAACTGTCAAAACCATATGGGTGGAATAAACAAGCCGAAGGGAAATACAAACCAGAGTAAAAACGATACTCTTTGTGCATTTAATAAAGAATGCGCATCGAAATCCGATTTATGGAATTTTTTTTATTTCCTATGATATTTGTCTACATTTGCATTATATTTAAATTCCCCTAGGATTTTTTCAGTAATCCCAGGAGAATTTGTTCTAATCGGAAATATTATAGGTCTTCGATGATTCATTTGCAATTTGTTTATTATGGTAGGAGAACGGGCACTTCATCCTCATAGCTCCTATTTCCAGATCCCATCAAAAACAAAGCAATGGAAAGGAATTTGGTTTGTTTATTATTTTGTGATTTTTCAGCAGTGAGCACGCATGTTGACAAAAAGAAGGCTAAACGTGAATTTGCGCCGTATTTCTTCAGTTTAGCGATGAGATCGATATATGTACAGTGAGATGGAGATCGGAACAGTTCCCCTAGTTCTTCAAAAAACCCAGATTAATCCACCTAGAAGGGCGATGATGCCTTTCTCGTGCATCGTAAAATGTACTGAAAAAATCACATGAGGAAAGGTCAAAAGCTAACTTGGGGGATAGATCGTATATTTTCTATCATTTTAGCATGTTTTTGCATTAATTACTATGCATTCCCACCATTCTTGAAAAAATTTTTTTCGATTTTGAAATTTTTTTCCAAGCGGGGACCCTTGGGAAAAAACAAATGATTTTTCAATAATCTTCTGAAATGCAATGTCCGATCAGGCCAATTTTCAATAGCAAATAGATGGGGACCGCATTCCCGTCGAATGCAACTTCTGTTGTGGGTAAATCGGGTAATGCTGTTCCAAAAGTGTGTCTACAAAATTTGTACACATACACACATACACACACACACATACATACATACACAAGGTCACAAACAGACATCACCTCAATTCGTCGACGCTAAGTCAGATTTGGTATATAACACTCATGGGTCTCGGGCCTTCTATCAAAAGTCACTGGTTTTGAGTGAAATTATAGCCTTTTACTGTATACTTAGTATACTGAGAAAGGCAAAAACATACAGAGACATTCTTCATAAAAAATTCTAATAATTCTTCCCAGGTATTCCTCCTTGAAGTTTTCCTTGTATGCTATCTCCATTGTAAATTCTTCCAGGAATGCATTAAAAGCAAGGGTATTCTCAACCTTTTTCTTGAGAGGTACCCCCTACGTTAGCTTTTGCATCAATTGAGTTACCTCTCTATTTTATTGGTGTAAATGAAAATAAGTATAACTCATTCTTCTTTCTTTCTTTCTTTCTTATTGGCATTATGAATCCCCCAACACTGGGACAGAGCCGCCTCGCAGCTTAGTAAGTGTTCATATTAAGCACTTCCACAGTTATTAACTGCGAGGCTTTCTAGCTAGGTTACCATTTTTGCATCTGGCTATATCATGAGGCTAACAGACGATGATACTTCTTTTATGTCTAGTTTAGGAAGTCAAGACAATTTCCAATCTGAAAAATTGCCTCCAGGACCGGCACTGGGAACTCGAACCCAGCCACCCTCAGCATGAGTCTTTTGCTTTGTAGCTTCTCCGCGTCTTACCGCTAACGGCTAAGGGAGGGCCCTGTATAACTCTATATAAAATATATAGGAAAATGGTACTGGTAATTAACGGGATATATGTCTCCCATAGTAGTTAGCTGAAATTCCCATTACATCGCTTCTGAGCTTTCTTTGAACGTTGGCTTCCTAATCCTCTAAAAATATGGAATTCCAAGCCTGTTGCAGGGGAGGCTTCTGAAGGCACATCTTGAAAAAGGGTTTCTGGGCCTCTTTGAATGGAGGTTTCTGGGCCTCTTGAATGGAGGCTTTGGGCTTCTGAAAGGGCACTTTCCAAGGGCATTTTTTGAGGGTAGCTGAGCCTTTTTGAAAGGGAAGCTTCTGGGCATCTTAAAAGGAGGCTCCCGGGCCTCTTGAAAAGACTTTTTGAAAGGAGGCTTCCTGGCCTCTTGTAAGGAGGCTTCTGTGGTTTCTTTTGTAGGGAGGCTTCGGGCCTCTTGAAATGAAGCTTCCTGGCTTCTTTGTAAGGAGGCTCTGCCTCTTGAAAGGAGGGTTCCGGCCTCTTTAGAAGGAGGCTTCTCTTTAAAGAATACCTCTCCAAGTCTCTTTGTAAGGAGGCTTCTGGAGCCCTCTTGTAAGTAGGCTTTCAGGCATCTTGTAAGAAGCGTATTCAGGTCATTTGTAACGAGGTTTCTTGGAATGGAGCAAGGCTTCTGGGCCTCTGAAAGAACGTTCAAGCCTTCACATTTTTGAAGTAGGCTCTTGCTTCCTTTTGAAAGGAGGCTTCTGGGCAAACTCTTTTGAAAGGAGGCTCCTGGGCCTCTTGAAAAGGCCTTTGGAAAGGAGGCTTTAAGGCCCCTTGAAAGGAGGCTTCCTGGCGTCTTGTAAGGAGGCTTCCGGGCCTCTCGTAAGGAGGCTTCTGAGCCCATTAAAGGATCGCCTCCGGGCCTCTTCGAAGGAGGCTTCCAAGCATCTCGAAAGGTGGCTTCCGCGCCTCTTGAAAGGAGGCTTCTGGTCTCTTGAAAGGCGGCTCTGGGCCTCTTGAAAGGCGGCTTCTGGGCCTCTTGAAAGGCGGCTCTGGCCTCTTGAAAGGAGGCCTGGGCCTCTTGAAAGGCGGCCTGGGCCTCTTGAAAGGAGGCTTCTGGCCCTTGAAAGGAGGCTCTGGCCTCTTGAAAGGCGGCCTGGCCCTCTTGAAAGGAGGCTTCCGGGCATCTTGAAAGGAGGCTCTGGGCCTCTTGAAAGGAGGCTCTGGCCTCTTGAAAGGAGGCCTGGGCCTCTTGAAAGGAGGCCTGGGCCTCTTGAAAGGAGGCCTGGGCCTCTTTGAAAGGAGGCCTGGCCCCTTGAAAGGAGGCTTCCTGGCCTCTTGAAAGGAGGCCTGGGCCTCTTGAAAGGAGGCCTGGGCCTCTTGAAAGGAGGCTTCCGGGCCTCTTGAAAGGAGGCTTCTGGGCCTCTTGAAAGGAGGCCTGGCCCTCTTGAAAGGAGGCTCTGGGCCTCTTGAAAGGAGGCTTCCGGGCCTCTTGAAAGGAGGCTTCCTGGGCCCTTGAAAGGAGGCTTCCGGGCCTGTTCATTCCTCATTCTGTCCTTTAGATATTTTATCCCACACCTCTTCATCAACTAAGGCGGTTGTGAAGAGAAGCCTTCAATAGTATTTAAGTTACTGATCGCCATGCATATTATGTACAAAATTTTGAAATAAAAAATATACATACATCAATTGAAATTGATTAAAATCCGCCATTATGCATTTTTGTCCGAGGTACCCCCTGGGCCCGGCAAAGGTACCCCCAGGGGTACATGTACCCCAGGTTGAGAACCGCTGCATTAGAGTAATATTTCAGGCATTCCTTCATATTTTTTCCAGAAATTCATCTGGAAATTCCTCCAAGAGTTCCTACGAATTTTTTTCCAAGAATTTCTCTGGAAGTTCCTCCAGGAATTCCTTTGAAAGTTCCTTCATAAATTCCTCCGGAAGTCCCTCAAGAGATTTCTCCGGAAATCCCTACTCCACCCGAAGTCTATCCAGGAATTCCTCCGGTAGTCCCTTCAAGAATTCCTTCAGAAGTGGAATTTCTCCGAAAGTTCGTCCTAGAATTCCTCTGAAAGTTTTTCCAGAAATTCCTTCGGATGGATCCTGAAACCCTCCGAAAATTCCTCCGGAAGTTCCTCTAGGAATTTCTCCCGAAAATCCTTTGGGAATTCTCCCCGAAGTTCTTACAGGAATTCCTCAGAAAGTTCATCCAGATTTTTTTCCGGAAATTCCTCCGAAGTTCTCCAGGAATACCTCCAAGTTCCTACAGAAGTTTTTGGATTTTCCGGAGGAATTCTGGAGGAACCACCTGAGGAATTCATGGAGAAACTTCCTGAGAAATTCCTGGAGGAAGTTCAAGAGGAATTTCTGGAGGAACTTGAATGAATCTGAGAAGCCTCCGGAGGAATTCCTGGAGGAACTCCGGATGAATTTCTGGAGGAACTTCCAGAGGAATTTCTGGAGAAGTTCTGGTGGATGGAGGAACTTCCCGTGGAATTTCTAAAGGAACAGCTGAGGAATTCCTGAAGGAACCACCAGAGGAATTCCTGGAGGAACTTCTGGAGGAATTTGTGGAGGAACTTCCGGAAGAATCTCTGGAGGAACTTCCGGAGGAATCTTTGGAGGAACTACCGCAGGAATTCCTGGAGGATCTTTCAGAGGAAATTCTGGAGAAACTTCCAGAGGAATTTCTGACGGTACTTATGGAGGAATTCCTGACGGAATTTGAGTAGGATTCCGTTTATGAATTTTCAAATGATTTACTAAAGGAACTACCGGAATAGTTTTGAAGGATTTTTTAAAGGAATTCCTGAAGAAATTTTCAAAGGAATTCCTGAAGGAATGTTCCAAGGATTTTTTGAAGGAACTTCCGAAGGAATTTTTGAAGGAACTTCGAAACTTTCCTAACGAATGGATTCCTGAAAAAACTTCCGGAGCAATTCTTGAAGAGATTTCCGAAGGAATACCTGCAGAAACTTCTGAAGGAATTCCGAAAAAAAAACTTCGAGTAAATGCCGGCAAGAACTTGCGGAGGAATTCCAAAAGTTCCTGTTCCTGAATAAGCAGAAAAGAATAGTGAATCCGGGTTAGATATATCCATCCAAAAGTAAATTTCGTTATTCGCGAAAATCAGATCGCGAACTTGATCGTTTTTATCATGATCTGATTCGTTGTGGCCCACAAACTACCAGTGCACTGGTCAAGTCCGGTATGGTGATCATATGTTTCGAATCAAAACAAACACGATGCCACGCACACCATCATATCCAATGACAGATGGAACTGCAAAACGTTTTTTTATTCAGGGTTCAGGTTGGCACTGACCCAGGTTTAAAAATGAACTCGCATTAGACATTTGGCATGAAAAAAATTTGATTTGATTTCTAAGCCCAAAAAGTCATTTTTTTGAAATAGTCTCAAAAAGTACTATTTTTTACATTTTTTTTAATTCGAGATAACACCAGATCTCGACGTTTCATGCATTTCCAAGACCTTTGGCATCAAAAATAAAAATTCGATTTCGAAATTTTCCTGTGGTAGCTCTAACTCGAGCTCTTGAAAAAAAACTTGAAAAACCACGTAATTCCCAAGAAGGCCGATTTGTGGCTGTGTCATCTTACTAAACACACATTGTAGAACATACCACCTCTCCCACAGAAAACAGATAACATTAACGACAATAACTACGACTCAAGACTAAAATGCACAATGATCCATCACCGAGCTAGTAGACTAGCTAATTCCAATCGTATTGCTGAAAAAAAGTTTTCTGTGGCTCTTCAAATGACGGATTTAGAGCATATTTCTTATTTCAATTTAGGGTGGTTCCACAGAACAGTTTTTCGGTTCTAACTTTTTAATTTGAAATTTCTCAGTTAAATCGTCTGACAACTTTTAGAGCTCTTCAAAAAGCAAATTTTCGTGAGAGTATCTTGTTGATATCATTTGAAGTAAAAAGCCAAATAGTTTAAAAAGATTACTTCACGCTACGAGTAATAAAGAGTGAGAAATAAAAAGTGAGAAGTGCGAAGTGGGAAGTAAAAAGTGAACAGAGAAAAAATGAGAAGATAGATATGAAAAGTGAGAAGTAGGAAGTGAGACTGAGAACTTAAAATTGAGAACTGAAAACTAAAAACTCAAAACTGGGAGCAAAGAACTGGAAACTGGGAACCGAAAAATGAGAAGTAGGAACTAATAACTAAGAACTGGGAACTGAAATTTGAGAACTGATAACTGGAAGTGAGAAATGAGAGTTGACAACTGAAGACTGATAACTAAGAATTGGGAACCGAGAACCGGAAAAACTGTGAGCCAAGAACTGGGAACTGAGAACAGGTAATAGAGAACTGAGAACTGAAAACTAATTACTGAGAATTGCGAACTAGAAACTAAAAACTGAGAATTGGGAACTGAGAACACAATTCTTACGTTTCGAAGCGGATATGGAGTGGTATGCCGCAAACAACATCCAGGTGGTTATTTTTATATCAAATTATAGAGACGCACCGGCACGCACCGGTACCGGAATGAGTAAGATTCTTCTTAATCTAGGACTGCGGGAGAGCAGCGAATTGAATTCGTAATGAGGACGATGAACTAATATAATAGGGAAGCTTAAACAAATGGTTGCAAAATCAAAACTGACAAGGAGATTGTAACTCTTCTTATTCTTTCAAATTGTAAAAAAAAACATGTCCAATACTGCCATTTACCATCGTAGTATTCATATACTGCCCATGATTGCATATTTGTAACATTTGCATTTTGGTTGATATTGTATTTTAATGTTGTGGGATTAGATGCAGCAAGTTGAGTTTTCTGAACGATTCACAGGCTTTTTTATAAATTGAACAAAATTGCGAGCATTACAAATATGCGATCATAGGCCTATCTCTATGCGATAAATATGCGATTGTGGGCAGTATGGCACCTCCTATATGAATACTACGGTGTCAATTAACAGCAATATTTATTTCATGTTATGTACATTTATGTGGCAAACACGATAGAATTCCGGACATACAATACTGATTAGTATATGCGCAAATCTTACTAAACTAATGTTTTGCCAATTTGGCTAATCGATTAAAATAGGATTTTCCGTTGAATATAAGGTGACAAAAATGCAATTATATTCCACTCACCACAAACGCTGAAACCATGACTGTACCATCCGTTTCAAACATCCGTACGATCAAACCAAATCAAGAGCTTACCTGTAATGAGAAAGAAACATTTAGAATACATGAATAGGATGCAGCTAGCACATAAAGCCGAACAACTACAGACTAGCTCTGAACGATTCAACCAATTGTATCCCTACGGAACATTACAGAAGTAGCGTTTAAACGATTCTAACAATAACCAATTGAAATGAATATGAGAAGAACAATACTAACGACAAAATCGACGGACACATTACGCAAAACCTCGACTCCATAGACGGCACACTGAAAAAGGACATCGAAGAAAAAAATATAAATGCCCACTCAAGTTGATAATGACCGTACTCGAAAGAAAAAGCTGACAATGACAAACAGTTGACAAACGAAAGCACATTCCATTATACGGACCAACATTGTGTAAGAAGAAATAAGAGAATAATTTCCACCCAAACTAGAGCATTTGCTTTCAGGGAAAATATGAACGTTATTATGCCAATCCAATTGACTCTTCTGTCGACCTACGGTTTCTTAAATGATCAATGGGGGCACCAACATCATGAATACCCGGGAAAACTAGCTTCGAGTGTGTCTGTGCGTCCACACTCTAAGGTGAACGAACACCGATTTGTTCGAATACGATCGAAGCCATTACATCTAATAGGATTAACGCGGAAAATACACAAAGAAACGTTTAGTTCAGCCCGCTCACCCACTGTCAGGATACACGGGAACAGAACGATACCGACGAACGACGACGAACGAGTGCGTCGGTGTATCTTCTGGTGAAACCCAGTAATAAAATTACACTTTACCGGAGCAGGTGGGTGCCGTCGTCGGTTTTCCCAGAGCATTTGGCAAAGTGCGTAAAAAGCTATTTTACTTGCGTTACGCCTCCGCCGACGTTGCGGTGGTTCAGAGGTGAAAACTAAATGGAATTATGATTCCCAAGGCATAAAATTCGCTACAATGTTTTGATATTTTCAAGGATACGGTTTCTGAAGGCTGAATTGCGATGGATACAAATAATGTACCTTGCAAAACGATAAATGTAAGCCTAGCTGCAAGTATGTTGGAACTATTTCTTGGCAACATCAACAGTTGGGCAGTTCCGTTATAATATTTTTCTATCGGTGCATTGCTCGGTAATAGTTATAAGAGACGGCCTTAAGCATCTCTCTCAAGCTATTTTTTGTTCGTTGCCCTTTGACTACGTTTAATATAAAGTTACTACATGTTCCGGTATTTCATCTCATACCTCCTGTATTCATATTATTAAAAACAAAGAAAAGGATAGAAAACTGATTTGTTTTGCAGTTCTGTAATTTATATTTGACTGTCTCATTTGATTGTCTGATGATTAATCTGTCCGTGTAGCTTCTACTTTCTTCATTTCAAATTATTTTCAAAAACTGTCCTAGCATCGCTTGTCGGTTTACGGATAGCGCATCTTCTGATTACATAAAAAGGTTACTAGATCAATTCTAAAGGATGTTAGAAGCGCTTTTTTATATAAAAATGTTTGAGGGGAAAACTCCAAATGTTGAACGGTTAATTTTGTCGCCTATTGCTGAACTCCCATAAGAAATACACGTGTGTTCAACAATAGGCAAATAAATTAGCCGTTTCACATTTGGCAAATTACCCTATTTCTGAGCATTCTACTGCAGTTAGCGGCAAATATTAGCAAAAAATTAAATTTTCAGTACTGATCTCACGAAATAAACAAAGCGCTCACCAATATAAACTGTATCACCAACTGACTTTGTTATTCTTACAAACGCACCTAGGGAGGAGCCTCTAACAATTTTTGTCGGATCTTTGTCAATAATATCTCTGACAAAAATAAAGCTATGTCGTAGAAATATTGATTTCTTAGAAACTTTTCATTTTAAAAACAAGTATCTCCGAAACAGAGATATCTCCTACATTTTAAAATTATGAAAAATCAAAAGATTTTTCACAATGATTGCAGAAATTGTTCTCATTAGATAATGAATAACGATTAGTGAGAGGCATAAACCTCTCTCAGTCCAGTCGTAACAAGCCATGAAAACAAGTTTATCGTAACCTGATACGAAACACCCAGATTAATCCACCTAGCGGTATAATTGCC
The DNA here is from genome assembly GCF_024139115.2 of Armigeres subalbatus. Classification (NCBI taxonomy): domain Eukaryota; kingdom Metazoa; phylum Arthropoda; class Insecta; order Diptera; family Culicidae; genus Armigeres; species Armigeres subalbatus. Next base: position 31,363,052 of record NC_085141.1, read on the forward strand.
TTTCTCCTGCATTGTAGAACATAGTTTTTTGGCCATATCGTTGGAGCCCATTGTCCGAACTGGCGCATTTTCAATAGGAAACAATGGTATAAAACTCCCCGTCGAATGTAACCCATCATCTACACCAAGTTTCATTCGACGAGGTTGCCGTTTTTTGCTCGACACTATTAGTTTTGTTTTCCATTAGGGGAAGAGGCCCCAAAACGCCTCCCCGGGAAGAAACGACTTTCGGGTATTCACTTATATTTACCATGTTTGAGATAGCCTTATTAAAATAGACCTGAAATTATGTAGATTAGGCGAAAAAAGTGTCAAAATAATAGATAGGAATGAAGGAAAAACTGAAATTTTCCACATTTTGATGAAACATCTAACATTTCGGCGAGGCAAAACGCCCTAGTGGAACTATCCTACAATGTACTTGCGTCTCCACGCACTGTCCATACCAGAATGCTGATGCGCCGACGCGTGGTACGTTGTTTCCTTAGAGCTGCCGGCTAAAAGCCGTTTTGCCTCATGAGTTTTCCGGCAACGAAATATTACTACTTTTATGAAATGTGAATATTGTCAATATGATTGAGATTTTTACTAATTTTAATATGGCATCAGCTAGGTACAGGGGTTAGACAAAAAGGTTAAGATAGGCAAAATTTTGTCGAAGTTCAAATCAGCATAACTTTGCGTAAAATGCTCCAATTTCGATGAAACCGGGACCTTCGGACGCGGAAACTCTTCTAGTATACTGTCCCTATGCAAAACCTCGGATTGGCCCTTGGCCACCGGAGATGTTCCGGGTTTTCCGAGGATATGTTAAAAATGCGTTTTTCTTCTGCTTGTCGTTTTATCTGACGTTCACTGCCATCATGTTTTACACTCTCCCTGGAAACTAGAACTAATATGCTGACCAATGCTAGCTGAAGATCAAAAATTCGTTTGGAATACGCAAAGATATGGCCATTTTCGTAAAATTGGTACGGGATTGGCCATACACCCTGAACAGATGTCACTTTCGCAGAACACCCGGAACCTGTTACAAATTGGCCAAAGAGTCTTACAGTCACCATAATGTATCTTTAATAAAGATCCTATATTCATCGGCTTGGGAAAACATGAATTTTGACACCCATATACGCATTGTTTCAGACGGTACCAAAACCGGCCCCTCCTGGAAGGCCCTTGGAACTATATGCTATAAGTGGACACTATCATTCTGGAAATGTTTCTGTAATCATCGTCTCGCAAAGCCATGAAGATAGATACCCATATTTGCATTATTCCGATCTGTTACCATTTCATTATGTTCCCGGAACCGTTTTTACGGAAATGGCCATTTCTCTGCGTAGTTTTGATGGATTCTCGATCTACAGCCACCATTGGCCGGCATATTAGTTCTAGTTTTTGGAGAAAGCATAAAACATGATGAAAGTAAACGTCACATAAAATGACAAGCAGTGGAAAAAATGCATCTTGAACATACCTTTGGAAAACCTAGAACATCTCCGGTGGCCAAAGACCAATCCTAGGTTTTGCAGGGGACAGTATACTAGAAAAGCGTCCGGTTCTGATGGTCCTGATTTTATCAAATCGGATCATTCTACGCAAAGTTGTGATGATTTGAATTTCGACATAATTTTACCTAGAAACACCCATGAAAATCGTTATAGCTAAGGCATAAAAGCAGTCTATGCTTAGCTAGGGCATATTGCCCCTCCTTCCCCTAAATGAAGCCGTTTTAGTATTACTTGTTTGATATACTTTACTTATATATTACTTATATTACTTAGATATTACTTTACTTAGATATTACTTATTGCATGTTTTCCATTTTTTTCTCCATACTTTGCTCAATCGCTCATATTTCAGGCTGAGTGAATGCAAAATCGCAGGATTTGACAGATTAAATCAATTGCTGTTTTGTAACGATTTGCGAAACTTTTTGTAATAAGATCATTTGGCACAAAGACTATTTAGCATACTGATCATAACGGACATTTGGCATAAATTTGAAGTATGACAGATGAAGGGTTATTCGGTTTTGTTTTTTTTTTCACATAGAAAAGATGGAAATGGTCTGATGAATATAAACTGATGGAGTTTTTTTTTCGCGAAATATGGACAGAAAAAAGGACAAAACTACTTCCGAGGGAGGGATCACATCCACTATTGACTTATTCCAGTAAAACGCTTCCCTTCAAGAAATGATGCACACTTACCATTGCCTATTTTCAAAGCAGGGATCATATCTATTATTAGTCCGAGCAAACACCTTCTTTCAAAGAAAGAATAGCATCTACGGTTGCCTTTTTTTTAGGCAAACGGCTACTTCAAAAAAGGAATCACATTTACCGTTGCCTACTTTAAAAGAAGGTATCATATCCATCATTGCCTTAATAAGCATCCACCGATGCTTCATTCCGAGCAAACGTCTACTTCTAAGAAGGGATAACATCCGCCTTTGCCTTCTTCCAGATAAATGGATAGTTCGTAAAAAAAGGCAACGCATTAATCGTTGCCTTCTACTAGGCAAACCATGATTCTAATGAGGGGATAGCAATTACCTTTGCTTTGCTCTATGGCTAGTGCAAGCTTTCTAAGAATCATTTTTATCTTATTACCGACTGGAATAATATTCACCATTCCGCGAATATTTCAACACCACTCTCTATTGAAAAGCGGATTTTGTGAAAACGAAATAAAAAAACAAATTATGCCAAGCACCCGTTATGTCAAATGACTCTCAGTTTTGACGTTGTTCATAATTATGCCAAATTACCTTATATCAAATGGCGTTATGCCATAAATGCCAATATTCAAAATAGCTTGCTTTCAATCCAACCAATTATATTTTCATGAAGATATTATTTTCCTTATATTTCATGTGAATGTAGAAATTCTTCTCAAAAGATATATTTAAAAATTGTTTTTAAAGTGTCCTCAGCAAAAACAATTCATATCTTAACACTTTGATCAGATAGAGCTTCGCTATACTCTACAAAGTTTTTCGTAATGGAATTTTCTGCAGCGTCACTCACACGACCATTGTATCTAATTTTTAGGTGGAAAGAAAATTTTCAACTCACTTCTAGGAGGATTAATAACAAAACTTTTCATTTCAAGAGATGCGTCTCTTCATACCTAATAAACTTCTTAGAGGAGACTGAACCTTTAAAATTAATAGTTTTGATATTGCAGATAGTTCTTCTGTATGCTACATGCCCTACCCACTCTTGCCCACAAGAGGCATCACATGCCAGTTGTAGCAGAAAGCTAAGACTTTCAGATGCCACCTAAACCAACTGCGCCATGTTGCGCCGGAAGGAGTTACTTGAGGTGAAAATTAGTCTGAAAATAATGGAAAAACTTGAATAACCTCGTTAGTTTAAAAGG